>NC_034592.1:109909947-109946575 GCF_900095145.1 Mus pahari
TCTCTCTCTCTCTCTCTCTCTCTCTCTCTCTCTCTCTCTGTGTGTGTGTGTGTGTGTGTGTGTGTGTGTGTGTGTGTGTGTGTGTGTGTGTATCTGAGTGTAGGTATATACACCATGTGCGTGCAGGAGCACACAAAGGTCAAAACAGGAGTTATGGGCAGCTGTGAGGTGCCATGAACTGAATCTGGGTCCTGTGTAAGATCAGCAAGTACTCTGGTCCACTGAACCATCTCTGCAGCCCCCTCATTTCTTCCCCCTATATAAAGTTGTGATAATTCTCTCTCTGGCTATGATTTATGGGCATTTCTGAGACTCAGCCTTCCTAAAGGAGCCCAAACAGAAAACCTGGATCCTTGTTCAGTATTCATTTCCTAGCTCAACTCAAGTGTATATTTACCAGTATAATTCAAATATGCATTTTCCAGTATAACTCAAGCTCAAAATCTTCCAATTCCTGCCACTTCAAGAAAATTAATCTTTTATTTGAACTGGGGCAAAGGAAAAACAAGGATCACAAGATTGCGTTTCACTCTTTTCTCACTAGAGTAAAAAAAAAAAAATTGACATGTATGATTAACTGACTAATTTTCTCATTAGTATTGGCCTTCTATAGTATTGTCATAAAGCCTTTGGAAAGATATTCACACCAGATGCTGTGCACGAGTACACACACACACACACACACACACACACATCCCTCTACCTCTTTTAAATGTGTGGTCGGTCACTCATCCTCTGATCTGCACACTGCAGCAGGAGTTTGAAGCCTGATTGAGCGACACATCGTGTTCCAGGCAGCTTAGGCAATGTAACATGTGCTTACTTGGCCTTAAAATGCTGGAGGTAGGTACAAGTGCCTCACTATGTAACCTAGGATGGCCTTGAACTCACAGTTCTTCTGCCTCAGCCTTGCAAGTGCTGAGGCACCAACATGCCTGGCTTAGACCATTCTTAACACGAGAGTGCTTTGGACACTTGGGACCTAGTAAAAACGTAAACAATCACTCCTGTGATTAAGTACATTCAGCTCCCAGGAAGTAATCCTGCCTCCACATCTCTTCACCGGTCTTGAGATTAAAAACTCACTTCAAATGACTCAAAGTAAAATTGCTTAAACTTTTCAACATAAGATTCTTACACTCTTAAAAACTGAGGGTACTCAATAGAAGGAAAACATTCACCGGCTAGAAGAAAACACTTGCTAAAGGCATATGAGCTAAAGGGCGTTATCCAAAATGTACAAAGAATGTTACAATGTTCAAAACCTGATTTTAAAAGTTATTTAGGCCTATTTGACAACAACCCTATAGTTCCAGCTACTCAGGAGGCCCAGGCAGGAAAATCACAAGTTCAAGGCCTACCTGAGCTACAGAATGAGCTCAGCTTCAGCTCAGTGTCCATATCTCAGAGTAAGATGGCTGGGGATATAGCTTAGTGGTAGAGGACTTGCCTTGCTTGCAAAAGACCCTGGGTTCAATCCTCAATACTAGAAATTGAGTACACTAAAGATAATTAACCAAACATCTTAACAGATCCCTCATTGTGCTGGTTAGATTTTTGTCAACTTGACACAAACTAAAGTCATCTGGAAAGAGGGGGCCTCCGTTGAGAAACTGCCTCCATCTGATTGGCCTCTAGGCAAGTCTGCTGGAGTATATTTTCTTGAGTAATGGTTGCTATGAAGGGCCCAGCTCACTAGGGGCAGTGCCACTCCTGGGCAGATGGTGATGGGTTACATAGGAAAGCAAGCTGAGCAAGCGATGGAGATCAAGCCAATAGGCAGCACCCCTCCACATCCCATGCTTCAGACTGATCAGAACATGCAGCCCTATCCTCCTTAAGTTGGTTTGGGTCAGTGTGTTATCATAACACTATTAGGTAAGCTAGGACACCCTCTAAAGTGTATACACAACCAGTGAATACATGTACTAAGAAGATGTTCTACGTCATATGTTGTGGTGGCTGAACTTGGATGTCAACCTGAGTTGAGAGACTTTAAAATCGGTATACTTCTAGGTATATTTCTGAGGACGTTTCTCCTATAAATGTTTCATGTGGGTCTGTGAAGTGAGGAGGAAAGGCATCCTCCAGGTGAACAGCATACCTGATTGGCTGAGACTTACAAAGGATGACAGAGAAGGAAGAGAGACCGACAGTTGTGTTCAAGCTTGACTCCACTTGGGCAGGTCTGTTCTTTGTTGCTGCCATTGCCCATGGAGTTTAGATGCCAACACTCTTTAACCTTTGCATGCAGATTTGTGATTCTCCCAGCTTCCAGATCCTCGGCCTTGGACTGGGACTGTGTAATCCATCCCCCTTGTCTTGGAGCTTCTTGAACTGAGGAGCTACTGGTTCCGGCAGGGTCCCCAGCCAGCAGACTGTCACTGTGTGGCTAGGCGTTCTCCAATAGCCAGTCGCTCTGAAATCGTTCCTATACACACCACTATCCCTGAAGCCACTGATTCTACTCTTTTTTTTTTCAAGACAGGGTTTCTCTGTGTAAGCCCTGGCTGTCCTGGAACTCACTCTGTAGACCAGGCTGGCCTCGAACTCAGAAATCCGCCTGCCTCTGCCTCCCGAGTGCTGGGATTAAAGGCGTGCACCACCACGCCTGGCCTGATTCTACTCTTGACGCTAATATCCTAGTTTGTTTTCTGTGATTAAGGACATGTCCAGAAGCAGTTTGGAGAGGAGAGGGTTAATTTGATCTTAAAGCTACAGTCCTCATAGAAGGAAGTTAGGGCAAGAATTCAAGGCAGAAACTGATGCAGAGAACATGGAGGGACATCGCTTACTGGCTTATTTTCCAAGCCTTGCTCAGCTTTCTTTGGGGGTGGGAGATGGGGGTTGTGAGGGTTGATGTTGTTGTTTGAGACAGAATCTCGCTATGTAGTTCTGCTTTGCCTATAACTTTCCATGTGAGCCAGGCTGTCCTTAAATTCACGAGGGTCTACCTGTCTCTGCCTCCCAAGTGCTCAGACTCAAGGTGTGCACCACCAAGCCTAGCTATCAGCTTGCTTTCTTATATACTCCAGGACTATCTGCCCAGAGTATCCTGGGCCCTCCCACAGCAGTCATTAATCAAGAAAATGTCTCCACAGTCTTGCCTACAGGCCAATGGGATCGAGGCATTTTCTCAATTGAGGCGTCCTCTTCAGAGATGACTTTAGTTTGTGTCAGGTTGAGAAAAAACTAACCAGCACAGTTGATCCCTTGTTATCTTAACAAATATATTACTATTCAACCATGACCTTTTAGTCTGGCTTGGTGGTACACACCTTTAATTCCAGCCCTCAGGAGTCAAGCAGGTCTCTGCCAGTCAAAGTGACATAATGAAACACTGTATCAAAAACAAAAGAAGGGGCTGGTGAGATGGCTCAGTGGGTAGGAGCACCGGACTGCTCTTCCAAAGGTCCGGAATTCAAATCCCAGCAACCACATGGTGGCTCACAACCATCCTTAACAAGATCTGACTCCCTCTTCTGGAGTGTCTGAAGACAGCTACAGTGTACTTAAATAAACAAATAAATCTTTAAAAAAAAAAAAAACAACCCAAAAATTAATGTGTGTGTGCATTGTTTTGTCTGCATGTGTGTTTGTTTGTGTACCACAATGTGTTCCCGATATCCTCATATTCTTTGCAACTAAAGCTACAGACAGCTGTGAGCTGCCATGTGTGTCCTCGGAAATGACCCCAGGCCTCTGAAAAGTAGGCAGTGCTATCAGCCCCATGCAGCCACACAGCCATCTCTGCAGCCCCAGTTGGGACCTTTTTCCTAACAAGATATAAAGTGTGAATTCTTAGGCTTATTGGTATAGACATTGGTCAGGGAGGTAAGCATACTTACAGTGCTCTGTGACTACAAATATTATCACCAGAGTTTGAGTTTAGCTTTGTGTAAGATTTAAATACTCTTGTAAGCCGGGCGTGGTGGCGCACGCCTTTAATCCCAGCACTCGGGAGGCAGAGGCAGGCAGATTTCTGAGTTCGAGGCCAGCCTGGTCTACAGAGTGNAAAAAAAAAAAAGAAAACAAACAAACAAAAAATAGAAAAACAAGACGAAGCACTATCCTCAAGCGCTCATATTAATATCATAACATAAACTACTACTCACAGTCTCTAAAAACAATCAATCACTTTAAGAGTTCAATCTCGGACTGGAGAGATGGCTCAGCGGTTAAGAGCACGGATTGCTCTTCCAGAGGTCCTGAGTTCAACTCCCATCCTGAGTTCACAACTATCTGTAATGGGATCTGATGCCCTCTTCTGGTGTGTCTGAAGACAGTGACAGTGTACTCTTATACATAAAAATTAATAAATAAATCTTTTTTTAAAAAAAGTTCAATCTCTTAAAAAATCCAAAATCTCTTTTAAAGTTCAAAGTCTCTCAACTATAGGCTCCTGTAAAATAAAAAAAAAGTTTCATACTTATTATTTTAAGAGGGAAGACACTAGGGCACAATCGCAACCTAAGCAAAGCAAAGCCAAAGCCCGGCATAAATAGTTCAGTGGCTAACATCTGGGACTCACTGATGATCTGGAAACCAAAAGGTTTGGGTAGCCCCACTCCTCTGGTCTGCCATTCGGAGCACAAACAGCGTGTCTTATAAGCTCAGGCTGGCACCACTACACACCTGCCATTGATTTGGTTGTCATCCCACAGTTCTTGCATTTTCGATATGCCAGTGTTTCCTTTGTAATTGAGAATGCACCTTTGCGGATGGCCTCTCCTGTCCTCTCTTCGGGTTCTCCAGCCCTGCCACAGAGTTTCAAGTCCCATCTGCTCTTCATGACCCCTTCCTGCCTTTAAAACCAGTAGCATGTGGAAGACTCTCATACGTTACCAAGTTTGGTTGCCATCTTGAGATGCAGAGTTGGTGACCCTCTGGACCACAACGTCTTGGTGCTGACAGAGGAAGTCCTTCAGTGGTACTGGACTCTGCCTAACCACAGCCAATTTTTCAGCCTCCGCTTATGAGGAAAGCAAGGGTCATTCCAGTGATTCTGATCACTTGTTCATCACAGCTAACTCCACCTGACTGTAAACTACATGTTCTTAATTCAAAATAGTATAGGGACAGCCTAAATAGAGTCATTGCTTACCTCTAAAAATTCTTAAGCCAGGCCTCCATTATCTGTCTGTCTCCCAACATGCCTATTTTCCAGGCTCTCAAAGAACAGATCACTAAGTTCTGAATACCGGGCAGCTTTTCCAACCCAATGTTTCTAAGTTCTTTACCCAAAGTCTTTGCTCAAACAACATGGTCATGCCTGTCACAGAATACCTACCCCATGATACTGGTACCAGTTTCTGTCCTAGTTAACCCGTTGCTTTCACTAAACACTGACCAAAGCCAACTTGAGAAGGAACAGGACTATTTGGCTTACATTCAATGTCACAGACTGTCACTGAGCAAAGCCAGGGCACGAGCTCAGGGCAGGAACTGGAGGCAAGAACTGAGGCAGGAGGCATTAAGGAGTGCTTCCTCCCGGCTTGCTCTGCAAGCCTTTCTCCACCTGTCTTCATATTCAACCCACCCATGATGATCTGCTCATAGGTGGTGCTGCCTATAGTGAGCTGGGCACAGCCACACCAATCACTAATCAAGAAAATGCCCCCTTCCCATGGACTGGCGAGATGGCTCAGCAGGTAAGAGCACTGACTGCTCTTCCGAAGGTCCTGGGTTCAAAGCCCAGCAACCACATGGTGGTTCACAACCACCCGTAATGAGCGTGTCTAAAGACGGTTATAGTGTTCTTATACATCATAATAAATACATAAGAATCTTTGGGCTGGAGCAAGTAGGGACTTGACCGGAGTGAGTGGGGTTGACCAGAGCAAGCAGAGGTCTTAAAATTCAATTCCCAATAACCACATGAAGGCTCACAACCATCTGTACAGATACAGTGTACTCATATACATAAAATAAATAAATAAATCTTTAAGAAAAGAAGAGAAGAGAAAATGCCCCCCAGACTTGCCAATCTGATGGAGGCATTTTCTCAACTGAGGTTCCTCTTCCCAAATGACTTTTTAGTCACACAAAAAAATTAACCAGCACACATTTTTTCTCCATGTTTTAATCAATAAATAAGTATAAATTTTACAAAGAAAAAAATTTTGTGTTCAAAATCTATCCATTTACAAGCAGGCAGCTGAGGCTGGATGATGGGAACATGGAGATTTATTATAGTTTCATACATTTTTTTGCTTAAAATACTCCATATTAAAAGTATCTCTTCCAGCACTTGAGAGGCAGAGGCAGGCTGATTTCTGAGTTCGAGGCCAGCCTGGTCTACAAAGTGAGTTCCAGGACAGCCAGGGCTACACAGAGAAACCCTGTCTCGAGAAACCAAAAAAAAGTATCTCTCCTGAACCCTCATGGACACTATACTTTTTGTAGCCTGCTCGTGTTGAAATATGAATCCACATATTTTTGGTATCAAAATCTCTGAAGAGTCTCTAAATCTTAATTTTAAAGCTGTGTAGAAGTAAAACATCTTATTAATTTAACTCGAGCATTCTGATTCCAAAAAGCTCTATATTTCTTTAGGTACCCTCTTACGACCTGAGCCTGGAGTGTTTGTCAGTTTCCAAGTGCTAGTTTTAATCTCCACTGTAAAAGCCGCTCTTCCCTCCATTCTTTCTTCCTCTTCCCTTTTCTTTAACTAAGTGAAATACTTTTTTTTTTAACTGACAGATTGTATTAAATATTTTTCAATTAAAAAAATGAGTGAGTTATTTATGCAAGAGTGATTTTCACTTCCTGTAACAACTCAGTCTTCCTAAGTGAACTGCTCCGTGCTTCAACCAGCAGTAGGGGACACTGCTTCCTGTCTTGTAGAAATAGAGACTTAGGTGCTCACTAAGTCTGTCTTGCTTAACTGGAAGAAGGCTTCCCTTCCCATCTAGGCTCTGTGCATTGAAGAGCAGTCAAGACAGAATTTACCTCTGAAGTCTGGGCCTGATATCCCGTTTCACCTGATACTCAGATACATTTGAGGGCCGCCTCCATCACCAGTGTCCAACATGCCCAGTACAGAGTCCCCTCCTCCTCTCATCTACATCTTTCTCCTCTGGTACTCTTCTTAAAGACCGGCCCCATCAGTAACCAAAGGCTAGCATCAGATGCTAACAGCCTCAGGGGTTTTCCCCACCACTTAAATTTCCCACAATCCCTTCCCACGAACACTCAAGGCCTCTGACATTGTTCGGTTTTCTCTCTTCTGCTGCCAACCTGAACCAAGACAGTGGATTCCTGTTATCAAGTGCACCTCCTGGCTCGCCGACCTCCCCCACCTTTCTCTGTCTACCTTCAAGCTATTTTCTAACTTAGCAACAGAGCTTATCTTTAGAAAAGAAAGTTAGATTGTGCCTGCCCACTTCGTTGAAAACCCTTCAAATGGTTTCCTAGTTTTCATGATTAAAATAAAACCTCATACAGTGTATGGTCTATAAGGCCCCAAATAATTTGGTCTCTGCCTATCCCACTAGCCACTGTCAGTTTCATTTAAAAAAAAAAATAAAATATTTATTTTTGTCTCATATGCATTCATGTCTTGCCCACATATATGTCTATCTGCCACGTAAATCCTCAGGTGGTGAATCCTGACAGATCCGCCATTGAAACAGGGAGACACTAGTAATTACACCGAATCTTCAAACCTGACCAAAAGGCCCCTAACTCTCTCCTGCTTCCTCTCATCCTCTGTCCAACCCGCAAGTTCCACCTACTCCCTCAGTGACTGATTCCTTTTTTCATTAGGGGATAGTTCACAAGGAGTCACCTGAGTACAGGACTCATTCCTTGTTCAAGACAACCCCTCCAGGGAAAACGGAATTAACACCAAAATACAACAATACCAAGGCCATCCTGAACAGAAAGTGATTGAGGAAGACACCCAATATCAACCTCTGACCTACATACACCCACCCTAAACACACCCAGACACCACACACACACACACACACACAACCATGTATATCTGCGCTCTTCAATATTACACTCTGCTGCCTCAACATTTCATCCAGCAAATCTGTGCTACAAACTCAAAAGGTACTTATTAAACTAACAGAAGAGACAGAGAAAGAAGAAAGAGTAAAGCTAAAAAGACTCTCAGACTGTATCAAATTTGGTTCTTAGTTTGAGGTTTTGTTGCCTCATAATTGGTCAAAGGTTTAACTTCTTCACTCTGACATCATTTGTACAGGAAAGCTGTTTCCTGGCATGCCTTTCGGTCAGGCAAAACAAAGGGATGAAGAGATGGCTCAGAGTTCTCAGAGGTTAAGAGCACTTACTTCTCTTACAGAGCGCCCCAGAAGTTTGGTTCCCAATACCCACATGGTGGCTCACAATCATCAGGAACTCTAGTTTCAACACCTTCTGAACCTCTGACTTCTGCGGGCACCAGGTATGTATGTACATGTTACACTTACATTATGAGCAGGCAAAGTATTCATACATATAAAACAAAACAAATAAATCTAAAAATCAATTTTTTAAAGATTTATTTATTATTATATATAAGTACACTGTAGCTGTCTTCAGACACACCAGAAGTCATCAGAGCTCATTACAGATGGTTGTGAGCCACCATGTGGTTGCTGGGATTTGAACTCAGAACCTTCAGAAAAGCAGTCAGTGCTCTTAACCACTAAGCCATCTCTCCAGCCCAAAATCAATTTTTTTTAATACAGGCAATTCGAGGGAAAACTGTGGTTGGGATGTAATGTATGAAAGAAGAATAAACGTTAAAACAACAACAAAACCACGAACAAAACAACAACAACAAAACAAACAAACAAAAACAGGCACTGCAACAGGCAGCAAGAGTGGAGGTCTGGGACTGTATGTGGAAACTGAAGACACATTCGGTCAATGAGGGACTGCAGTATTTTTGTGCCCCAACAACAGAGGCAAACTGTTGACAGAGCAGTCTGGTGAAGACAAACATCTTTATTTTACATTTTTATTTTAAGGTATGGAAAGTTCACACAGCATATATGTAGAGGTCAGAAAATAATTTGTAGAAGTCATTTCTCTATTTCTACCACGTGGGTTCCAGGGATCAACCCCGAGTCATTGGCCTTGGCTGCAGGCACCCATACTTGCTGAACCATCTGACTAGCCCAGGCTCAGAGATGATGTTTATGAAGACTTTCGGAAGGCCATTCATTCATAAATGATCAGCAGAGATAACCTGACAAGCAGAGAGATATTGGCTAGGTCTTCTGGAAATAGAATGAGACACGGAAATTGTTCTGATAGAGCATTAATTCCTAAAGGTCTTTGAAGGGGGAGTATCCGAGTGTCTTGAAAGTAGGGGGTTGGTGCCCTAGTTGGGGGCTCTGAATGACAGAGTGACAGTATGAGAACAAACTTGTTGAGAGGTGGGGTCTGCAGAAGGGACACACAAATAAAAGTTTCCAAAAGACAACTCTGGATTATTATTTTTTTGAGTCAGGGTTCCCCGTCATAACCCTGGATGGCGTGGAACTCATTATGTAAACCAGACTGGTTTCAGACTCTCAGAGATCTGCCTGCTTCTGCTTCCAGCTTCAAGGATTAAATGTGTGTGCCACCACACACTGCTTACATCTCAGGACCTTAAAAATCTCTCCATCTGTTGTTACTTTCATTTCAGCATAGGGTGATTTCACAATCCTGAGGCTTACGAAACCTTGCTGGATCCCTGGGAGATAATTAGCACTGTTGGGAAATAACATTTGCTGAGCACTTCAGCTAAGCCAGACCTCTCTTCTACAGAGGACTGGCCCATGAGGCTGAAGTTGAACAAAATGATTTATTTCCAGCAGAACCTTCCAGGGTGATTCCTCCTTCCACTCCTGCTGACCCCCTTATCCCCTGATTCTGTTTGAACATTGCCAGAATCTACTGGGAGAAGTGGGGCTTCACAGAGCTGCAGAGAGAAGGGGAAGACAGATTGTTTTATACTCTGTGGGAAACAGTTAAGTACACGGTACTCAGGGGACATGGAGAAGACAACAGGAAAAGATAAGAAATGAGACTGAAGGGGGAGAGAAAACTTGAGCGAATGATTACAAGGTTGAGGGAGATTGCAAAGTTGCTTGAGGGAAGAAATACTGCAGTGGACAGTGGAGACAGGAGAATGCTCACGCAGGGAAAGTAGACTTATTGTAAGAGCATCAGCTCGTTTACAAAGCTAGAATTCAGGGCGCTGTGGAGAGAAGCCTGAGAGAAGAGACTCAAGGGGTGAACATGAGACTGTGTGCTGCTGTACACATGTGTCTCTCAAAAACGATGAGCAGCCATTTACTGTTTTAATTAAACACTTTTATTTGTGGAGTAGACATCTATTTTTCTTCTAAGATGAAAGCATTCCATCCAGCAAGGAGCCTCTTTTCTTTTTTTTTTTTTTTTTTTTTTTTTTGGGTTTTTTGAGACAGGGTTTCTCTGTATAGCCCTGGCTGTCCTGGAACTCACTTTGTAGACCAGGCTGGCCTCGGACTCAGAAATCCACCTGCCTCTGCCTTCCCAGTGTGCCACCACACCCGGTTCATGGTATCACTTTTGCAATGGCCAAGTAATGTATCACTGTATTAATTACCACACTTTTTTTTTTAATCCATCTATCTGTTGAGGGACATGTAAGTTGCTCGCCATTTCTGACTATTGTGACTAGGAAAGCAGTGACCATGGCTGAGGGAGCCTCTGTGGTAAAGATGAAGTGTTCTTTCTATGTGCCTAGAGTCTGGGCATAGCTGGGTCTTGAGATAGATCAAGTCCCATCTTTCAGAGAAACTACCACACTGATTTCCACAGTGGCTCCACAAATTTGCACTCCCACCAGCAACAGAATGCTCCCTTATTCCACATCATTGCCAGCATTAGCTGTCACTTGTTTTATTCATCTCGGCCATCCTGATAGATGTAAGATTAAAATCTCAAAGTGTGCCGGGCGTGGTGGCACACGCCTTTAATCCCAGCACTTGGGAGGCAGAGGCAGGCGGATTTCTGAGTTCGAGGCCAGTCTCGGCCTCAGAAGTACAGCGTCCCCGCTGACGGGGACAGAGAGGGCTTCTGGAGAAAAGAAAAACCAAAAAAAAAAAAAAAAAAAAAAACAAAACGCCTCAAAGTAGTTTTAATTTCCCTCATGACTAAGAGTGTTGAGCATTTCTTTGTTTCCAGCCATCTGACTTTCCTCTTTTGAGAATTTTCTGTTTAGATCTGAACTATGTTTTTAGTCAAGTTATTTGTTTTTTGATATCTAGTCTTTGAGTTATTATATATTTTTGGTATTAGCCTTCTATTGGCTGTGTAATTAAAAAAGATATTTCCCCATTCTTTCCAATGAGTCCAAGGCTATTCTCTACTTTCTCTTCTATTAGGTTCTGTCTATCTACTTTTAAGTTGAAGTCTTTGACCCACTTAGAGTGGAGTTTTTAATAGGATGATAAGTATGGATCTATTTGGATTCTTCTACACACAACCATCCAGTTTGACCAGCACCATTTGTCATAGATGCACCCTTCCCTCTCCCCCCTCCACCCCATGAGTATTTCTGGCATCTTTATCAAAAGTCAAGTGTCTATAGGTGTATGAGGTGATTGATTGGTTGGTTGATTGGTTGGTTGATTGGTTGGCTGGTTTTTTGAGACAGGGCTTCTCTGTGTAGTCCTGGCTGTCCTGGAATTCACTCTGCCTTCCAAGTGCTAGGATTAAAGGCGTGTGCCACCATCACTTGGCTGGTGTAAGGATTTACATCTGACTCTTCAGTTTGACTCCACTGATCAAAATGTCTCTTTTTGTGACGATACAATGCCGTTTTTATTGCTCTAGCTCTGTAGTACAGCTTGAGATCAGGGACGGTGACTCCTCCAGCAGTTCTTTTATTAGTCAGGATTGTTTTAGCTGTTCTGAGGTTTGTTTTTAAGATTTATTTATTTATTATATGTAAGTACACTGTAGTTGTCTTCAGACACTCCAGAAGAGGGTGTCAGATCTTGTTATGGATGGTTGTGAGTTTTTTGCTTTTCGTTTTTATATTTCTGTACAAAGCTGAAAATTGTCCTTTTTTTTTTTTTTTTTTTTTTTGGTTTTTCGAGACAGGGTTTCTCTGTATAGCTCTGGCTGTCCTGGAACTCACTTGGTAGACCAGGCTGGCCTCGAACTCAGAAATCCGCCTGCCTCTGCCTCCCGAGTGCTGGGATTAAAGGCCTGCGCCACCAGGCCCGGCTAATTGTCCTTTCTAGACATGTGAAGAATTGTGTTGGAATTTCGATGGAATTTCATTGAATCTGAAGACTTCTTTTAGTAGGATGATCTTTTTTTTTTAAAAAAAAAAAAAGATTTATTTATTATATGTAAGTACACTGTAGCTGTCTTCAGACTTATTTCTTCTTGCTCTGGCCCTGCTCGCTAACTGTAGCTATCTTTATACACCCCAGAAGAGGGCATTAGATCTCATTATGGATGGTTGTGAGCCATCATAGGATTGCCAGGATTTAAACTCACAACCATTGGAAGAGCAGACAGCACTCTTAACCCCTGAGCCATCTCTCCAGCACAGGATGATCACTTTTACTGTGTTAATTCTATCAATCTATGAGCATAGGAGGTATTTCCAACTTCTGATATATATATTAATTTTGTATGTAGCTACTTCACTGAAAGTGTTAATCAGCTTTAGGGAGTTCCTAGTGTAATTTTTATGGACACTTATGTATACTATCATAACATCTGCAAATAAAGATACTTTGGTTTCTTCATTTCCAATTTGTGACTGCTTAATCATTTTCTGTGGGTGAGGTTTGCCTCTGAGGTTCTTGTTTAATTTTTTTTTTAATTTTTCATTTCCAGATTTCCCTCAGTTTGAGTTTTTTTTTTTTTTTTTGATTCTATTTCCACTTTCGGGTATTGAACTATTTCATTAATTTCCTTCTATTGTTTGTTTTCATAGATCTCTTCTTGGGATTTATTCATTTCCTTTTTAAGGACCTCTATCATATTTATAAAGGCTATTTCAGGGTCTTTATCTTTATTTCAGCTTTGCTCCAACTATCAGGGTCTACTGTGGTAGGGTTACTGGGCTCTGCTAGAGACATATTGTCCTGGATGTTATTGTGTTGTTACACTGGTGTTTAGGTATACTGTGTACTTTTATGCTCTATCTGCCTTTAGCTCTGGAAAGGTGACCAAGCTACCAGGCCCCTGCCAGATTCCCTTGAATTCTCAGATAAAAGACACAGACACACAGTTGCTCAATTACAACTTGCCTATGGCACAATTGGTGACGCACCTATCTCTGGCCTGGAGAAGTGTGCCCTTATCAGTTTCTTATCTCAGTCTCTTCCATCTGCGCTAAACATCTGTTGCTAAACTCCCCTGACCACTCACCTGAAGGAGTGGCCTGTGTTTTGAGATCTCACATGGTTGTCTGGTTTGCAAACTCCATTCTCCTTCCTTGCATCTTGTAAGGTTGTTGGCCTGAGTCTGCTCTGCCACTGGGCACAACCTCTTGTGGAGGTGGAACTCGGGGAATTTGACTGAGCTAAGGAAGCACCAAGGCAGAGCTCAGGAATGGAAAAGCAAAGACTGAGATGTGGGAAAGCTGGAGCTGGTTCAGGGGTTCCCTGAGTCTGTGATGAGGCCAGGGCCTTGGAGTTCTCAGACTCTAGGATATCCAGGAGCTGCTGGGAGTCGCAGAAGAGCAGAGAATGGAATTGAAGGGTGGGCTAGGGACAGCAGCAGGGGGAGGGGTGCAACTGGGGGATAGGGAAAGATTAGACTGTGACTCTGTAGGCGAAGGCCTCCTTCATGGCTCCCTAGGAGGATAATAGAGACAGTCCATGGTTCCAAACAGTTTATTGTCATGGAGGAAAATGGATGCATAAAACCATATCCCACTTCTCAGGGTGGGCTTGAGATTAAATATCTTTTGCCACGAAGAATGTCTGAGAAAGGAAGCTTATTAGCTAAGCCCTCCAGGCCTTGAGGCACCTCATTAGCATAGAGCCTGTCTTGAGCCTACATAACCTCAGTCTTATGTTCCAAGTCAGGAGTCTAGCAGGGAGCTGGGAGTCACCTAAGCCTCAGGTATGTGTCCAACCAAGTCTTCAGGTCTTGACCTGCTCTACTTTATCAAACATGCTGACATGGTTTCACATTCTACAGTGTCTCTCTGCCTCCTCCTGGGACCCAGATGTCCCTCCTATCCCTTCTACCCAGCAATTGGCTCAAGGCTTCTTTACTGACAGATCAAGAACCAATTGGAGAACAGGATCTTAACATCAGCACTGCTCCCTACATTTAGGCATCTGGGGTTTGGAATAATTGTAATTCTAGGAGCTGATATCTGGTCCTATCTTTGTTGAGTGGATGTTTTGCTCCTTGTTTCTATTGCCCTCTCTGGTTCTTAGGAGACCACAGTGACTGTGTCTTACCTGGTAAGAAATTCTTCTGGGACCCTGATAGGTGTGGCCATTGGGAGTTTCTAGGTAAAATATATCCAGGTATTGATTAACTGGCACTTAAGAGTGCAGATAGGCTAGAAGGGGGATAGGCTGGGGGTCTACAAATGGGAGGAAAACAGGTGTTCCACCAGGATCTGCTTAGTCCTCTGTTGGAGGGGGTCAGAAAGTAAGGAGAAGCCACACAGATAGTCCACTACAGGGCTGAGAGTGAGACTGGAAGGGTGGATACGGGGCAGGGTGTGTGTGTGTGTGTGTGACATCTGAAGCTGCCTATCTCCTTCCAAGGTCCATCTGCTTCTCTGACAAGCTTGGGTGGTGGGTTCCCAGAGAATACATGCCAGAGCTTGGGGCTAGCTTAACAGGATGAGTGGGATTGGAGGAGAAGAGCTGCGTGATCTGCTGGAGATGAGGGCAAAGTGGACGGAGAGATGGTCTGCTACAGAGCAGGGGGTGAAACAGGGGCAATGGATTCGGAGGAGAGAAGAGATAAAAATGTAGTTAGGCTCCCCACGGATTCCCAGGGAGTGCCTTCTGGAATTGGGGAGTGGGATAAAGTGATGATTTGGGGGGATGAAAGGTTGGAGGGGGAGGTCTGTATGACTGGCTGGAGAAGGAGGGAGTTAGAGGGAAGGACACAACACATGGACTGCTACGAGATGGGGATGAGACTGGAGGAGGGATTTGGAGGAGAGGAGGGAGAGGTGATGACTTCTTCCCTGGCCTGTGTGGCAAATACAGTGTTCCCAGGGAAGGCCAGCGGGAGCTGGGGCTAGGATAAAACGCTGAGTGTGTGTATGGGTGTGAGGGAGTCAAGGAGAAGATCTGTATAATCCACTGGAAATGGAGCAGGGGACAAGGGCTACAGCATGTGATCTGCTACAAGCTGGGAACAAACCTGAGGCACTGGATGTGGAAGAGAGGAAGGATAAATGAATGTCAGCAGTTAGTCTACCTGTTCTCCTGGCCAGAGCCAGGTGTGGGCTTTTTGAAAGGTCAATGCCTACCCCCAATTACATACTTCCTCCAATAAGGCAACACCTCTTGATCCTTCTAATCCGTCTCAAATAGTGCCACTCCCTGGTGACTAAGCATTCAAATAGATGAGCCTGTGCGGGTCATTCTTATTCAAATTTCTATATTGCTATACAATCGGATCTATGCACTTTTGCTGGAAGTGTGCAGGTGCTTGTGCATCCTTGTATGTGAGTGTGTCTGTGTGTGTAGGCTATAGGAAAATAGAAGGTATTGTGTTTGTTAGTTTATGGTCAATTACCACAAACTAGAGTCATTAAGAAAGAAGGTATCTCAATTGAGAAAACACCCTTTCCAAATTGTCCTATGCATGTAAGTTTTGAGGGCATTTTCTTCACTACTGACTAATGTGGGAGGGTTCAGTCCATTGTGGGCAGTGTCATCCCTTTGCAGGTGGGTGTGGGTTGTATAACAAAGCAGGCTGAGTAAGCCACTAAGCAGCTTTCTTTTATGGCTTTTGCTTTAGTTTCTGTCTCCAGGTTTCTGCCTCAAGTCCCTGTGGTGGTTTGAATATGCTTGGCCCAGAGAGTGGCACTATTTTGAGGTGTGGCCTTGTTGGAGTAGGTGTGGCTTTGTTGCAGGAAGTGTGTCACTATGGGCATAGGCAATGAAACCTACTAATTATGTGGGAGCTGGTCTTCTAGCTGCCTTTGGAAGAAGAGGTAGAACTCTCAGCTCCTTTAGCACCATATCTGCCTGGGTGCTGCCATGCTCCTGCCTTGATGATAATAGACTGAACCTCTGAATCTGTAAGCCAGTCCCAATTAAATGTAGTCCTTTATAAGAGATGGTTTAGCTCTGGTGTCTGTTCACAGCAGTAAAACCCTAACTACAGTCTCTGTCCTAATTTCCTTCAGTGATGGAAGTGTAAGACAAGAAATTCATTCTGCTTTTGATTCACAGCAATAGAAATTTAACTAAGACAGATATTGGTACTAGGTTTGTGGGATATTGCTGTTTAGTGCCAGGCAATGGTTGAACCTCTCCCCCCCCAAACACACAAACAAACAGGAGCCAATCCAATCCATCGAGGGACTGTAAGATTCCCTCAATGTCTCTATTAGCACCACTGATATTCTGAATTAAAAATCTGAACTGGAAGGTAGTGGTGCACACCTTTAATCCCAGCACTCAGCAGGCAGAGGCAGGCAGATCTCTGAGTTTGAGGCCAGGCTGGTCTAGGGCAAGTTCCAGGACAGCCAGAACTACACAGACAGAGAAATTCTGCTTTGAAAAAAAACAAAAACAGAGCTGGAGAGATGGTTCAGAGGTTAAGAGCACTGTCTGCTCTTGCAGAGGTCCTGAGTTCCATTCCCAGCAACCACATGGTGGCTCACAACCATCTGTAATGAGGTCTGGTGCCCTCTCCTGACTTGCAGGTATAAATGCAGGCTGAACACCGTACATAATAAATGAATAAATAAATAAATCTTTAGAAAGGAAGGAAGGAAGGAAGGAAGGAAGGAAGGAAGGAAGGAAGGAAGGAAGGAAGGAAGGAAAAGAAAAAACCAAAAACAAACAAAGACTGTGTTCTGGTCAGATAGGGTTGAAGAATTTGCTGTCACTGACAAGAGGCCAAAATCACTAAAATGATTGAGAAGAGATTAAACTATGCTTAAGAAGAGACCAGCAGTAGTATCATGGAGGCAGAATCTTCTAGTAAGTCTTACCTCAGAGTCAGCACACAGAAGATGTAGTCCTTTGGAATGTGGTTAAGAGTTTCCCAGGAAATACTGTTTGTGAAAGCACGAAGAAGACAAGGAGAGCACCTGAGGCCAGGAGAAGCCATTGGCGAAGGCCCCAGTACTGAGGGGGCATGGAGAGAATTTGAAGGTTGACAGTGTGTGGCAGTGTTCAGGATCCCTGACAAGAATCCAGGGGAGGTTACTGGTGAATCCAGTCCTCTTGCAATGGAGAGGCCAGAACTTTAGAAATGCTAGTGTTGTGGACAGCAGCAAGTGTGGAATGGAGCTGGTCTGAGCCTATGAGAAATGCTGTGCATACTGTGGATAGAAGAGCCACAGAAGCAGAACTGCTCAGCCCCTTTGGAGCCTAGAAGATTGTCATAGCAACAAAATTAACTAAGGGAGTGGTTATGAATTATACGAGTGGAAATAAATTATAGAGACATATAATATAGTACATAGTGTATTATAGTCTAGTGCTATCTTTTTTTTTTTTTTTTTTTTTTTTTTGGTTTTTCGAGACAGGGTTTCTCTGTATAGCCCTGGCTGTCCTGGAACTCACTTTGTAGACCAGACTGGCCTTGAACTCAGAAGTCCGCCTGCCTCTACCTCCTGAGTGCTGGGATTAAAGGCATGTGCCACCATGCCTGGCGTCTAGTGCTATCTTAAAGAAGGATTGTATCCAAACACATACATGATATACATGTATAAATATTAAATATTTAGCCGGGTGGTGGTGGCTTTAATCCCAGCACTCGGGAGGCAGAGGCAGGCAGATTTCTGAGTTTGAGGCCAGCCTGGTCTACAAAGTGAGTTCCAGGACAGCCAAACCCTGTCTCGAAAAAATAAACAAAAATTTAAATGTTTAATTTAAAATATCTTTTTTAGGTACTTCCTTAAAGTATTATTACAGGTGAAAGTTAATAACGTTCCCCAACTGTAAAACCACCATATCTCTTATCTGAAATGGTTGGGACAACAAGAACTTCAGGGCTTTAATTTTTTTATTTGGAATACTTTCATATATAACGAAGTATCTTAGAAATAGAACCCCAAGTCCAAATGTAATGTTTGTATACTATTCATATACAAACAGATAACTTTATACACTGCTCTTATCATGCCTATTTTGATTGCAATATCATCACATGGATTTGGAGATTTTCACTTGTGGGTTCACGTTCAAATTCTTGTAATTCCTCCTCTTCCCTGCTTCACAGTTTAGACAGTTTTGTCCTATACATACCCATGTCCTACAATACAATTGAATGAGGATATTTTCATCCAGGTGTCCCTCCTCATTAAAATTTCTCATTCCACAAATATTGAAAAGCTCACCTCTCACCCCAGGATTTTTATTAATTATCTGGCGATATCTTCAGTCTTTCTGCTTTTACCGCATGGCTCAAATTGGGGATTATCTTGCCATTTCTTGGACCTTATGCTTGGTACCTTTTGACCCACACGTCCACTTCTTCCTCCACGTACACAGAAACACATGCAAATGATTTGTGCTTTCTAGCAAAACCAGCAGCTGAAATGTCAGTGACGGAGGAAGAACTCTGCTTGCTGGGATGAGATAGAACCAGAATTACATCCACGCAGATAAAATAACTGTAGGCGTGAGTTAGAGAGGTGGCTCAAGAGCTAAGTGCTCCTGCTGCTCTCCAAGGGGCAAAGGTTCTGCTCCCAGCACCCATGTTGGGTGGCTCACAACCACTTGTAACTCCAGCTCTAGGGGCTAGGACATTCTCTTTTGGCCTCAGAAGGCATCACACACATAAATACATAAAAAATAAACAAAAACTGTAGGTGAATATTAAAAATCAGTATTGGTTAAAAGCTTTTCTGGGACCTCATCTTCAGAGATTAAAAAAATATATTGTTCTCTGGGAGGGGAAGTACATGGAGATCAAAAGACAACACACGTGTGTGCAGTGTGTGGTGTGTGTGTGTGTGTGTGTGTGTGTGTGTGTGCGTGTGTGTTTCCAGGAATCAAACTCAGATTGCCAAGCTTACCTGGTAAGGATTTCACATATCTTTTTGGGCTCAGAGAAAATTTTCATTGTTACACTCCAATGATGTTTCTCTTCCTTTCAGTCCTACCTCCTTCAAATTGTCAGAGCACCCCAAAATGTTCTCCATGTGTTTGTTTTTCTTTCCTTACTCAATTCCACAAAGCTGAGCAGAAAAAAAAAAAACAACAACATTTTCCTAAAATAATCCATCTTCAAAAAAACCATTTCTTCCTTAATTATGAGGGGGGAAAAAACATTTGAGATTTTTATTCAATAGTTCCCAGCATTATGCGATATCATATCACATCAGTCTTTACTTGTCTAGGGAGAACAAGTAGTATATAATTTAGTTTAGTTTTTTAAAGGAGGAATACAAGAATACTTTTGCATGTAGTTAATTGTAATGGAAACTAAACTAACGTTTATTTTAAAGGCTGGTGGACTGGATGCTTACTACTCTTTAAGGTTTAATGGCTGTCTATCTTCTAGTATTTTCATTTTATATACTTAGTAGACCTGTGCTTACAGATTTGACATGCATTAAACAGTTGGACTGTCCCAACGGATTTAATGACCAGGGACAACTCCACTCTAAGCAATTTTTATGTCCAGGAGTAGCCCATCCTTTCTCCACAAGACAACTCTCCCAAGAGTTCAAACCCCAGTTTTGTAAGACTGGTCCTTTAGGAGATGATGACGGTGTTTGTGCAATGTGTTTTACAAACACATTTTTTTCCCCTAATGTCCGATCTGAGAAGAAAAAAATGCACTATTGAGAGGCGCCAAAATATCCTCGCTTCCTCCGTGGACAGCTCCCAAGACCCGATGTGACAGTTTGAACAGCCTTCCACCCGGAAATGAGACGCGCGAGGACACCGGAAGTGCTGCACTCGCACTTCAGTCCCGCACCAGCTCCAACTGCCCTTCCGACGCATGCTCAAACCCACCCTTCCGGAGAGGGCCACCCTGATGTCCCTCCGGACGGGACAGAAAGGCGGAGTTTCAGGGTTCACTGGCAGCCCCGCCCTCGCCGTGACGTTTCGAGACGCGACCCGTCGCCACGCAATGCGAATCGGGAAGAGGGGATGAGCTGCGCTGCCCTGCGTCCGAGAGCGAAGGCTCGTTCTCCTTCTGGTGGTGGGCGATGGGCTCCAGGCGAGGAGGCCGGTGTTAGCGGAGCGCGGGCGCTGCGGTGAGTGCGGCCTGGCTCCGGTCCCGGTTCCCGGGGAAGGCGTCCTCCAGCTGCTGGTGATCCGGGAGACGAGCCCTGTCCGCGGAGGGGTGGGACAACCCCAGACAACTGGCTGGTCCAGGAAGGGCCCGACTCTTGGTCGCTCCCGTTCCCCTCCTACGGTGCCCAGCGAGTTCGATGTGGTTTGCCGGTCTCAGAGGGTGGCCTTGACCAGTTCTCCTTTCTGTTGGACGCTAGACCCAACTTTGGACTCCTTTTGCTTCCTTTTTTTTTCTCATTTTGTGCTACCTACAACCCCAGGCCTTACTACAACCATTTGTCATGTTTTCCCTATACCCCTTTACCCCGGTCACGCATGTTTTCAGTTAAGTACAAGAATTGAACTCAACACTTAAAACTTCTTCAAAGAGGGCATTTCTTTTCTTTAAAATGTTCCTTCGTTTGTAGACTTGTGGCACTGACAAGTTCACATCAACTCTGATGTACCGAGGGAGTTGTCAACCCCAAATCACAGTGATATTCCTTTACCCACAAAGCTGCAGACCCTGTTCCTATGTTTTGTTCTTGCTTTCAGTCTGTGACCTTGACCAAGTCAGTCATTCAAGAAATATTTACGTGACTCACAGAGGTGTTGCAGAGTCTAAGGAGTTTCATATTTATTAAAAAGCTCTAGGGTTTCGGATCAAAACGATGCCTAGGTAAAGGGTGTAATTCTTGGTTGTTTCCCCACGCCCCCCACAAGGTCTTACTGTGTAAACAAGACTTGTCTGGAACTCAAACCTTCCTCCCTTGACTCGAGAGATGGATAAAACTGCATCAAGCACCACTCCTGGCAAGGGTATTCTTTTTTAATTTTAGACTATTCTCAATTGTGTATATTATCCTACTTCATTAAAAATTCCATGTGTTATTTTTTTTTTTTTTTTTGGTTTTGGTGGTTTTTTTTTTTTTTTTTTTTTTTTTTTTTTTCTCAAGACAGTTCGTCTGTGCAGCCATAGCTATTATGGAACTCATTCTGTAAACCATGATTGCCCTTGATCTCAAAGATCTCAAAGTTCTGCCTGCCTTTGCCTCCCAAGTGCTGCCCACCACTGCCAGGCTCGGTGTATTGTTGGTGGTAGTTTTGTTTTTTTAAAAGATCTCTGCTTTTTTGAGTATTTCACTGTTTCTGTTTAAGACTCCCTGTTGAAAGTCAATCATGTTGGATTTAGGTAGTTTCTCATTTATAGAGC
Organism: Mus pahari; assembly: GCF_900095145.1. Classification (NCBI taxonomy): domain Eukaryota; kingdom Metazoa; phylum Chordata; class Mammalia; order Rodentia; family Muridae; genus Mus; species Mus pahari. The sequence continues at coordinate 109,931,563 of NC_034592.1, forward strand.
ACTGGCCTAATTAAGGGGCTGTTGGCTGTATTTATGTTTATTTAAGAATATGAATTAGTATATAACTTAATTATGCCACTGTATCATTGTTGATCCTAAAATGTATATTCCTGCTCTTTTGCCCAGATATTAGGTCATATTTAAGTTGCATTGCACGAATCTTGCAGTAGTAATGTAACCCTGTGAGCAATGAATAATGAATAATAGCTTGTAGACTTGTATTTTTTGACATAACAGTGGATAAAAAAACTAACAAAAATATTTAAGGTTTTCTTTTTATTCTTTAACTTGTTGATTTATTTACTTGAACCTTATTAATCATTCTGATCTTTTGTTGATAAGAACATAAATGGAACAGAATCCAAATGGCTTTGTAATATAAAGCCAACACATCAAATTTCATTCATAATATACTTAGCATCCTATTTTCTAAAGGGAAGATGATTAATTTTGCCCCACAGTTTCAGGGACTTCTGCCCAAGGTTAATTGGATCCATTCCTTTGCATCTGAAGTACAGCATAGTCCCCTGTTGGCATGGGTATGTAAAGGGAGACTGTTTGCTTCATAGAGGTCAGAAAGCAAGGAGGAGTCTTGCTTTTTTTTTTTTTTTTCGAGACAGAGTTTCTCTGTGTAGCCCTGGCTGTCCTGGAACTCACTTTGTAGACCAGGCTGGCCTTGAACACAGAAATCTGCCTGCCTCTGCCTCCTGAGAGCTGGGATTAAAGGCGTGCGCCACCACGCCCGGCTGGAGTCTTGCATTTTATTTTGTTATAAAAACCAACTTTGTTCACCTGGATAATTGTTGATGGTTGCAGCTGGGAATGATAACTGGACTGCCCACATCCAGCCTCTGTGTGGATTGAACTTCTCATAGCACGTGTGTTGGGCTCCATGACCACACTTGGCAGAAAGTGGAAGCTTTCAGTCTCTGAAAAGCCTGTATCAAGAAACTGGCACATCTAGTAATATTCTACTGGTTAGAGCAATTAAGGTGCCCTCCCCATCAGATGATAGATTTATACTATTTTTGTGTTTATGTGTGTTTGGTGCTAGGGCACCCAGGGCATGGCACATACATATCATAGCACCCATGGCCTGACTCCTACCTTTTAAAGCAAAAGGCTTTCAAAAACTACTTTATAGGCTCCCAACATGTATGTGACCACTGTACATAGGTATATTACACACAAAAACTGCATTTCACATATATCAAATACTCTATGTAGCAAATGTAATCTAACCACATATGATTGCTCTTAGAAACTAGGGGTATTTTCTTCCTTCCCTCCCTCCTTGCTTTTCCTTAGCATTCTAATATTTATTCATGTCCCTTAGAGTTCTTCTTTTCCTTGTTTAGCATTATGCTTTCCTTCATGGCAGAGATGTCTGTTCTTTCCTGAGTCTGTCTTCCCATAGAATGCCTAGTCTGAGGCCTTAAGTGAAATATCAGCTGTCAAAAAAGCAAGGCTTCGATTTCTTGGTGATTTATTCTCTTAATGTTAGTTATTAGTATGTGATGTCTATACACTTTTAATTATATGTATTTGTTTATATTTTTTGAAAGTGTCTTACCATGACCAAGGCTGACCTCTAACTCCTAGGCTTAAGAGATTCTCCTGCCTCAGCCTCCCCAGGTAGCTGGAATTGCAGGTGCTTGCCACTGTACTCAATGGCTGATGTCTGTGTTTTAAAGAGAATTGTATATGTTTTAAAATACAGTACATAAAAGCAGGATAAATAAAATAGTTGTAAAATGTCCCTCCCAGACTCAAATTTTGCTTGCTTAGCCCCAGCTTCAGACCCCGTTTTGAAGTATATGTAGCCTTTAGGAGGTGGGGCCTGGCTGGTGGATGTTTGTTCCTGGGGATAGCCTGTTTCAGGTTGTTCCAGTCTGTGGCTCCCTCAGAGCTCTCTGCTTCTGGTTTGCCAGATTAGAGGAGCCACCTCAGTGTACTCTTGCTTCCGTAAACCTGTCAGAACTTCCCCATCTATGATCAACTGAAGTTCTTCCAAAACAGTGAGCCAAAATCAACTCCCTCTTAAGTTATTTCTGGGTTTTGGTCACAGAATAAAAGTGATACAGTATCATTTTCAGTGATATTATGTTGTAACCTACCAAACAATAGGGTTGTTTTTGTTTTTTCTTTCTGAGACAGGGTTTCTCTGTGTGGCCTAGGCTGTCCTAGAACTCACTGTGTAGACCAGGCTGGCTTTGAACTGAGAGCTCTGCCTGCTTCTGCCTCCTCAGTATTGAGGCTAAAGGCGCACGCCACTGTACCTTGATCAGTTTTTATTTTTATTTATTTACTTACTTATTTACTTTATGTATTTGAGTACACTGTTGATTTCTTCAGACACACCAGAAGTGGGGATCAGATCATATTACAGATAATTGTGTGGTTGCTGGGAATTGAACTCAGGTCCTCTGGAAGAACAGTTAGTGCTCTTAACCNCTGAGCCATCTCTCCAGCCCCATCACTGATTAGTTATTAAACACAGTTTTGTTTTGTTTCATTTTTCACATTTGTTGTTATTGGTTAGCTTGTTTGGTTGTTTTTTGAGACATGGATCTTTTTAAGTAACCCAAAGTAGTCCTGAATTTAGCACCTTCTAGCTTCAGCTTCCTGTGTAGGTACATGTTTTTGTATGCCTGTTATTGTTATTTAGTTAATAACGTTAGTGTTCTTCACTTTTCACAGAAGGAAATAAAGTAATGTAAGCAAGTGAAAATACTCAGTTTTAATCACTAAATCGCCAAATCAGTGTGCCTAATTTGTTCTTTTCTACAGTGACTTTCTAACTATTCTTCCCTGTAATATTGGTCCCTTATTCCTGTCTTTCAAATCCATCTTGTATATACCCATTTTGGTCATCCTGAGGCAGTATTGACTTGTCAAATATTTTCTCAAGCCCTCCATTCTGTGACAGTACTTTTTTATCAAGCAGCTATTAAGTGTTGACAGGATTATTAAGAGAGTCAGGATCCATCATATTATCAGTAGACTTCGTTGATTCCAGCAATTATTGCTTCATGATTCCTATAGTTTGCCTTACTTTTCCACATTGTAAGGCAATGTAAGGCAATTTTCTCAGTAATTTCTCACTTTATGTCTCTATGGTGCTTCTCTTCTGAAATGCTGCCTTTCTCACCTCATCTTTCATCATTTCAGCCAGTTTGTTATTTGGGCCAAAAACTATACTGACTGAGCAGTATAGGTAGTGAGCAGTGTAGGACTCAAGACTAAGACATGAACTCTAAGAACTGTCAGACACGGGGAAGCTTAAGCCAGGCTCTGAAAGGAAGGGGCCAACATTAAAGAAGACACTGTGGAGTGGCTGAAGCTTTCTCTGACTAGCTGAACTGGATTTTCCTTTCCTTGAGTTCAGCTAGTGACCTGGTTCATATTAATATGTAGTAGAGCAATTGATTGTTGACTTACTATTTCATAAATATTAACTCATGTTAACCAGAGTAAGACAGTTGTGACCATCTTTTAGAAAAGTTTCCTGTATCTCTTAGAAAAGTGTGTTCCGAGTCTGAATCACTTAAGGTTCCACCTTCCCTTCAGTGATGAGACGTGGCTGCATTATGTAGCCCTGCTTACTTTTAGTCTTCTGTTTTCTTTAGGATGTAAAAGCTCACCTTAGAATGGAAGTTTGGGAACTGTTTTGGTTTGTATTTTATCAAGAGCTTATTTTGTTACAGAACAGCGAATAGTTCCCCAGGCCAGTGCTGGTCTTTGGACTGTATTTGGAATAGCACTGCTGTCATGTGAGCTATCAGAGTTTTTTGTTTTGTTTTGTTTTTGTGGGTTTTCGAGACAGGGTTTCTCTGTATAGCCCTGGCTATCCTGGAACTCACTCTGTAGACCAGGCTGGCCTCAAACTCAGAAATCCGCCTGCCTCTGCCTCCCAAATGCTGGGATTAAAGGCGTGCACCACCACGCCTGGCCAAGTTCTTATTTGTTTTGAGACATTGTCTTGCTGTGTAGCTTACTTAGGCTTGAATTCTCAGTTCTCCTGTTTAAGCTTCAGGCTACACATCGGGCTACTTTGTTTGCTTTAGTTTATAATCCTTTTTTTAAATATTGCATAATTTTACTGGGTTATACACATGTGTGTATATGTGTGTGTATATGTATGTGTATATATCCCCTTTCTTTTTTTTTTTTTAAGATTTATTTTTTTATTTATTATATGTAAGTACATTGTAGCTGTCTTCAGACACTCCAGAAGAGGGAGTCAGATCTTGTTACAGATGGTTGTGAGCCACCATGTGGTTGCTGGGATTTGAACTCCGGACCTTTGGAAGAGCAGTCGGGTGCTCTTACCCGCTGAGCCATCTCACCAGCCCGTATATCCCCTTTCTTTGAGGCAGGGTCTTGCTACAAAGCCCAAGTTGGCCTTGAATCTATAACCCAGTAAAATAAAATACACACACACACACACACACACACACACACACACACACATACACACACACATATCCCCATTTGTCTAAAACCATTGCTGAAGACTTCGGTGACATTGATCCATGAAGGCAGATCCTGTCCTTGCCTTTGCAGGTTTCTTGTTCTACTTCCCCTATTTCATTTCTGTTGCCGTAGGTCTGACCTCCACCCTTCTTTCTCTTCCATCTTTATAAATCATTACAATAGATAATTAGGATTTTCTTTCTTCACATCTTTGTGCTCTTGTTAGTTGGGACTGCACAACTAACAAGCAGGTTCCTTCAGAACCCTGCTGTGGCTCTCTCATTACCTTTAGAAAACAGGTAAATATTTATGTGCTTTCATTTCATAGCCTTTTATGATTTGTGTGGAGACTATTTTTGACTGCTCTGCCTCGTGGCTTCTTATATATTCTGTCTGGCAGCTGATTCCTAGAGATGTACTTGGTCTCTTGACCTTGTCCCCACACTATTCTCACCTCTATCAAAGCCATCTTTGTTAAAGAAGATAGGCATTTGCTTTTTTTTCTGATTACTTCTAGTTCCCTTTGGTGGTAGTTTTCCTTCTTAATGTTTTTATTTGTAATACCATCTACTACTTTTATTTCCACTGTTTACAGTTTTGTTTCCCATTAGTTTTGTAAGCCTTATGTGGAAACATTCTAATCTTCCAGTTTCTAAAAGCATGCCATTTTATATAGCAGGATGTTTAAATTTAACCTTAAAATTAGCTAATGACTTACTCTTTTTAAAAAAAATTGTCTATATATCTGACACGATTTTCACATTCTTTTAAAGATACAAGTTTTAGGGGCTAAAGAGATGGGATTGAGAGCACTGGCTGCTTTTTCAAATGATCCACTTTTGATTCCCAGCATCCACCTGGCAGCTCACAGGATCTGTAACTCCAGTTCCAAGAGATCCAGTTCCAAGGGATCTGAACTAAAGTGTTGTTCATCCTTAGGGAGCAGAAACCAGCCCTTATGTCTTCTTCAACATCTATCCTTTTTTTTTTCCTTTTTAAAGATGTATGTATGTATGTATGTATGTATATGGGTACACTGTAGCTGTACAGATGGTTGTGAGCCTTCATGTGGTTGTCGGGAATTGAATTTTTAGGACCTCTGCTCTCGCTGGTCTGAGCCACTCTCTCCAGTCGGCTCAAAGATTTATTTATGTATATATAAGTACACTGTAGCTGTCTTCAGACATGCCAGAAGAGGGCATCAGATTTCATTATGGGTGGTTGTGAGCCACCATATGGTTGCTGGGATTTGAACTCAGGACCTTCAGAAGAGCAGTCAGTGCTCTAACTTGCTGAGCCGTCTTGCCAGCTCCAGCACCTATCTAATACAGAGCCTGTGTTTGCAAGGTAAATCTGCTTGGGATTTACATTGATACCAAAATAATGATGCTGTCTGCGAATGAGGCAATCCAAAGCATCCCTGTCATACTCTTTATTTAATGGATGTTCTTAGGTAGTTTGATGGTGAATTGTTAATGGATTGATACCTCAGTAGGACATATCCAGTGTCACTTGACCCATTTGGAAGTGACAGTGTGGCAGAAACTATTTCTCCCATTATTACAACTTGAGTCAAAAGATTCGAAACAGGAGGTAAAATGTACGAAGTTTTTGTATGCAAGGTCATTGTTTCTAATTGCATGTATATCAAGGTATCGGTTACCATTTAGTTCAACATATCTTGATAGATGCATGGAGCAAGTAAGTAGACATAGAACAAACTGAAAAGGTAAAAATGGGGTTTTTAGAGGCTAGCTATTTGGTAAGAATATATTCCTAACACAGAATTGGAAGGGATAAGTCCAGATATTCATAAAGTATTAGTGTTTAATACCAGAATGACTAGAGTCAAAGGAAATTGAAGTGCTTTTGGAGTACTTTTCATGTAAGTGAACTAAGACCATTCCCTTAAGTTGTACTACCTTAATCAGCCCTTAAGATTTTTTTTTTTGGTCCAGGCACCTTTAATCCTAGCCCTTGAAAAGCAGAGGTAGTAGATCTCGAGTTTTGAGTCCAGGCTGGTTTACAAATCAAGTTCCAGGACAGCTTGGGGAAACAGAGAGACCCTGTCTAGAAAAGCAAACAAAACCAAAAATTTTTGATTGATTTTTATGTGTATTGCAATTTTGTCTGCATGTATATCTACACACCATTTGGGTGTTGGATCTTCTGGAGTTGGTGTTGCAGAGGATTATGAGCCAACATGTGAGTGTGTGGAATTGACTACTGGATTTCTGGAAGAGCAGTCTTTTAGGATTAGGTGCCGTTGATCTCTGTAAATAAACTGAACTGATTGGATCATTTAGAGAGCAGAGAGAGATGATGGGGAAAATAAAGTTGTAGTTAAATTACTAAGTGGTAATTAGATGTGCCTGGCAGAAGACTACACCGGAAGTTAGTCTGGTCACTGTGGTTTTTAGGTGGCAACACTTAGGACCATACCAAGACACTCTACCTGGGGTGCTTTGATCTGCTCCATATTCAGGTATCTTTGTGAATAGTTACACACACAATTTAATTAGTGCATACCTTCTGTTTCTTCCCGTTTTCATTTTGTTTATTCCATATTTTCTCCTGGTCACACTTAGCATACCAGGAAACAAAGAATGTCATTAACCATCAAAGACCCTTTCAGAGTAAAACCAAAGTGTAGGAGTGTTTTCTGGCAGAAGCAGAAATATGTTTTAGTTCTCAGCTCCGTATAAAACTGGTTTTGTCTACTACTTTTCTTTTATAAACTGATATTAAGAAGAAAACAAAATACTCCAAGTTGGAAATTCTGTTTGTATACAAATGTAGTTTTAACAGAAAAAGTATAAAAGCTTTACAAGTCTGTTCTTTTTAATAGATAAGATTTTAATACTGATGCAAAATGGTACAATAATCCATTTAGTTAATGAACATTTGAAAATAAGTATTGCTTAACACCATAGATTTTGTGTGTGTATGTGTCTTAAATATCTCCCAGAATAGAAATTCAAGATAATTTAAAATGAACCCTTTTAGGGAAGGATACTGTTAAATAGTGGGTGTTTGTTTTTGTTTGAATACAGAGTCTTACTGGGTAGCCCAGATTAATGATAAACTCATAATCCTCCTACTTCAGCCTCCCAATTGCTGGGCCATGCTTAACAGTGGAGTGATGCTTTTGTTTGATATGTGTGCATGAGGCCAGGAATCAGTCCTTGTACACCACCCAGTCACTTTGCCACAGAGCTACATTCCTAGTCCTGGAGTTTCATTTTTCTAACACTTTTTTTTTCCTCTAAAAAATGTAACATATTTATTTTGTTAAGAATTTCGTACATGCATTCAATGTATGTGAATCATACATCACTATCCCCTCCAATTCATCCCAGAACCTTCACATGTCTCCTAAACTTCATGTCCCCCTTTTTATTGTTTTTATTTTATCCCTCCTACAGTTCCTCATCCTATTCCTCCTCCCTCCTATCTTCAAGAGAATGTCTCCCATCCCACCCCTGCCAGGCCTCCCCATTCCCTGGAACCTCAAGTCTCTTACTGAAGTCAGACTAGGCAGCCCTCTGCTGTATGTGTTGAGGGGCCTCCGCCTAGCTCTTGTAGCTGCCTGGTTGGTCTAGGCTGTCAGGCTTAGAGATCTCAGGAGTTCAGGTTAATTGAGACTGCTGGTCTTCTGTGGGGTCACCCTCCTCCTCCTCAGCTTCTTCCAGCCTTTCCCTAATTCAACCACAGGGGTTCTCAGCTTCAGTCCAATGGTTGAGTGTGAGTATCTGTGTTTGTCTCAGTCATCTGTTGTTGGGCCTCTCAGAGGACAGCCATGCTAGGCTCCTGTTTATAAGCACACCATAACATCAGCAATACTGTCAGGCTTTGTAGCCTCCCCTTAAGATGGACCTCCAAGTTGGGCTGGTCACTAGACTGCCTTTCCCTCAGTCTCTTCTCCATTTTTGTCCCTGCGATTCTGCATCAGGGTTTTTGACTGTGGGATGGCAATCCCATCCCTCACTTGGTACCCTATCTTTCTGCTAGAGGTGGACTGTACCTGAGTTCCCTCTTCCCACTGTTAGGCATTTCATCTAAGGTCCCTCCCTTTGAGTCCTGAGAGTCTCTCACCTCCCAGGTCTCTGGTATATTCTGGAGTTCCCCAACCCCCTCACCTCCCACTCCTCAAGGTTGCATATTTCCATTCATTCTGCTGGCCCTCAGGGCCTTCTCCTTTTGTGTTGTCGGTACTCCCCCACCCCCATCTGATCTTGTTCCCCTTTTCCCTTCTCCCCCACCCCTTCTCCCCCCCAGGCCCCTCTCTCCCTCTGCTTCTTGTGGTTGTATTCTAACACTTTGCTAATGAGGATAATTAGTGGAATTGTTTGTTTTGTTTTAGGAAAGAACTACTTTTCATGAACCACACCATCCGTTTGTTGAAGTAGAAAAGCAAGTCTTATTCGTCATGCCTGCTGTAGCTTCAGTTCCTAAAGAACTCTACCTCAGTTCTTCTCTAAAAGACCTCAATAAGAAGACAGAAATTAAACCTGAGAAAACCAGCACCAAGAAGTATGTGTTCTTTGCTAGTTTGATTGTCATATAGATTTTATTACATTCCCTTATTATTTAGATTTAATAAATAGCTAATTTAAAGTTTATTTGAAAAATGATGTGATCACAAGAGTAAATAAGACCTAGAGAAGTTCTTAACTTTGTCTTAACAGAATAAATGTGAGATTGCTCAGATTTAAGTTACCTGCTTCCTGTCCAGTATGTATACTAGATGATGTGTTTAAAAGAGTATGAAGGTTCTAGTAAAGCCATTTTGCCACAAACCATTTTTTCTCATAAAACAGTATAACTCTTAATTAAGGTTTTTAATCTTTTAAAAGATCACCTTTACCCTTGTGTAGGACATGTGCAAGTTAGGGTGTTGTCGTGCTCTTTCTCTGACTGAAAGAGAGGCTATATCTGCTTTCTTTTTTTCTAATTATCCCTGATAGTTTTGTGGCAACTTAATACAAGCTGGTCGTCTGAGAGGAGAGACCTAATTGAAACAAATGCCTCCATAAGCTCAGGCAGTAGGAAAGCAAGCCTATAGTGCATTTTTTAAATGCTTGATGGAAGGGGCTTACCCAGTCCTCTGAGGGTGGGAACATCTCTGGGCTGGTGGTTCTGGGTTCTGTAAGAAAGCAGCGTAAGCAGGCAGGCCAGGAGGAGCATCTCCATGGCTCTGCATCAGCTCCTGCTTCCAGGTTTCTAACAGGTTTGAATTTCTGCCTTGACTTCCTTCCATAGACTGACTAGGGATGTGTAAGCCAAATAATCCTTTTCCATTCTGAGTTATTTTAGTTATGGTGGAATCCCTAAGATACAAATATTAGTATTCTGTGGGTTTTATTTTGTTCCAATTTGACAGAATCTTTAACTTAATGATTTATTTTGTGTGGTTTTACTTGTTTGGGTTTACATCTAAAGCACATGTAAAGTGTGCCTTTCCAGGAGAGGTTCCAAACTCTCATAGTCCAGTGGTCCACTGATTCGAATACTTGCTGGAAATATAAATTTGCTAAAAATAGGTTGTCTTTAAATTTGTCAACTCAAGTAGTTGAGGAACAGAGAACTTTCTGTTCACATTTATTTTTACCAGCAAAAGAGATTTAGAAACTAGTAAGTGATTACATTGTTATTTAGGTGGAAATAAAGTTTTAGAAAGAAATGTGAACCTAGCTACCACATTCCCCAGACTTAGGAAAAGTAGATCTTAGAGAGCAAGGGGGAGCAGTAGGTATTCTCTGATTGGATAGAAATATGATCCCAAATGAATCAATGAAGACAAGCTAAGATACCTGTGTAGGCACTGGGGCATTTTAATGAATCATTTTATTAAGAAAATGAAAAATGGAAAGAAAATAAAGCATCAGTGGTGACAGCTGAGCAGTGAAACTTCCTGCAGCGAGGAGAGAGTCAGACACCACCATTGTTAATATCACCAGTGGCAGAATGGCTTTTCACAACACCTGGTAGGAGAAAAGTAGAGAAAGATTGGCTTCTTCCTGAGCTAAATTGGTAACATGGGGTAACACAGAAAGTAATTTTGTTTAATTCTTGTTGTTTGATTTTTCTTTTTTTTAACCAATAAAGCCATCTTTGAACTTTCTCAATTACTAAAGACAGAAACTTTATAAATGTTAGCTCGAAGATGGTCATTTCTTTCTATCAGGGTCTGGTGTATCTCTTAAGGCTAGCCTAACCCCAGAGGGAGGTTTTAAATCCAATTGGGTGAAGTAACAAACTTAAATCATGAAGTGTATTTTATCAAGGTCATCTGCAGAGTTTATCTGTTACATGTATTTTTCCCCAGTACCAAGTTTTGTAAATTCTCTTTGTTTCTAAGTTATATACACAGCGCTCAGAAGATCTTCAAGACAGCAGAAGAATGCAGACTAGATCGTGATGAGGAAAGGGCCTATGTGCTTTATATGAAATATGTGGCAGTTTATAATCTTATCAAAAAGAGACCTGATTTCAAGCAACAGCAGGTACCCTCACTTTGCTATTTTATTTGATATTTTTACCCAGTAGAGCTATTGATTACCTCTAAAAGCTTTAACTACCTGTGACATTAACTTTTGTACCTCCTCACCTCTCACTCAATTCTGGCAACCTGGCAATGCTCAGCAGGAGGTCTGTCACCAACATAACAATGAATTTAAATCACATGACACCTTGACAATTTTAACCCCTGTGTGGCCAGGGAAAGCAAAGCAACAATATATTTTTATTATTTGTTAGTATATTCATGCATGCATTTTGCTTGGATCAATATATGTATATAACAGTATATAAACTGATTGTTTGCTTTTTGTTGTAATAAATTATTGCTAGATCAAGTTGAAGGATTGAGTTTATTCAGTACACTGAATAAGAAAAATAATAGCTGAGTGCAGTGGCTCATGCTTGTGGTCTCTTGTGAGCCCAGGAGTTCCAGGCCAGCTTGGACAACATAGAGAGATCCTCTATCAATAAATAAAGCAGAGGGACTGGAGACATGGCTCAGTGGATAAGAGTGCATTGTGTGGAAGGCCCAGGTTTGGTTCCCAGCACCCATTTCAGGTGACTTATGAATGCTTCTGACTCCAGCTCTAGGGTATCCAGCACCCTATTCTGGCCTCCTGGGGCACCTGCACATGTGGCATACATTCACACAACACACACAAATGGAAAGTAGAGTAAGTAAGGGTATGTTTTCGTATGCGTTAAGGTCAGATGTTTAACTGTCAGCCTTTTATTGACTGACACTGGAGCTGTACTAGATACAGCTTTAGAATTAAGAACAAGACTTCAATGTCTCTTCATGTTTTCATTTTTGTTCTTAATCTGTTTAGCAGATACTAGTCTTTCACTTTGCTGAAGTCAGGAGGAGAAAGTGAGGACTATCATGGTATAGACAGAGAAACTGATAGCTAGAATTGGTGTGAAAAGAAAAGATGTTTACATCTCAGTTGTCCTTGAAATAGGCAAAATAAGTGGTGTTAAGGAATATGAAGAGGGGCTGGAGAGATGGCTCAGTGGTTAAGAGCACTGACTGCTCTTCCAGAGGTCCTGAGTTCAAATCCCAGCAACCACATGGTGGCTCACAACCATCTGTAATGAGACCTGACGCCCTCTTCTGGTGCGTCTGAAGACAGCTAGAGTGTACTTATAATAATAAATAAATGAATCTTAAAAAAAAAAAAAAAAAAAGAATATAAAGAATGCTGTATTAGTGCTCCCACCTTAGAAATGACCTTGTTATCACAAGAAACAGCAAAGTACTGCCTAGAGGTGTCTTACCCCACAGAGGAACCAGTCTTTGTCTGAGAGTCTCAAAGCCATGCTGGCATAGAGGTTAGAGTCCCCCTGCCTGTCTGCAAAGCACTTCAGTTTCAACAGTGCAGCGGCATGCCTAGCCAATTAGAAATTAATATTGATATTTTATTTTGGAGGTTACAGTGACGCACTCTGTTAGCACTTGATACTTTATAGTATTTTACTTTGTTCTGTAGTGGGAAAGTTTGACTTATAGAAGGAATAAAATTTCTCTTATTTGAAGTCCCCTTTGTTTTTGCCCAGAGTATAGTGACTGATAACATCTCTCAGTAAAGAGGGATACGGTAATAGTTAAGCTAATGGTAGTAGGTCATTTCTTCTCCCAGCAAAATCATGCTAATTGTTACTGCGTTTTAAGGTTTTAATGTCCCTTTGCACTTAGGGATTTATCTTCCTCCCCATAAATGGTTGAATTAGTCCTGCTATGGAAGAAAACATCTTTTAATATTTAAAGGCATACTTATCTACAGATTAAGAAGCCAGAAGCCTGCCTAAATTCAAACACTCTTTAAAATGTTCTGGAGAAATTGCTTTTAAAGAGGGCTGGCTGGTGAGATGGCTGGCTGCAAAGCTGGAAGACCTGATCTGACTCTAGACCCCCAGGGTAGCCGAAAGCGGATTCCCACATGCTGTTCTGCCTTCCACGTGCACACTGTGAGGCTGTGTGTCACACACCTCTACCCCAGCTCCTGCTCCGCTGCACTCTAAATGATTGGAAGGCTTGGCGATTACTAACTGTGGTCGTTGCTGTCCGCTGGTTAGTCTGTCATTGAACTGATTTTGTGCCTTTGCTTTTTGCTTTACTTTTGGAACTTAGTGTTTTCCCTTTGGCAAGGTTAGGATTACCGTTTTGATTGTCTGTTCCTCCTCTTTGAATAGGTTGGGATTAATTTTGATGATAAGAACTCTCCACATCTTCAGTGTCACTGAGTTTGTGAAGGTCAGGTTCAGAAGCTGCCTTCAAAGGGTCAGCTAACCCAGGCTATTACTGTGGATGCTGCAGTTGCTTGATTCCCTGTTTGTCTGCCTAGAGCCCTCATAGCTCCTGTTTTAGAACTGCTTATGTTTTGTTTCATTTACTCTAACCTTCAAGTATGTGAGGTATTAAACTGCCTACATGTTTTATAATTATAACTACTTACATTGAGTAAGGACAGAATATGGTACTGAATTCCTTCAGAATTGTGTGCTTTCCCTCTTATTTTATATTGCAAAGTGTTTAAGTAAAAGTTAATGTAGTAGAGAGGACACAGTGATGGAGCTGGAAACTGCTGGATCCTGAGCAGTGCTTCCAGGGACATCTGAGAAGTCAGAGAAGGGGTGAATGCTGGCATAGCAAATCCTCCGAAAATAGCGCTATATTCAGGACTTGTCAGAGCACTGCAAAGCACGCACACATGCACCCCACTCTCCCTTTTTTTGGACAGGCTCTTACTATGAAGCTTAGCTGGCCTCAAACGTCGGATGCCCCTGCTTCTGCCTCAGACATGCTGGGATTAGAGGTGTGCACCATCACAGTCCTGCTGGTTAACCTTTTACATTAGAGAAGCTGAGAGAAATAGGAAAGCTGTACTGCTAAACCTGTGCAGGGTTTTCAGTTGAGGAAGAATCAGGTGTTATCTCTCTATGCCACTTGGCACGTTGTCAACAATATCTATGCTGATAATGGCCTTTAGGGAACCTCAGTAATAATAGAGGACGGGAGGAGCTGCCTCCTAGTTTCTGACAGACAGACAGCCTCAAACACAGCAGGGGGTTGGGGTTGGTTTGTTGTTGTTGTTGTTGTTTGGTTGGTTGGTTTTTTTGTTTGTTTGTTTTGTTTTTTGAGACAGGGTTTCTCTGTGTAACCCTGGCTATCCTGCAACTCACTCTGTAGACCAGGCTGGCCTCGAACTCAGAAATCCGCCTGCCTCTGCCTCCTAAATGCTGGGATTAAAGGCATGCGCCACCACACCCGGCTGTGTTTTGCTTTTCTAAGAAGCTTGCAATGATTGTATTGTACTTTTAAAGAACATGTTGCACTAGAAGTCTCTAATATTCAGTTGGTGCAATTTTGAATAAACTACACCTTTATTAGTATTACTTGGTGAAGGGCTCTTCTGACACAGTGAAGCATTTGAATATAAAAAATCAAAGGCTTAAGTATTTTAGTTTAGATCATTGCATAGATACTTGATAACTGTTACAACAGATTTCTTTTTTTTAAAAAAAAGATTTATTTATTGTTTTATGTAAGTACACTGTAGCTGTTTTTAGACACACCAGAAGAGGGCATCGGATCTCATTGTGGATGGTAGTGAGCCACCATAGGGCATCGGATCTCATTGTGGATGGTAGTGAGCCATCATGTGGTTGCTGGGATTTGAACTCAGAACCTTTGGAAGAGCAGTCAGTGCTCTTACCCTCTGAGCCATCTCACCAACCCACAACAGATTTCTTTATGGTCACTACTCTTTCCCACTTGGCTGCTGAAGGTGAGCCCTTTATTTCATGGTCCTTCTCACTGCCTTTCACACACAGGGATTTTTACTACTGCTACTAATGCTAGCGATGAAGTGTCCTAATAGGTTTTGTTACAAAGACATAGTGACATGGAATGAATTAGAGTCAGTAAGCCTTGATGGCAGAATCTCACTGATCATAATGTTTGACCTTTTGTTTGTTTTTTTTGTTTTGTTTGTTTTTTTGTTTTTTTTTTTTT
>NC_034592.1:109946690-109991040 GCF_900095145.1 Mus pahari
TCAGAAATCCACCTGCCTCTGCCTCCCAAGTGCTGGGATTAAAGGCGTGCGCCACCACCGCCCGGCATGTTTGACCTTTTGAAGTAACTTCATTTAGTTACTTTCTACATCAGACCGTTTTTTGAGTTAGATTATGCTATTTCTTTCTACTATTTGATTTTAGAAATTCATGATTTCCTCAAGTATAAAATGTTTTGTGTGTCAAACATATCTTAACTCTAGTTAGCATGTAACTATTATAGATAGAGGCAAAAATATGTTTAATATAGTAAACATAGCCTCTCACAGAAGAACATGCCTATAATCCCATTACTTGGGAGCTGAAGATGAAGATCCTAGAATCTAAGCCTGCTTGGTTTACACACTGAGCCCCTGTCTCAGCAAATAAATCCCAAACTATTCATCTTTTCATAATTTGCTTTATTCCTTTTGAGACTGGAGAAAAGAAACAGTGTATATATATTTGTAAGAAGAAAATTTTCTTTGTTCTTCCAAACTCTCCTCAGTACTTATTTGTGATCAGTAGTGTTACTTTTAGTGGCATCTCATAAATAAGGTAAATGTATTATTATATAGTGGACTTTGTGCATACTGATGTTATAAAGATACTTTGAGATTTTTGGACAACTATGCATGTATATAGGTTAGACGTTAAAAACAAACACTTCTGCTTCTTTTCTACAGGTACCAAGATTTTAGTGTTTTCTATAACACCAATGCTGCATCTGGGCCTGGTACTAACAGTGTGGGATGGTTTTCATATACTTTCAGGATTATTATCTTTCAATACTTGGACCTGCAAACATCAAAAAAGCTATTGAAGAAGCTGAAAGACTCTCCGAAAGCCTTAAACTAAGGTACTGATGTTACTATAAATTCTGTAAAAGAATGCAAATTAGGAAATGATAATATTATAGGTTTGTTCATTTATATCTAACCATATCTATAATAGCCATTTCCTGCAAACAAGTCATAAAGTTAACGATACTGCCCATATTGATATGTTACTACTAATATTCTTCATGAACATTTTAGGCTATTAAAATGGCACTGATGTTTTACATTAGAACTCACACCCAATTTTTCATGTTACGGTATTTGTAAATTTTTTTGGCATAATAAGAAGGAATTTTAATTCTTCATATATGGCATGTTATATTAGAAACGCTATTTATTGACTTTAATATGAAGTATTTATTCTTAGTTTTAATCTCTCTATAGTTGCAAAAGTCACATATCTTAAAAACAACAATCTGATTTCAGTATTTACCATGACTGCCTTTCCAGTTTATGAAATGATTACAGATAAGGGCTACAGAGATGGCTCAGGAGTTAAGAGCAACTTACTGCTCTTTCAGAGTACTTGAGCGTTTTGTTTGTCCTTTGACACAGTATTGTTTAGAAGTGTGGCATTTAATTTTCATATATGAGATTTTTCTGGGTATCTTACTGATTTCTATTTTAATTTCATCATTGCTACAGATAATTGATCATCAAACAGTCTTTGTTTATGGTTCTACATATACTTTTACCTTGGCCAGTATGCAGTGTGTACTTGAAAAGACAGTGCAGCGACTGAATATACCTCACAATGGAAATGCAATTTCAGCTGGAGTGTGATAGGGTGGGGATGGTTAGGAGGGGTGTTAAGAGTTGACGAACCTTATTTACACTGTAGTACTGTTTGTCATTTATGTCTCTGTGCTTTGTTAAATGCTGTTCAGATCTTAACTATTTTCTGCCCCACCCCCTCAAGGATTTTGAGCCTAGGGCCTGTGCTACACAAATGCTCTAACTTGGAAAGATACACACACACACTAGCCTTGAATTTGCAGCCCTCTTGCCTCACCCTCTCCAATGACTGAGGTTATGGACCTGCATTTCCAGGCCTGGACTAGCTGAGCTTTTCGTTACTGGAGGTGGTGGTGGTTTGTTATGAGATTTTGTTTTGTTTCATGGAGTGTTTATTTTGGCAGTGACGTTGTAACAATTATTATGACAGGGTACTAGAAATCTAAACAAATACTTTATTTCTTTCTGTAATCACATTGAGCTTTTGTGTATTTTGAAGTTGTGTTTTTAGGCATTTATACATCTATGGTTATCATACATTCCTGATGAATTCCATCACTGTTTCTCTTATCTGGAAACAGTCTCTCCTTTGAGGCCGGTTTGCCGCTTTCCTTCATTACTGCCAGCCCGTTCAATTGAATTCTGTCCTACTTTTCCATTTATCCGGACAGTCTGCCTCACTGACATGTTCTCTCTGGTCATGCCTAAACCCGTCGTAGCATATATGCTTTAAGGAAAGCAAGGAGAAGTCCTTTTTTCTCTACCTGCCTTTCCTGTCCTGTTTTCTGGCTTGCTCTGTTGCTACACGATGCAAGTTTCTGCCTGACTCCTTGCTGGGCACTAGAGAATCGCCCTAGCTTTTCTGGTAGTCCACATCTGTGAGGAACAAGTTCTTCACTGTTTTCATTTGCTTGCTTATTTGTTTGGGGTGTGAGCATGTGGTCTTCTGCCACAGTTTGTGGGAGTCATTCTGTCTACAATGTAAAGATCAGGGATCAAACTCAGTTATGAACTGATGCCCTTGTCTTTGTTCCTAAGTAATGTTTTCATAAGATTCATGCTTCTGAGTTGTCAGGGTTTTTGTGGTTGTGTTTGTTTGTTTTGTCTTTTGTCCCCCTTGGTAGCTCTGGCTAGCTTGGAACACTCTGTTTCATTCTCTTACTGGCACTCTGGCTATTCATGTGACAGGCTGAGGCTGTGTCTGTTGCTGTCTAAGTCTCTCTTACTCTTAGTCATAGTTTTTATTGCTCTTTAGGTTCTGAATGTTACCTCCAGTTTTCAGGTTTTTTTCAGAAACATTTTAACTCTAGAATTTCTATTTGGCTATTTTATAGTATCTGCTTTTTTACAGAAGTATTCTTTATGTTTAGTCATTACAAACCATGTTTCACATATCCGTGGGCAGAGTTGGTTAGCTGCTCGTGATTGCTGTTTTGAATCTGTCATTCAGGCATATCTCAGCCAGTTTGCACTGCTTGCCCTTTCTCTCTGGTTATCCCGTTTTCTTGCTATGTTGGTTAGTTTTGGACATGGTGGGTTGTAGAGACTCAGCCTCTTGTTTTATTCCCTTCAAGAGTGTTAGGGTATTTTGTTCTGGAATGGTGGTGAACTTGGCTGGGTCGGATTTTATACACTGTCTTCTTGCCTGTGGTAGTCAGCATCTGGAGTGTCTTAGTTACCTGTTTCCTCAGTGTTTGCCCTGTTCTTACTTAGTTTGGGTGTCGGCTATAGACTTTATGCAAAGAGACTGGAACTTTGGTGTTCTGTATTAGTTTTAGCTGCCTCTTCAGCACACGAAGTCCTGATGTTAGGAATAAAACCATCAAAATTAGAGAGTTTGACAGATGTCCTTCCCCTTCCCAGTCCTTCACCCTGCCTGCTTCTTGTCTCTGTGGCTGGCAGTCCAGAGCTGTGGCTGTCTGGGGAGGCATATGTCCTTCATATTACAAGTATGGACAATAGACAGTATAAGCATGCCAGGGTTTTAGTTCATTCTTTACTAACTGACTAGACTAAATTATTTGTTTCCCTTTTCTCTCTCAGCTCTACATTCTCTCTCCCTTCCCTCACCCCATCTGTGTCTCTGTCTCCATCTCCCCTGATCCTCTTAAGTTCAGAACCAGCAGTCATTACTGTCATCACTAATGACAGGGTGAGCAAGGTCCTAGGATAGCTGCAAACTATAGTCACCATAGCTTGTTTAACGTTTAGCAAAATAGAAGATAATCTCCTCCTCCTCCTCCTCCTCCTCTTCTTCTTCTTCTTCTTCTTCTTCTTCTTCTTCTTTTTTTTGGTTTTTCGAGACAGGGTTTCTCTGTATAGCCTTGGCTGTCCTGGAACTCACTCTGTAGACCAGGCTGGCCTCAAGCTCAGAGATCCACCTGTCTCTGCCTCCCGAGTGCTGGGATTAAAGGCGTGCGCCACGACACCCGGCTAGATAATCACTTCTTGACTTTGATAATAATTCTCCAGTTGATGTAGTTAATACCTTTCTTGAATACTTGTTTTAACATATTGATCTAAATCATCAACACAGTGAGATACTGGGATAAGTCCTCTTCCAGAGTGAATCAAGAGTTTGTTTTAAAAATGAAATTGTAGCAGAATTGATAATTAAATATTTGAAATTAGCTGGGTGGTGGTGGCGCATACCTTTAATCCCAGCACTTGGGAGGCAGAGGCAGGTGGATTTCGAGGCAGGCCTGGTCTACAGAGTGAGTTCCAGGACAGCCAGGACTACACAGAGAAACCCTGTCTCGAAAACCAAAAAAAAAAAAAAAAAAAAAAAATGAAATTAGTGAAAAAGCAAGAACAACATTAATAAAAAGAGCATAACATTATTTTTCAAGGCGTTTGTCCAGTTTAAAGTACACAGACAACCCCTGAAGGCAGATGCGTGTGGTTTGTATGGGAACGCTAGCAGAATTCTTCCAAGCTGGGATGCTAAGTATGAAACATGAACTCCCTTAGCTATACTCTTGTCACGTTAATAGGAGGCTTCTTTCAACTAGATACGAGGAGGCTGAAGTTCGGAAACAACTTGAAGAAAAGGACAGACGGGAGGAAGAGCAGCTGCAGCAACAGAAAAGGCAGGAGATGGGGAGAGAGGACAACGGTGCGGCAGCCAGACGCTCTGTGGAGAATTTACTGGATTCCAAAACCAAAACCCAAAGGGTATTGCAAGTTTATTGTGTAAACGCTGGTCCTGCTTGCCAGGTGACCTACCCGGAGGAGGTGTACTGCCACTGTAAAGTTCTTTGAGGCAACAGGGATAACGTTTCACGTGTTGGTCGGGATTGGAATCAAAGGTCCCAACTGCAGATGGTTGTGGGTTTTCCTGTGAGCTTCCACAGCAGCACTGTCCTGGTCATTGGTTACAAGCTTAGCAGTCACTACAGTGGAAGGAGGGTGGCATGAGAGGAACCATTGGATTGTCACCTGTCTATCTATCTAAGCTGTGGGCCTGTGCGAGTCTTGCTTAACAACTCTTGGACTCAGGTTTGCCAAATGAAGGTCTTAAAACAAGGTCTGAGAAGGACCAGGGCCAGGCATGGTGGTGAGGTGAGTTCCAGGCCAGCCAGGGCCACACAGAGAAACTGCCCGAAAACCAAAAATAAATAAAGAGCGAAGGACTTGGTTTGCTGCTTTATTTGGTCCCAAACAGTTTTGATGACTGGAGTCTAGGCACACACGCCATCCATTCCTTTCTTCCTCTGTTCCAGTTTTCCCTTTGTCTGTCCTGCTCAGCGTTTCAGTCAGTCTTCTTAGCATGTGTACAAGATGGATGTCTTTATCAAAAGCCACAGTGATCCAGTCTCTGCCAGCTGTCACTGTGCCCCTTCTTTACTTCCTCAGAATTACTCTCCCTAAAATGTAAACGGTTCTCAATTGTTGGAGAGGGTTCTCAATAGTTGGAGAGGGTTCTCAATTGTTGGAGAGGGTTCTCAAATCCTTGGGGCCTGTGCTTTGCTCCCTCTGATCCTTTGTGTTTCTCAAGGGTTTGCAGGGTTCCCCTGTTGCTAAGTGTTGATTGCTGGTATTTGGGAGAGGTTTCACTGGGTTAAGCACTCCAAGAGGGTTAAGCATAGAGACAAACCACCAACTTCCTCAACAGGTCAAGTGACTGCCATAAGCAATAACTGGACTTAAAGGGAAATCTTTCATTTTGTTGCTTTTTCTTTTGTTTTTTGAAATAATTTATTTTTATTTTATGGGCATTGGTGTTTTCCCTCCATGTCTGTCTGAGTGAGGGAGTCAGGCCTTGGAGTTACAGACAGTTGTGAGCTGCCATGTGGGTGCTGGGAAGAGTCAGCAGTCAGTGCTCCTAACTGCTGAGTCAGCCCTTAAGCCCCTTGTTGCCTTTTCAGAAGTGGGTAGTCACTTGTTTTCTCTAATTTGAGACAGAGTCTCTTGTAGCCCAGGCTCACTAAGTAGTTAAAGCTGGCCTTGAATTTTTGCTTTTTGCTTTTGCCCCAATTTCTAAGATTATAGGCCCATGTAATCATGCCCAGTTAATGGGGTGCAAAGGCAAGCAAATGTCCAGCTGTGCTGCATCTCCCACCCTGTTACTATGACTTTAACATTTGCCCTACTTGGTCTCCTACACTTACTTTCTCTCTCTCTCTCTCTCTCTCTCTCTCTCTCTCTCTCTCTCTCTCTCTCTCTTTTGGCTTGAGTACTATTTGAGTAGCTGCTCTGCTACTTTACTGCTAACCGCCTTGCTGCACAGTTCACATAACTGTGGTCCTCTCCACCCTGTAAACTTAATAGCAACTCCTTAGTGTCGCTGGGCACTCAGTCTGTATTCAGATTTTGCTGCTGCCTGCATGTGATTGGTTCTCAAGTTGATTTGTTGAAACATGATGCAAAACAATGAACTGTCTTCTGATTGTTATATCTCTTAAGGCGCTAAAATAATTTCCCTTTAAGATTTTATCTTCCTCTGAAACTTCATCATACCATGCATGTGACTGAATAAAGAAAGTGGAGCACACTCCCTCCCCCCAGCCTGTAGGTTTTCCTTCATTTCCTGCAGGGTCAGGGCAGTGCTGTTTCGTTTCATGATGAGAATTCTCTGCGGATGGTACCGTGTTTCATATTGTGTCATGCTAGGAGCCAGGTGATATATATAACTTGTGCAAATGTGCACCTACAAGTGTGTTACTAACTTTGACCCGTAGGTTCAAGCGGGTCCTCAGTTTTCCCATCTGTAAAATGAGCTAGCATCTTATAAGGTTATGTCATGTTGCCTCGGAAAATGTAAACTGTGTAAGCAGTATAAGTAGTATGTTGTTATTACTTGATTTTCCTTTAATTTTATGGTAGAAAACACTGACTAGAATACTAGAATTGCTGTTTCATTTTACGAAGCACTTCCTAATTAAGTACTCAAATTATATCTGGCACTTGCTTAAGAAAATTGGAGACTAATAAACAAAACAAAACAAAACAAAAAAAAACAAAGAGAAGAAAATTGGAGAGTGAACAGCGATTCTGATACACTTGTGGTTATTTTAGCTGATGCCTAGTAAAGCCAGTGTCTAAACTCTTGAGGGCAGAGGGTGTTACCAGGCATGAGTACTTCATGCACTCAGGCAAGTGCTCTACTACTGAGCTCTATCTTTTTTTAAATGTGTATTTTTTTTTATATATAAAATGCTATTACTTGGCACACTACTTAGCTTTCCATTGCAATGGAGTATTAAATTTGAGTCTTTTTTGTGAAGTTGAAACTCTTTTCTTCTGTGAACTAGATTAACGGAGAGAAGAGTGAAGGAGGTGCAGCTGCAGAGAGAGGTATGTGAGAAAGGATGTTCCTCTGAGTCTCTTCATTGGAATAGACTTCAGTTTGATACAGTGAGAGTCTTCCCATACTCTGTAAGTTCTGTATTGATTTACTGAGGGGATAGTTTATGTATTATTTTAGTCTGGCATGATGAAACGTGGCAATGTGCAGTTTACTTATTTTGTTTTCTAGGTACAGTAGTTAACCATAGTGTAGTATTTGAGAGGTGACCACTCAGAAGCTGCTCTTCAATATACTGAGTATGATACTTACCACTCTGCCTCAGTTTCCCCATCTGTAAAGAGGGTTTCTTTTGGCTCATGGTTCCAGGGTACAGTTGATCACAGCAGGGAAGTAAGCCCTGGTAGCAGGAGCTTGAGGCAGCTGGGCAGGCTGCAGTGCAGTCAAGAGGCAGAGGAAGGTGAGTGTTAGCACTCTGTTCACCTCTCCTCTTCACCCAGACAATACGTCAGCCATGGAACCATGCCACCTCAGCCAGCCTGATAGAAATGAGACAGTTCCTCACAGACGTGCCTAGAAGGTATCTCTAAGGTGATTTTAGATACTGTCAAGTTGACAGCATTAACTGTCAAAGGAGTTAGTAAGGAAACAGTTCATAGTGAATTCAGCTGCACATATTAAACTTTGAGAATCCATAGTAAATTTAAGGGTTGTTAGCTGTTATTTGTGACTCTATTTTGTAACAGTTAATTATTTAGTGGATGCCCTTAAGCCCCGAAGAAGAAATCTTAACCTGTAATTTGCATGTATCCATACCTGGTATAGTGAGGATCTAGTGACTAAGTTTATGACCTACCAATAAGTTAGGTAGTTGACTTCATCTACTAGAGAAATTTTTTCTTTTTCAGAAAAACTATAAATTAAACATAATTATATGTAGCACAATTATATTGTGTACTGATCATACAGTAATTTTAAAAATAAACTATGTGTAGTGCAAGGTACTTTCCTCGAAGCTGTTGGTGATCTTAAGATTAGTTTTCATCATCCTTGTAGCTCATCATGCTTAGGTATTATCCTGTACTCCGTGGCTAGAAGGTGTTTTTAGCAAGCAGCGTTCTATATCTAAAGTTTAATGTGATGCTTGTTGATCTTTCATTGCAGGTGGTAAAGCTAAAAAAAAAAAAAATAGCAACATGGTTTTGTTTGTTTTTGCCAAATTGCCTACCCCATTTTAATTAGTAAATAATTGGAAATCTAAACATTCAAACAGTTCTTGTAGCACCTCATCAGAGACCCAAAAAAGAATTAGAAAAAGATAAATTAGAACCTTTTGAGACTCATTTGTTTACCATAGTAACTTATCTATACGAGACTGGCCTTGAATTGTATATGTAGTCGGGTTAACTTTTAATGCAAGTACTCCACCATGTCTAGTTCATGCAGTTGCTGGGGATTGAACCCAGGGCCTTGTGTGTGCTGGAAAAGTATTCCACCAACTGAGCCATATCACCAGCCCTTTTGACTTTATTAATCATGCATTTTGTGTAAGAAATGTTTCTATCTTAATGAGGCCCATATTTAATTTTCTTTCTTTGAGAGAACTAATACCAGATACAGTTGGGACCGTGACATGAAGGTTTTAATTGGGCAAAGGGAGGCACGATGGGATCAGACCCAGAGCTGAAGACTGCTAGGCAGATACTATTCCACTGAGCTATGTGTCTAACCTGTGTATAAACAAGACATGGAACTTGTCTCTTAATAAATGTCAATATATGTGTTCATGTAAAAGATAAAAAATTGACTGTGGGATGATAAGTCTGTGATGTCAAGAATACTTTGCTCTTCCATGTTTGCTAATATGCCAGCACATAGAACTGGGTGTTTCTTGTCATTTACTACTGTGTCTCTCAATTCCAAGGAGCAATCACAGCAAAGGAACTGTATACAATGATGATGGATAAAAACACAAGCTTAATTATAATGGATGCTCGAAAAATACAGGATTATCAGCATTCCTGTATCTTGGATTCTCTCAGTGTTCCTGAAGAAGCTATCAGTCCAGGGTAGGTCATTGTGTGCTTAGATAATAGACAAAATTTGCTATGCTAACAGGCTGGCCTTGAATTTGTAGTGTTCCCACTTGGCCTCCTGGTGTGTAAATGACTGTGTCCTTTCAATCAACCTGTGTTCTGTTGTCTCCATAACTATGTAAGTGCAGTGTGCTTATTACCATTGCTCTGTTCATTTCCTTATATAACAGCAATGTGTTATTTATTTGCCTGTTTTGTTTTTAGACTTGACCTTTATTTATTGGATATGATGGTGTTTTTTCCATTTATACAGGAACATATGAATTTATTAAACTTAGTATAATTAAATTTAATTGGTGATTAAGTTACATTTAAAATTAAGTTATAGAATGGGTAGAACAAATTATGAAGATAATACATAAGAAATTTAAATTTGGGAAACACTTTTTGATTCTATTACCCAACACCTTCACTAAAATTCTAAACGTAAAAGAATTATGTAGGCAAATAAATGCCTCTTAAGAAGCTCACATTTCATTGGCTTCCATTCCATTCCATTGTAGGTCAAGCATCTTGATCTATCTTGATCTATCTCTGTAAGGACAGCTAGATGCTGATAGTTTATACCAGCTCCTCCTTCTCTGCACTTCCCAGTTGATACAGTAGCCAACATTATTACTTAGGAACAGATTTTTTTTTTTTAATTTTATTTTTAGTCCAGAGCCATTTTGCTTTATTTATCGGTAAAAGTTTCACCAGTCCCACTCAGCTTGCCAGTGCTGTCAGTTAAATACTAAATGCCTACTAAATGCTGGGTGGTTTCTAGAACACTGGCTTGTTTTTCCTTTTAATCATCAGAATGGATCTGTGTTATTCAGTCATCCTGTCATCCAGCAAATATTTTCTGAGCAGTAGGCTGGGTTATTGTGGTTCTAAGTGCTGAGGCTAAACCAAGGAAGAGATAAAAGTTGTTGCCTTTGTGAAGCTTTTATTTAAATAGGCAGATAAGGCCAAGAAAAATGATAAAAATTAAAATAAATAGTATTCCTTAAGTTAGTGAGGTATAGTGGGTGGATGTGTATTGGTGTGTGTGTCTGTCTGTCTGTCTGTCTGTCTGTCTTTCTGTCTCGGAGTGGACCCTAAAATTTAGTTTAAGGAAGACTCACAGAAAAGTTGTTAGAAAGTGTTGAATATGTGCACATTCTGAGACCAGGAGTGGGAGCAGACAGAGAAGACAGGGAGAATAGAGGTCCTAAGCAGGAGCACAGTAAAAGGACAACCGCTAGAGAAGAGAAGGTGGGGTAGCAGGCCACGGTAAGGGCCTGACCTTCCATAGAAACAAAAGTATAGCTGAACATGGACGCCTTTGTAGTTGAGAACATGCTGATGACAGGACCTAAGCAAGCACAGACCTGAGCTATGACCACAGGCAGGTTGCCAGACCTTTATATGCCAGGATACTGTAACATGGGGGTAATAGCTCCTGCCTGGTACTGTTGGGAGGAGTCAATAAAGTCGGAAGCATATGCTGTCTGACATGCTTGCTGTTTAGTTATTGTAAGTATAGATAGACATGAGCTTAAATATGACGGGACTCTCCAGTTTAGATTTGACTGAGAAGGGTGTCCAGGTGATTTCCTGTTTTCAGTTTTGCTGTGCCCCACCCCCATCTTTTTTTTTTTTAAAGATTTATTTATCTATTATATGTAAGTACACTGTTGCTTCCAGAAGAGGGAGTCAGATCTTATTAGGGATGGTTGTGAGCCACCATTTGGTTGCTGGGAATTGAGCTTAGGACCTTTGGAAGAGCAGTCAGTGCTCTAAACTTCTGAGCCATCTCTCTAGACCCCATCTTTTTTATTTATTTATTTATTTATTTATT
This sequence comes from Mus pahari, assembly GCF_900095145.1. Taxonomy (NCBI): domain Eukaryota; kingdom Metazoa; phylum Chordata; class Mammalia; order Rodentia; family Muridae; genus Mus; species Mus pahari. Next base: position 109,957,927 of record NC_034592.1, read on the forward strand.
TATTTAAGAAGTTAAAATTGAGTCTGTTTCTTTCCCTCTCTAGTAATTACTAAAAGCACTAACATGCAGTAATAAGGGATAAAATATCTTTGGCTAGTTAATATCTTAATATGGAACTTAACTTGGGAAAGTCTGTCCTGGTATGACACAGAATATGCTCAATTTTGCGTCAATACAAATGCTCATGTATTTCAGAGTCACTGCGAGTTGGATTGAAGCAAACCTCTCAGATGATTCTAAAGACACGTGGAAAAAGAGGGGGAGTGTGGACTATGTGGTCCTTCTCGACTGGTTTAGTTCGGCCAAAGATTTGCTGCTTGGGACCACTCTTCGGAGTCTGAAGGATGCGCTTTTCAAGGTTGGGGGCTTTCCTCATTGCTGTAACTGCTGTTGTCTGATTGGTAGGAGTCTGGTTGTTTTGACTGGTTCTGTTACACTTTTAAACCAACTGTACTCTTACAAAGTTATGTTCAGTAATCATCTTGGAGGTGAATATTTAATATTGAAAGCCATAATGTGTTAGTGAGCCTGGATTCAGTCATAGGGTGACAGCATGGGTGCTTATCTTTGGTGTTTATCCCAGTGTGGTAGGGTTGGAAGTGTTTAACTGATTCATTAAATTTTGAAATATCTGTGCGCAAACACACAAGGGGGGGGGGTGCGGGGAATCATTATAAGCAATACAATGGTTAGTGAAATTCATATAAAAGAAAAAACAAATTAAGAGGTTTTTTTGTTCTTTGTTTTTGTTTTTGTTTTTTGTTTTTTGTTTTTTGTTTTTTGAGACAGGGTTTCTCTGTATAGTCCTGGCTGTCCTGGAACTCACTTTGTAGATCAGGCTGGCCTCGAACTCAAAAATCTACCTGCCTCTGACTCCCAAGTGCTGGGATTAAAGGCGTGTGCCACCACTGCCCCAGCTGAGTTTTGTTATTTTAAGCTGGGTTGGAGTGAAGGGTGGGGCATGCTTTTAATCACAGCACTCCAGTGGGGGGTGGGGGTGGGGGCAGAGGCAGGCTGGCCAGTCTCTGTTTCAGGAGAAGTTGAAACAGTCTCTGTTTCAAGCAAGTTCTAGGATAGCCAGGGCTATTAGACACAGAAGCTTTATCTTGAAAAACCATTATTTTATAGAAACACATTTTGAAAAGTATGTGTATATGCAGGAGGTAGGAATAAACTGCAGAATGTAGAAGTGCTATCAGGTCTAGGCGCTCAGGGTTAGGTAGGCTTTGTTTTGTAATTATTTTATAACTTTTCATCTAAGATCATAGATTGTTTTTTTGGTTCTTAAACTTTATATATCTTCATTTAATATTGTATTTTGAATTTAATTTTTGTTTTCATTTTGCTCAACAGGGAACAGTTCCTTCCACATTTGGGTTGGCTGTGATTTGTGGGTTTGCTGTCAAGAGACTGGTACCATCTTAAAGATATCTGTCCTTATTTTGTAGTGGGAAAGTAAAACTGTCCTGCGCCATGAGCCTTTGGTGTTGGAGGGAGGCTATGAAAACTGGCTCCTTTGCTACCCGCAGTTTACAACAAACGCTAAGGTCACCCCACCCCCTCGGAGCAGAACTGAAGAGGTGTCTGTCTCATGTATGTATGTATGTGGAAATTGTGTTTAAAATTGCTTCAGTACAGACTAAAACACGTATGTGTTCAGGGTAACCTTACTTGTATATGCCTTTGTCCTATGAATGCTAGTTTGTTTTCGGGCAAAACAACAGACTAGGAGTTCATGTTCTTTAAGAAAGTGGTGATTGCCGTTTCACTCTACTCAGTTAGCTATCACACATAGCCTGCATAGCACATAAATACTGTGTATGAAGTTTGTGCTTCTTAAATAAATGTATTGTTCTTTTGGCGATTTTAGTGGATTTTACTTATCCCTCATTGGAAGAACCAGTTCCTTCCAAACTTCCTGCCCAGATGCCACCTCCTATAGAAACAAATGAAAAGGCACCGTTGGTAACTGATCAAGATGAAAAACTGAGACTGTCGACCCAGCCAGCTCTAGCTGGACCTGGTACAGCTCCCAAAGCTGAAGCCTCACCCATAATTCAGCCAGTGCCTGCTACAAAGAGTGTTCCACAGGTATTGTCTTGGCTTTTGTTTGTTTGTTTGTTTTTTTACTAACTTTATTCTTTTGTTTTAATATTATATTGACACATGATACACAGAGTTTTATATATTGTCTATGATACCTTAAGAAATATAACCTCAGAAGGATTTGTGCATCTTGGCACCTTTATTTTTATTTTTTTTTAAGATTTATGTATTTATTTGGGGAGCTGGAGAAATGGTTAAGAGCCCTGACTGCTCTTCCAGAGGTCCTGAGTTCAATTGTCATCAACCATATGGTAGCTTACAGCCATCTGTAATGGGATCTGGTGTATCTGAAGACAGCTACAGTGTACTCGTATACATTAAATAAGTTAATTAATTTTTAAAAAGATTTATTTATTTTATTTTATGTAAATGAGTACTGTCTCTGTCTTCAGACACACCAGAAGAGGGCATCCAATCCCATTACAGATGGTCGTGAGCCACCCTGTGGTTCCTGGGAATTGAACTCAGGACCTCTGGACCAGCAGTCATTACTCTTAACCACTGAATGGTCTCTCTAGCCCCAGGCACCTTTATTTTTTACAAAAACCTTTTATAATAATTATCCCTGTTACCCTGCTATATTAGATTCCTTACAAGACTTCAAAGCCAGCTGGTGGCCATTTCTCATAACCTGTAGCAACAGCTTGTGTTCTGAGGTAGCTGGAAGAGCTCAGCTGGTGATGTTGCTGTGATTTGACTGGCATGGCTGCCCTCAAGTGTCTGCCTCAGATGGCTTCCAGGACTCCATGAGAATGACAAAGTTTGCAAGTGCTCAGTCCCTGTTACACATCTGTGTAACTTGCACACCACTCAGAACTTAAGTCCTCTCTGCATTACTTGTGCTGGTTACAGATGCTGTGTGAGTAGCTACCATGCTGTACTGTTCAGAGTAATGAGAACAGTTCTCTGACATGCTCCGGACAGAAGCAGACTTTTACAGACAAAACAGAACCCTGCATGTGGAATGTGGCCCATCACTGTAGAGAGCGGAGCCCATCACTGTAGAGAGTGGAGCCCATCACTGTGGGGAGTGGTTTGCTGGCTTTTGCTTATCAGGGAGGTGAAATGTCAGTATTCTGGCTTTAAAACAGTTTAGCTCCATTTCATTGGCGTTTGAAATGTTAATGATAGTTAGTTAAAGATATTGAATGATACTCAGATAAAAATTTAGAGGTTCTTATTAGGTTCTCTTTGAAGAAACAAATAAAACTTACCTATATATTATTCATTATGGATTTGTAGCATTCATTTTCCCTTCAGTATTAACATTTGAAGTGGATGATGCTGATTTCTTTAGAGCTGTTGAAAGTCAGTATCTTCATCATTTTTAAGGTTATCTAACATTTTAGATTAAATATTAAATTGAATAAACAAGTTTCCTTAAAATATAAGACATTATAAAGAGAAGGTATATTATTGTACATATCTTGTATATCCAAGTTGACTGAAAAATATACAGTTTGTCCAGTGTATTTTGAGGTCCTTTGCACTCAACAATCTAAGAAGCAATTGAGGAAAAATCTATATGAAATGAAGGTTTGTAAATGTGGGTAGGATGGATTCTCTGCAGTAACTGAGAGAGACCTGGTGTAGAGCCCAGTCACAGAATAGTTCACCATTGCTCTATAGCCCTTGGGGAGCAGAGCAGGAGAACTGAGTTTCTTTTCTATAGAGAAGCAGCTTTCTGGGCTCTGAGGTCTTAGTGGGTTTACAGATGCAGAGATGGGTGGGAAAGTGAGTGACTGGGGGCAGACAGCTCTTGACCTGCGTAGTTGAGGGTCCATTCTGAGGAGAGCACCATGACAGCACACGAGCCCAGAAAAACAGCCAGTGACAGAGACTGATCTAATCTGAACTTTGTTCTACAGGTATGAGGGACTGAAGAAGGAATTGTAAGGTTAAGATAGTAAAGTGTAGTGCTTCTCAGCCTGGGGAAGGGTGAGTGCACCAGCAGCTAGGGATAGAAACTTTGGTTTTAGGTCTGGCTCCAATTTTTAGTGTTGACTTCATCTCCACAGTAGTTCATCTGACTTCATTCTCAACTGTAGAAAAGAATAGATGATTTTGTTTATTTGGGGAATTTGTTTGCTTATTTGAAAAGGTAAAAAGGCAAAAAATAAAAGTGAAAAGGAATTGGGATTTGTTTTTCCCACTGACTTTGTTCTAATGGGAACTTAAAATGCATTTTATAAGCATGATGCATGGGTCATTAGTAGGAAACTCTCAGTTAAGTTCTCCTTGCTGTTTCAACACACAGTATTTCCAAGAAATGTTAGGGTTACTTCTCACAATGTTGTTAGAGCAGCTAAAGCACCTCTTAGTGCTCACGTTCTAGAACATGGCAGCTTCTACCTCGGCTGTGGTGCTGGCAGATGGCCCAGCAGTCAAGAGTTTGTTGTGCAAGTGTGAGGGTCTGAGTTGAGGGCCTCAGCAACCTCATGAGAGCCAGGTGCAGATCCCACTCCTGTAATCCTAGACCTGCGGAGGCCAGAGTAAGGGAATCTTGGGCCTGCTGGCTAGCCGTCTACTTGATCAGTGAGCTCCAGGCTCAGTGAAAGACCCTGTCTCAAAACATAAGATGGAGGGCCAACAAGATGGCTCAGTCGTTAAAGATGGCTTGAGTTTGAACCCTAGGACCTATGTGGTAGAAGGGGAACCAACTCCTGCAGGCTGTCTTCTGACTCTCCCTACCAAATAAGTAAAGTTAATACTAGCTTTAAAAATATATAATAGTAAGGTATAAGAATAAAGAAGTGGGGCTGGTGAGATGGTTTAGTGGGTACAGGCATTTATGCACAGGCCTAATGACCTGAGGTCAGCTTCAGTCCCTGAATCCTGCAACATGGCAGGAAAAGACCAACTTCCAGGTGTTGCCTTTGACCTCCACACTTGACTCTGCATTCACATCACATGCAGTGTGCACACACAGAATAATAAATAGCTGTGTTGGAGCTGGAGAGATGGCTTAGCAGTTAAGAGTACTGGCTGCTCTCCCAGAGGGTTTGGGTTCAGTTCCCACACCGACACGGCAGCTCACAACTGTCTGTAATTCCAGTCCCAGGGGCCTGACATACTCACATGGACGTACAGGCAAAACACCAATACACATGAAAATAATTATTAAAAATAGATACAGGAAGAAAAATGTTTAGGTATTAAAGAATGAATAGTAGGCTGTGATAAAGTTTATTTAATTCATTTATTCATTTTGTATGTAGGTATATGTACTTAAGTATATGTAAGTGTACTACAACTTAAATATGAATAGCAATGTAAAATAGAATTTTATTAAACAAAAGAGAAATACGGTCAGATTTGTTTTACAATGATTACTTGGGTGAGTGAATGGCTGGGCAGATAAAGGCTCTTGCCAAATAAACCTGGTGGCTTGAATTCAATTCCTAGAAGGTGTTCCATAAAGGTGGGAGAAAAGAACCAACTCTACAAAATTGTCCTTTAACTTTCACACTTATGCTGGGCACATGAGATGTGTAACTGGAAATGGAACAAAAGAGGTGAGTGGGCAGTGAGAGGCTTTTCTGAAGTTTGGGAAGAGAGGATGATGTTAGGCAGTAGGCTTCCTGGTAGTCTCAGAGATGGAGGTAAAGCTGAATGGAATTTCACCAGGCAGTAGAAAGCTGTGGGAAGAACATGGCCTACAGCTGCCAGGTGACTGGTGTCATGTATACAGCTGTGTGGAGAGTGAAGGGAAACTATTTGTGGGTATCATATATTCAATTTTGGCCATGCTGGGTGTAAGGTATTATGGAGCACTTATGTGGAGATGGGGAGGGGGTAGCTGGGTGTGTTGCTATGGAGCTTCAGACTCCTCTGTCAAGTCTTGGTTCTGAGGTCAGTCATCAAGACATGTAACTCTTCTGAGCCCAGAATATGTGATCGCTAACTGAAGCTGAAGCAATACTCCTAAATTTTGCTGAAGCAAGAGGATTGTAGGTTTGGGGCCAACTTAACCAACATGTAAAAACTTGTCTCAAAAGCAGCACTAAAAGCACATTTGTTCTATTTGTGTTTCTCTAGGTTGATCGTACAAAAAAACCGTCAGTCAAGTTGCCTGAAGATCATAGAATAAAATCTGAAAATACAGATCAGAGTGGAAGAGTTCTTTCTGATCGATCCACCAAGCCAGTATTTCCCTCTCCGACCACCATGTTAACAGATGAAGAAAAGGCTCGTATTCATCAAGAAACTGCCCTTCTTATGGAAAAGAATAAACAGGAGAAGGAACTTTGGGACAGGCAGCAGAAAGAACAGAAAGAGAAGCTGAGAAGGGAGGAGCAAGAGCACAAAGCTGGAAAGCCACAGGATGCAGAAGAAGGTGGCTCCACTGAGAGTCAGCACAAAGCGAAGGATGGACAAGAGAAGAGAGACGGCAAGCAGACCAAGATGGAAGGCAGAGAGCGTTCAGCAGACGGGGCCCCGGAAGCCACAGGAACACAAAGACAAAGTAAGAGTGAGCACGAAGCTTCCGATGCTAAGGTACCCGTGGAAGGTAAAAGGTGTCCCACGTCAGAGGCGCAGAAGAGGCCAGCAGATGTGTCCCCTGCATCTGTGTCAGGAGAGCTGAATGCAGGCAAGGTAGGTAAAACAAACAGTAAATGTGTATAAGATGGTGACACAGTGGCCTTCCACAGACAGGATAGGCATTCTGGATAATGCTCTCAGGGTGAGAGACTGTCCTCATCCATTGGTATTGGCTTCTCTGCTTTCCTTTGAGGCCTGTGATGATGTACATTGAATGATTGGTTGGCCATGGAATCTTTTGTTTATAAAATGTCATACATCTTATAATTATTGTTAGAAATAGTCATATTCATTTCTGTGCTTGGTGTGTGACCATCAAAAGATGAGGATAAAATACAATCTCATAATGGAGAAGTAAGGCCCAGTAGATGGATGTCATTTTGTGCAGTCAGTAACATCGATGACCTGACATTTATTTTACATTTATTTTACATATAATGATATTTTTGATCAGTCTGTATGATTTTGTTTCTGTCAATACACTTTAAACAGTGTTACTTTTTTCTGTTCTTAACTACATACTCAAAAGTTGATTGCCTTAATTTTGGAAGATATGTTCTTGGAATGATATACTTTTGTTTTCTTTGTGCAGCTAACAGTGTCCTTTCCTTTTGATTACTGTGTAACAGCAGGAACACTAACAGCTTACTTTTACTTACATACAAGTAAATAGAAAACAGTTTTGGTAGTGCAGAAATGAATGCTGGAAAGCAAAATGCTATCTTACAAAATGCCAGGTTTTATACCTTTCAAACAGTACTTTAGTCACATTTTCCAGATTCACAGACCATATTAATACAATGCTTAGGGACCACGGGCTAACCGCACTACAGTAGCCAGGTGTACTGCACATACCTATAGGTCAGCTCACTCGGTGTCACGTGACCCCATGCCTTTATAAGCCCATGACTTCAACTCTGAGGAAAGCTCAACAGAATACAACCCCTGTGTGAGAATTTTTCTAAACACCTACAATTAGAGAGATGAAGTTTTTACTCAAGATACAGTTTAAATACTTCAAAACATCCAAGGCATGTCAAGTATTTGCCAACATTTTTTATGTATAGAGGTAGCCCCATAAGGTAGTGAGTGAGTTTACAGGCAAAACTGAGCTTAGAGGCTGTTGCTTGCCTAGAATTCCATAGGGAGTGAAATTGGAAGAAAGCCTCTTTCCCCTTCCTGTACTGGAGACGTCTTAAGAACTTAATACTTTCATGTATGTAGAGTCATTTGAGGTGCTGTAAATACCCCTAGAAACCTAAGTGGCCTTCAGATTATGACATAGGTGGGGAGAGAACACATGCAAACAGTGTAAAAAAAGGTTTTAGTTAATAAATAGACTTTGCATTTTGAATATAATCTGTGTAAAATTCTGTATTTCCAGCATTCTCTTGCTTATGTTTAAAGTATATTAGAGGACAGCCCTTTTCAAGTTAATGAATACCATATAAGATATAAGCAGTAGACTCTGTGATAGCCTGGTATATATACACTATAACAACATAATAATTAACATTTTATACAGCATTGTAAACCAGTGCTTCACGTTCTCTTGAGTTTTCCTCACTAATTGATTTTTCTCTTTAGTGGTATGAAATCCCAAATGAACTCAGTTTTAAACTTGACAGTAGAATACACCTTCCAGAGAGACTTCAGTTTTCTTTTTGTTTTTCTTTTCAATCTGATAGATTTAATAATTTAATTTATGTATAATTTGCATATCATAAAATTTACCTGTTTGTAACATACATTTAGTCAGTGACAAGAATTTATAGACTAGGGGGGAGGGTATAGGGGACTTTCGGGATAGCATTTGAAATGTAAATGAAGAAAATATCTAATAAAAAATTTAAAAATAAATAAATAAAACATTTAAATTTTAACCTATTTTAAAAAAAAAAGAATTTACAGACTATCAGGGAATGGTGGTTCATGCCTTTACTCCTAGCACTGGGGAGGTGGAGGTGGAGAGGTGGAGAGGTGGAGGTGGAGGCAGGCAATCTCTTGTGAGTTTGAGGCCAGGCTGGTCTACATAGAGAGCTCCAGGACAGCAATGGCCACATAGACCCCGTATTTAATATATATATATATATCACATACACAAGAAAAAATTAACATAGTACATGAAATTGTTGTAGTCCTGTCCTATACCCATCCTAAAGCCTCAGGCCTGAACCTGCTGTCTCCATCGACTGTCTTTTTTCAGACAGTCTTTAGCAGATGACTTCTTTCATCTGGCACAGTGGTTCTCAACCTTCTTGACCCTTTAATACAGTTCATCATATTGTGGTGACCCCCAATGATCAGATTGTTTCATTAGTACTTAGTGTAATTTGCTACTGTCATGAATCATAAGGCAAATCTCTAATGTACAGGATATTTGATATTCAGCCCCCAGAGGGGTTGGGACCCACAGATTGAGAACTACTGGTCTAGTTTTTTTTTTTGTTGTTGTTTGTTTTTTAATATGTAGTATATTTTGCCTGAATGTATATCAGTGCCCCTAAGGAGGGCAGAAGAGCACATCCCTTGGGAATCAAGCCCATGTCCTCTAGAAGAGCAGCCAGTGCTCTTATCCACTAAGCCGTGTCTCCAGCCCCTTACCTAGCATAGTTGTCTGTATTTATTTCAGAGCATGTATTGGTAGCTTGTTTCTTTATGTAGTTAAGTGTTATAGTCTCTGCACATACGCACGTGTCAATTTGGATTACTTAGACATTGCATTTCTTCTTGGGAATTATTTTGACTACTGCTACTGTGGACATTTATGTCTTTACTTTTGAGTGGGTACTTAGGACTGGAATTCTTTTCAACCCATTTTGTTAAAAAACTTAAAAACTGAAAAACAAAAACCAAAACAACTTTGAAAGAGCCTGGCATGGTGGCACACGCCTTTAATCCCAGCACTCAGAAGGCAGAGGCAGGCGGATCTCTGTGAGTTTNAGACCAGCCTGGTCTACAGAGCAAATTGTAGGATAGCCAGAGCTACCCTCTTCAAAAACAAATGAACGAAAAAAACAGAACAACAATAACAAAGAAAGAAACTTTAAAACAAAAAAACAAACAACAAAAACACTTCCCAAAACATTTCCCAGTGCAGCTGCCCACTTTACACCTGTCAGCATGTATCTGCATCCCAGCCCAAACGTTACACTGATGTACACTTCCCCAATGACATTGACATCTCCTATGTTTATCTTTGCTTTGTTTTCTGAGATGGTCTCATGGAGCCCAGACTAACCTTGAATTCATGACCTTTTCGCCTCTACACTACAAAAGCTGAGGTTATAGGCAGTCACTGTCACACCCATCTTACCTGTCTTTGACAAAATCGTAGCCAACTTAATGACTGGCAGTTTTGACTGAGCTGTATGAATTTATAATATTCTGGCTAAGTCCCCTATTTAAAGTAAGATTTATAAGTATTTTCTCCACGATGAGAAGTGTCTTTCCTTTACTTACGGAAGTGTTACAAACAAAATCCTCTATAAAGCTAGAAGCCTCTGTAGTCGGTGTAGAGACTGATGCTTCAACATGCTGCCCTGCATTTACACAGAGAACACTACGTGATCTTTGTAAGTGGATACAGAAGCAGCTGTGGTAGGAGGGCTAGGTGGCTTAGACTAGGTCAGGAGATAATCACCTGACAGGCCTATGTGGCTCCTTCTCTCACCAACCACTATGGCGAACCTCTGCCACTCTCCACCAGGCCTCTGTGCACTCATCTCCAGTGTTGCAAACACAGTCATTGTGGAAGTAACCGCGTTGTCAAAGTTTTAGGAATTGCTGTTGAAGGCAGAGAAGAGTCACACAGCTCTCAGTGAAATTCTCCAAAGAGTGTAACCTTTTCGTGTCTCCAGACTCTGTGCAGCGTGATAATTAACTAAGAATAATTACCTTTTTTTCTCCCAGCTAGCAGCTTCAGTCATAGTTTCTGCTTCCCAGTGACCTGTAGGCTTCCTTTGGAAAGTTCTAGAAATGTTATTACATTTCCTCCTTTATTTCACATTCCTCTAACCCTTGATATAGTAAACTTTGAGAAACAGAAAACTACCTTCATCTTTGATGCTGCCTTTAAAAATATGAAGGGTGGTCAAGAAACTTTTCTTTTTCTGTGTAAGTACTTTAAGCTCATGAATGGAAGTTTTTAACTGGAAAATCAGATTATTGTTTTTTAAACTAGGCTCAGCGAGAACCTTTGACGAGAGCACGAAGTGAAGAAATGGGGAGAATTGTGCCAGGACTGCCTTTGGGCTGGGCCAAGGTAAACACCAGGGTTCTACATTAAATGTATGCTACTGTGTTTTGGTTTTTGGTTTGGTTTGGTTTGGTTTGGTTTTTCAAGACAGGGTTTCTCTGTATAGCCCTGGCTGTCCTGGAACTCACTCTGTAGACCAGGCTGGCCTCGAACTCAGAAATCCGCCTGCCTCTGTCTCCCGAGTGCTGGGTTTAAAGGTGTGCGCCATCACTGCCCGGCGCTACTGTGTTTTAAAAAGGCGTCTTCTTGTTGCCCATCCACTTTGTTATGGAGAACGTAAACTCTCCCCCTGATTGCTACAGAGCGAGACCCCTGGTACTCAGCCTCAGGCTGACTAGCGTAGGAGTGCTCTGGCAATACAATTTTGAAATTGCATATTCCATTAAGGCAAGCCTAAATTTCTTTGAAAGTTTGCAAAATGATTATTAATTTATTTAAGTTATTTTAGGGCCTGTAGAATATAAAGTTTGTGCTTGGCAAATTCAAGGCCCTCGCTTTAATTCTTTAGCACACATGTGTTTTAACCCGGACGTAAATACTGTGGTGGGGATGGCACTTCTGTCACTTCTGTGCTTGTATGATTTTCTTACCTTGTTGTTTATTCTTCTTTTCCAAGTTTCTTGATCCAATCACCGGGACCTTCCGTTACTACCATTCCCCCACAAACACGGTTCATATGTATCCACCTGAAATGGCTCCTTCCTCTGCACCTCCTTCCACCCCTCCCACTCACAAAGTCAAGCCCCAGATCCCTGCTGAGCGGGACAGAGAGCCATCCAAACTGAAGCGATCCTACTCCTCGCCAGACATCACTCAGGCCCTGCAGGAGGAGGAGAAGAGGAAGCCGGCGGTGACCCCGATGGTCAACCGGGAGAACAAGTAAGTGCTTCCAGTTCTAGAACTGAAGCAGCACCTTCAACCTGAGTGTCACCTCATAAAGGTATAGCCTTGAAGGGTGCGTGAGAGTTGAATCAGTGTATTCAGTAGTGATAGAGATAGGCCAGTGTTGCATACATTGTTACAGCACTTACCATGCCCAAGGCCCCACTCACCTTTCATAGATCCTAATTTGTTTTGTAATTTTTAATTTTACTAAGGAAAGAAAGTGCGTGTGTGCGTGTGTGTGTGTGTGTGTGTGTGTGTGTGTGTACTTGCACATTATAGTACTCTCATCTACTATGTGGGTCCTGAGGATTGGACTCAGGTATCAGGTTTGGGAGAGACTGCCTTTATTTACTGAGCTTTCTGACCACCCAAGATGACAGTTTATAAAATGGCTGAGTTGGCAGTGTTACCATACTCAGTTTCTAGCCTTTGTCTCTCTCACCCAGTCATACAGGAGCATAGTCTCCTGTCTATAAAAAGGTAGGCACCATATATCTCCTTTCCTCTCCCTATCTGTCTGTCAGGTGATCAGTGGGTTCAAGTTTCCCAAAGTAGCACATCGTTTTCTTGTATTTCTGCCCCTAACTGACATAGGAATTGGGCACTTTTGGGACGTGGGGTGGAAATGCAACTGACCTTTCAAGTCCATGGCTTCTGGGCTGGGTTATAACTCGGCAGAATGCTTGCTTAACATGCCCAAAGTGTGTGTGTGTGATCCCAACACCGCATATAAACCCGTAATGGTGAGGAACACCTGTAAGCACCACTCGGGAAATGGAGTCAGAAGGGTTAGAAGTTCAATGTTACCCTCAGCCAGCCTGGGCCTGCATGAGATCCTGCCTCGAAAAACAAGAGCAAAAGCATGTTGAATGGTTTCTGTATCTAGGACTTAACCAGTAAAAGATCAAAAATATTGGGGTGGGAGGAATGATAGAAGTACTGAACACAAATAGGTGTCTGTCCTTGCCATTGTTTTTAACCCAGCACAATAGCTATTTACATTGTATCGGGTATTAATGAATAATCAGAAGTGGTTTAAAGGAAACAGGAAGGGGTGCACAAATTAATGCAGACACCATAGCATTTTATCTTGGGCACAGAGTATCCTTACCATTAGCAGGGGTCTTGGATAGTGAAGTTTAGAGTATATATAAATGTGATAGGTTTTCTTCATGTATTATATATTTGTTAATTACTAAAGATTTTTATCTTTTCTGACACATCCCAAGGAAGTCCTTCCTGAGAACTCACCAGGGAGAGACATATTTGAGAGAGATTTTGGAATTAATAATATTCAAGTATTACTTTACTACAGTTCATTAGTTCAACAGTGTTTTGAAGCTATCTCATAAATAGCACCTGTATCTTTTATAATAAAGAGTACATGAACAGAGAAAGAGCATGTAGAGAAAACTGGGATGGTTCGCTGCTTCCCATCCTCCCCTTCATAGGTAGGGATCAGGAAGATGAGGGAGTGTCCACCAGTCAGGGCACCTTTAGCCAGAAGTGCCCAGCAGACACCTCCATGGTGTCCAGCATGGCTTTAAATTTTAATTACCTTAAATGTGGCCATCCTCTGAGACTTAGTGGAATTACAGGCATAGTTAGGTAGTAGTACCCAGAAAACCTTTGCCTCATTTGAGACCTGTCTATGGTTAGTGTATACTTTTATCTATGTGCAATTTATTTACAAGAGCATAAATATCTGCCTCTTTATTTTTTAAATATCTTATACCTACTACAGTGTAAACATTATGCAAATATAGTATTGAGGAAATAGTTACAAGAAAAATATATGCACACGCTCAGTTCAGACACTGTCCTCCCCTCCCCACCCCGTCCCCAACACCCAGCCTCTTCACCGGTCCTTCTGCCTCAGGAATTTCCCCATGTCCCGTGGTCTGTATCTCTCCCCACCTTGTTTCCGTAGTTTCTTTTTTTCCTGACCGATGGGTTCTTTCTGCTCACCCTATGCCACTTAAATACACTGTTTGCTATTTAGCAGCTGGGATCTACATATCTGAAAACACTACATCTAGAATTAATGTATAATTTATAATTATACATGATTTTATCATATTTAATTCTCTAACATTCTGCTTGAATTAGAGTATTTCATGATGCTAATGTCTCTGGGTCACTTGGAGAAGGTTGAAAGAGCTTTTTCCCATTGGGCAGTAGCTGAGTCTGTCTAGACTAGAGGAAGCTAGAGGACCCGTCTCAGGCTACCTCTAGAACTAAGAACTCAGGAGAAGTGGTAGGCATGCATGCATTCATGGGAAGAACACAGTCAGTTAGCCTAACTGCTAGATGTCTTAGGGAACACAGCTGTTTAGCCTGTGGATTGTGGACAGGATTTTATCTGGTACAGCTGCTCCAGCTGTGTACCATCTTCATGTGGACCCAGCTTGAGATGCTCTGCATAAGGCATCTTGTTCTTTCTTTCTTAGGCCGCCATGTTACCCTAAAGCTGAGATCTCGAGGCTGTCTGCTTCTCAGATTCGGAACCTCAATCCTGTATTTGGAGGATCAGGACCAGCTCTTACTGGACTTCGTAATTTGGGAAATACTTGTTATATGAACTCAATATTGCAGTGCCTGTGTAATGCTCCACATCTGGCTGATTATTTCAACCGAAACTGCTACCAGGATGATATCAACAGGTAAAGAAACATTTCATTCTGCAGTACACTTGTGAAAAGGATATTTAACTGTACTGCCTGGGTGCCGTACTCTTGTTTCGTATGGTTACAACATGCAAGACTAGGTAATCGTTTTTGTTTGTGTATATAAAAGAATTTTGATTTTTTTAAAAATGTCTGTATCTTGAGTGCGGCTATGTACAAACTAGAGCCCACACACACACACACACGCGTGAAGGTCAGAGGACAGCTTGCAGGGATTGGATCTCTCCAGTGGAGACTCCAGGATTACATCATGTTGTCAGCTTTACCTGCTGAGCTTCTTTTCCCGTCGTTGTAGAGACAGAGTTCAGGATAAGCATGCCAGTATCTCATCGGGGCCCTTGTGCTCCCCCATCATACAGCCCAGGCTAAGCCCTTCATTGGACCCTTTTCAGCAGACCCAAGTCCAAGGCACGGCCTCTTCAGGTCATTTCCATGTTTGGTTTTTCATTGTATCTTTAGGAGTATGTGCATGTGTGAGTATAGCAGTGTGAGGCATCCACAGAGTCTCAGATCCCCACAACTGGAGCTATGGACAGCGGTGAGCCAACATCTGGGTGCTAGGATTCAAACCCGGGTATTCTCCAAGAGAAACAGTCCCTCTTAACATGGAGCTGTCTCTTCAGCCCCTTAAGGGCCTATTCCTAGGCTATGTGCAGTACCTACATTTTGGAGGGACGTATTCAGTTGCCACTCAGCCTCACAGGAGTCAAATTAGTAAAAGAGAAATGATCTTTATCTGTAAGAATATGGGGTAGTTATCCCAGCTCTGGTCATAAAGGACAAAGAAGATGGCAGACAGACTGTCAGGGTTACAGCTTCCATCTTTGACTGCAGCCTGTTGATGTGCGTGAAGAGCAGGGCTTGCAGCCAGGATAAGAAAATGAGTTGGAGGACCACAGCAAAGTCAGGTTCAGATGTGTTTGGTTCAAGCCTGCAGGTGAGTGATTCCTTTGTGTGTTCTGTGTGTGGTTTTGTGCTGACATCAAGACCCCACTATAACTTAAGTTTTTTCCTTTATTTTCCATAACTTTACTTGCACAGGTCAAATTTGTTGGGGCATAAAGGTGAAGTGGCAGAAGAATTTGGTATAATCATGAAAGCGTTGTGGACAGGACAGTATAGATATATCAGTCCAAAGGACTTTAAAGTCACCATTGGTAAGATTAATGACCAGTTTGCAGGATCCAGCCAACAGGATTCACAAGAGCTGCTTCTGTTCCTCATGGATGGCCTGCACGAGGATCTAAATAAGGTAAGAGTGGGGTCTCCTCAACTTCACTTACTTCATCTTCACAGCAGTTTATTTTGGGGGGGAGGGGTTCAAGACAGGGTTTCTCTGTATATCCCTGGCTGTCCTGGAACTCACTTTGTAGACCAGGCTGGCCTCGAACTCAGAAATCCACCTGCCTCTGCCTCCCAAGTGCTGGAATTAAAGGTGTGCGCCACCACACCCGGCTTTCACAGCAGTTTAAATGCTTGTTCACCAGTGTCTGTACTGAGTGTGGACTGTGCCGTGCCGTGTGTGTGTGTGTGTGTGTGTGTGTGTGTGTGTGTGTGTGTGTGTGTATGCTGAGTGTGAATGTATGTGTGTGCTGTGTGGAGTCTGCTAAGCTCCCCAGAACAAAACTGAATGTTTGGGCTGGTGTGAAGGCTCAGTGGGTAAGAGCACCCGACTGCTCTTCTGAAGGTCCTGAGTTCAAATCCCAGCAACCACATGGTGGCTCACAACCATCCGTAATGAGATCTGATGCCCTCTTCTGGAGCATCTGAAGACAGCTACAGTGTACTTACATGTAATAAATAAATAAATAAAACTTTAAAAAAAAAAAACCTGAATGTTTACATTTATTAAATAAAATGAGACATGTTGGGACTGGAATCTTAGACTCAACATAAAATTTATTTTTATTTTCCATATATACATTATATACATGTCCTGAACTGAGGTTTGGTTTTTTTTTTTTTTTTTGGTTTTGTTTTTTGGTTTTTTTCGAGACAGGGTTTCTCTGTATCGCCCTGGCTATTCTGAAACTCACTTTGTAGACCAGGCTGGCCTCGAACTCAGAAATCTGCCTGCCTCTGCCCTGAGTGCTGGGATTAAAGGCATGCGCCACCATGCCCGGCTGAGGTTTTTTTTTTTTTTTTACAATATTTTTGAATAATTGTTTTTTACTGATTTTTTTTTTCCTCATGGAGTACACTTTTCCACTTGTGGCAGCATGCCATGTTTTAGATTCTCAGACTAGGAGTGTGCACAGTGTGGTTATTTACTCAAGTACTAATAGGAAGTACTGCGCAATTAACAAATGGTAAAATAGCTATTAGAGGTGTTTTTGTGACTCTCATGTTTATGAAAACAAAGTCATGGTTTTATTAATTAGTCTGAACATCCCTGTTATTTATATATTATTGCATATTTGTGGTGTGTGTCTTATACTCAAATGTTCTAAGACTTATCTTCCAAAATAAGAATTGCTCCATGTAAGCAAGTGGTGCATGCACATAACTTTTATTAAAGCAGTATCTTTACATAAGGACCACCTCCATCTGTAAATAGCTTCTCTTTTGCTGCTTCAGAAAGCCTTTAAGGTCATACTTCTCAGCTGAACATAAGTATAAAAATTCAAGCTGTTCTGGTGGCTCACACCTAAGGTCACAGTACTCAGGAGAATGAGGCAGGGCGATTGTTACTTCAGGGACAGCCTGGGCTACATAAGGAGATTTTTCTCAAGGAGGGTGTATAGACACCACACACATACACACACACACACACACACACACACACACACACACACACACTAGATTTTAACCCTAATTCCTCCTTACGTGACATGTGTTCTCCTTAATGCCATGCTTTTGAGACTAGCAAGATGCCTCACTATTGTAAAAGCACTGGCAAGGCCAAGCCTGATGGCCTGATTTTGATCCTCAGAACACAGGTAAGGGAGGCAAGGAGAGCAGGCTGCACAGAGCTGTCCTCTGAGCTCCTCATGCATCTTTTTTTTTTTTTTAATTTATTTATTATTATAAATAAGTACACTATAACTGTCTTCAGGTGCACCGGAAGAGGGCATCAGATCTTATTACGGGTGTTGTGAGCCACCATGTGGTTGCTGAGATTTGAACTCAGGATCTTTGGAAGAGCAGTCAGTGCTCTTACCCACTGAGCCATCTCACCAGCCCTCCTCATGCACCTTGACACTGCCTTTACACATATCATACACATATACACATTCAATATAAAAGTAAAAAGGATAGTTTTAAGCCAAACTTGGCAACTTTTAAAATAATGGCATGGACTTAAAACATAATTATGTATACTTTATATACAGAATATATATTATAATTTTTTATGTATGTTATAATATACATAATGTATAATGTAATGATAATATACATAATACTATTTATAATGATACAATAATGTATACTTGTGACATGTTCACATGTCCCTAATACGTTTTAAGTCTGCCTACCCGTTACTCTCCCTGCCCTCCCCCTGACTAGTTTCCCTTCCTCCTTTATACTTTTTTCTCCTTGTAATTGAATGAGTTAATGATACTTGCAGAACCATGATGGAGGTTTGGTTACTGGAACATGTGCATCTTTTCAGTGGTATGTCACTGAAGAAACATTAACTGTGTCAATCCTCAGGGGAGGTGTGGGGACCATGAACACCTCTCCCTTCCATGTCTGGTATGTGTAATCACAGCTGATGTGAGTTTGAAGTTGTGCCATGCACACCTCTCCCCCTTCCTTTTCCTTCCACTCTTCCTCTGAGAGCCCTAGGGGATGACGTGTATGTTCCATCTATGGCTGGGCAGTCAGCAGTCATTTGTTCTCAGTGCCTTGGCCAGTTAGGGTCTCTATACACCCACACTGCAAAAGCAGCTTCACTCTTAAAACAGAGCTGAGTCTCTCTGACTCAGGGTCAGTCCACAAACTACTCAGGGTTGTCTACAGTCTACACACTTTAAATAAAAATATGTCCAGAAGGTGTTATAAAGACCTGGCATGATGACCTATGCTTTTAATCTCAGCATTTGGGAGACAGAAGCAGGTGGATCTCTGAGTTCAAAGCCAGCCTGACTGCATAATGAATTCTAGGACAGCTAGGACTACATAATGAGACACTGTGTCCAAGCAAAATGAGAAGGGGGCAAGGGAAGAAGTTCAAGCCACGTCCTTTGAGTAAAGTGGGTATGAGTTTGGGGTAGAATTACTTTTTTTGTAGTACTTACAAGATCAGAGCTCCTCAGTGTGGCTAAATGTCTAAGATATTTAGTGTTATTCCTAGAGTTTCACATTTAACTGTCAACAGCACACCCTTAGATACTAACAGCATTCAATTGTCCTCACCCCAGGCGGACAATCGGAAGAGGCATAAGGAAGAGAACAATGACCACCTCGATGACTTCAAGGCGGCCGAACATGCCTGGCAGAAGCACAAGCAGCTCAACGAGTCCATTATCGTTGCACTCTTTCAGGGCCAGTTCAAATCCACAGTGCAGTGCCTCACCTGTCACAGGAAGTCTCGGACATTCGAGGCTTTCATGTACTTGTCTTTGCCACTGGCATCCACAAGTAAATGTACTTTACAGGCAAGTGAGAGAAAATGTGTTATTAAAATGTTATTTGTGTGTGCGTAGAAGTGTGCCTCATCCTGACAGGACAGGTGAGCGACCCTCCTAGTCCTTGTCGGGCTTTGTTGCTATTTTATGTGTTTTGCCAGCATGTCCGCCATGTGGGTGCTGGGAATTGAACCCAAGTGCTCAGTAAGAGCAAGCACTCTTAACTGCTGAGCCATCTCTCCAGCCCATAGCTAGCCCTTGAGTTTTGAATAGTTCTTGCCATGTAGCTCAGACTGGTCGTGACTCAGCAATGCTGGGAGGATAGGCATATGTCACTGGGTGCCACTAGAAGCAGGATAGGCATATGTCACTGGGTGCCACTAGAAGCTGCTTGGGAGGGCTGAACCCAGAGCGCTGTGCTTGCTGGACAAGCATATCACCACACAGCCAAACTAAAACGCTTGTATTTTAGAGACGTTTTTGAAAGCTAACTTAGGAAGTTATATTTGATGTTAACGCAGATGTATTTTTTCTATGCACTTACTTGGGCTCAGACATGTTGATTTCTACACAACAGCAGTGTAACTAATAGAACAGCTTGTGTTAATACTTTCAGTTTTTACTTCTTCCAGGAAGTCCACCGTAATCCACCAGACTCAGGACAGAGGTCTTGTGTGTGCTGTCCTGAGCTTCTGCATACCTTCCCCATTCCTCACCACACCTTGCAACACACTGTTTGTGTCCCTCCTTACAGCACTTACCCACCTTACTGAGGTGCCCAGTAAGTGCTGCAGCATTCCTACAGAAGAGGGCCTCCTTAAGGCACTCCATCAGGAAGTGAATCGCTGAGTATTTGTGCTTTTTTTCTCCCCACCAGGACTGCCTTAGATTATTTTCCAAAGAAGAAAAGCTTACAGATAACAACAGATTTTACTGCAGCCATTGCCGAGCTCGGCGGGATTCTCTAAAGAAAATAGAAATCTGGAAATTGCCTCCTGTGCTGTTAGTACACCTGAAACGGTAAGGTCTCTCTGCCTGTGCAGTAGCATTTGATGGAGGAATTGCCATGGCTACATAATTTGCACATACTGTCTCTTAAAGGAAATCTAAGGAATGTTCTCCAGCAAATAAGTAAGGCAGGGGCTGGTGAGATGGCTCAGTGGGTAAGAGCACCCGACTGCTCTTCCGAAGGTCCGGAGTTCAAATCCCAGCAACCACATGGTGGCTCACAACCATCTGTAACAAGATTTGACGCCCTCTTCTGGAGTGTCTGAAGACAGCTACAGTGTACTTACATATAATAAATAAATAAATCTTTAAAAAAAAAAAAAAAATAAGTAAGGCAGACATGACAGCGGAGTAACTATACTGTTACTTTATGTGCATTCCATGCAATTCTGTTTCCTTATAGAATAAATGGAACAAAAAATTAATGGAAAAAATGGCATTTCAGGAACAAAAGTTTAAATGACATCAAGTGGAAAATGTTACAGCATAATTCTAACACAGATGAGTAGATAAAAATTAACATTCAGTTGCTGGAGAGATGATTCAGTAGTTAAAAGAACTGACTCTTGCAGAGGACCCAGGTTCTGTTCCTAGCACCCACATGGCAGGTCACAACTGCCTGTGATTCCATTTCCAGCAGATCTAGTGTCCTCTTCTGTCATCTGTGACCAGCAGGCATACACACACGTGAAGCACAGATACACATGCACAAAAATGATAGTCATTTTTAACTAACACTCAAATTATAAATATAGCAAAATTAATTTAATTATGTGTCACATGGTGGGCACACACCTATAATTTCAAGCTCTTGAAAAATGGAAGCAGAATGATCAAGAATTTAAGGCCAGCCTGGGCTTCATGTAAAGTCATGCTTTTTGAAGAAAAGTCAGTTCAGAGCCTTAGCTCGTGTGTAACCGTCACAGGGCAGCTCTTAGAAGTCCACTTCTCCACACCTTCAATCCCAGCACTCGGGAGGCAGGGGCAGGCGGATCTCTGAGTTCGAGGCCAGCCTGGTCTACAGAGTGAGTTCCAGGACAGCCAGGGCTACACAGAGGAACCCCGTCTCGAAAAAACAAAACAGAACAAAACAACAACAACAAAAAAGTCCACTTCTCCTGCCACCTTCTGAGATCTAGAAATTGACCTCAGGTCATCGGGGCTCAGCCCAAAGTACATTTTTTAAGTGGGGAAAAAAAGAAGCCACAATTTTCAAAGTCTAACTTTAAGATAAAAATATTTGAATGCTACCTGTGCTAAGGTGCAAGCATTGTCTCCAAATTCTGTCTTAGTTAGGGTTTCTATTGCTGTGAGCAGACACCATGACCATGGTAACTCTTATAAAGGACAATATTTAATTGTGGTTGGCTTACAGGTTCAGAGGTTCACTCCATTTTCCTCATGGTGAGAAGCCCCAAGTGGAAGGACAGGTTCCACCAGCAGACAGCATGGCAGTAAGAGCTGCAGCGTGTCTCTGTTCCTTGGGAAATCCATTTGGGAAGTTAGATGTCACAGATAGGTTCTTACCTGTATACCACAGGCCAGCTCCGATGCTGTCTTCCTTAGACTCCTTTAATGCTAACATTACACACCACCACACCCAGCCTGAATTAGCTTTAAAAAAGAAAAGAAAAACCCTAAAGTTTCATCTTTGTTGAGAACTACATTTTTGGTTTTGTTACTGGAGATTCATAACCAGTTGCTCCTATAAGTTGTAACATTGACTGTTCGGTTTTCTGTCCTGACAAGTTTGTCGGCTTCGCTTTGAGTGTTATAATATAAATGGCAATATAGAAGTTTTAGAGCAGAGCATTGTTCCGTTAGAAGTTGTAGTTAGTATTAAACATTATTCCTGGAAGCTCTAAGGCAACTGTATAGATAATTGAGTTGTTGAGAAGCAGGTCATCATTGAAGTATTTTGGTGTGTATGATGCCCCGGGTTTGACCCTTGACACTAAATAATAATTGAGGATTTGGATTCTGGTGTGTTGCTCTCTGTAACCTACATCTCCCTCTTTGTAAAATAAAAATGAAACATGTTTTCCCTACTAAAACTGGCCTTATTAAAATAGTTGTGTTGTGTGTGTTGCTGTGAGTGCAGGCAGACTTGTCATGCCGCACATGTGGAGGGCAGTCTTGCAGAGTCACTTCTCTTCTTCCACTCTTAGGTGGGTTTGCACATCAAGGACTTTGTCTTCTGAGCATCTTACTGGCCCTCAGATCTGAAGTGAACTTTAAGAGTTTCCTAAGGTCCATGTTAAATAGTGAAGTCTCATTTTTTGTCTTTCTCTGTCAACTTAATTCCTGTGATGTTTGCCCTGCAGATTTTCCTATGACGGCAGGTGGAAGCAGAAGCTTCAAACATCCGTGGATTTCCCACTGGAAAATCTTGACCTGTCACAGTACGTTATTGGTCCAAAAAACAGCTTGAAGAAATATAACTTGTTTTCTGTTTCAGTAAGTATCATGTTGAATTGAAGATGTTTTTAAAGCAAACTAATAAAATAGGAGGCTCCAGCATTTCCTTTCCCCATAGGAGAGTGAGAATAACCAAAACTGGAAATAACTGACACAATTTTTTCGTGCTAAGGAATAATTGAGTTTGTTTTGTCTTGCTTGGTACAGAACCACTACGGCGGGCTAGACGGAGGCCACTACACAGCCTACTGTAAGAACGCGGCAAGGCAGCGCTGGTTTAAGTTTGATGACCATGAAGTTTCCGATATCTCTGTGTCTTCTGTGAGGTCATCAGCAGCTTATATCCTCTTTTATACTTCCCTGGGACCACGCATAACTGATGTAGCCACATAGAGAGGAGTAGGCTGTTGGCGTATTGATGTCTCCAAATTGCAGCCTCACATCTAATGCTTACAAAGACAATGGATCGCTGCAGCTGCTATGTAGAGGGGTTCCAGAACACTGGGGCTGTGTTACTAGCACCATATAATTCAGGTCAGTGCTGTTTATCAAAAGAAAGAGAGAAAAAACAGCCTAACATGTAACAACTATCATAGTACACATCCCTTAAAGGAGTCATTTATTTCAAAACAACTTTTTGAGTCTGCCCCCAAAGTTAAAATAATTCATTAGTCAGACATTTATTATTCTCTTGGTACCAAACCATTGTAACCTCCATTTTCCTATTCACTGCTCCAGCCTCTTCTCATTTCTAGTCCCAGCTCAGTCCACTCTGAATACTCTAGAATGACTTAACTCAGATAGGAATGTATATGTACATATTTATTGCACTGTTGCACATCAGACTGCTGTACATAGTTTAACATATCCTTCTGTGAAAGCCTAGAAAGGATTTTTCTTTTTCTTTTGGCCTCTTCTAGGCAGCTGCAATGCTTTCTTAGGGAAATGACAGGGCAAAGCTATTTTTCTGTTAGCTTCTGGCTGTATTTGTGCACTTAAATCTTTATTCTAAAAAAATGGAAACTTTAATTTTTTAAAAATAATTCATTTACATCTACATTAAAATCTTAATGAAGAAAAAAATCATTTGAAACCTTGTACATGTTTTGTCTTCTTTTTTCCTAAGTGTTTTGAGACAGGCTCACTGTGTCCTCTCCTGGCTGTCCTGGCTCACAGATCCGCCTGCCTCTTGCTTCTCGTGGGCTTTACACACACTATTCCCTACGCTCACTCTGGGTTTAGTTTCTTATTCTGCAAATCAGGACTTGATTCCACTCTCCCCTGATGTGGTATTCAGATCTCAAGAGCTGGAAGTCAGTTAAGTAATCCCAGATGCCTGTCAGAATTCTGTAGAAGAATGAAGGAAGAGTCCTGGGTGACTGTGTTTGTAACCCGCACACTGCACTCAGGAGCCTGCTGTGCTGATCTCTCTAGAGCGGAGACGTCAGGGAGCCCTACCCTTCCGGAAGGACAGCAACGGAGACTGCACAGTGGGTCTTAGAGGGGCTGGTGGGTTTGTTGGTTTGTTTGTTTGGAGGCTTCCATACTGTGCTGTTTAGATCATTTTCACCCTGTCCTCTTCATTCCTCTCATGCTCCCCAGCTTTCTCTAATTCATGACCTCTTATGTTGCGCGCACACACACACACACACACACACACACACAAACCCACCCTGCTGAGTCCATTTACTGTTACCTGTATGGTTTTAGAGCTAACCACTTGAGATTGGATTTAGTGTCAGGGTTCTCCTCCCTGGAGAAGGCTGATCCCCCTCTCTTAATAGCCATTATTGCTTGTAGCTCTTCATTGGGGGTGCCACCTTCCCAGCTGCGGGTAGTTGACTAGATTTACAGTCTGTTTAGCAGGCGTGGATTCCCTCCGTTGTTTAAGTCTTTGGACAGCTGTTGGTTGTCCCCAAGACATTAAGTACTGCCATTGCACCTTTTGGGCTATCTTCATGCTGTTCGTTGTGGTTCATACGTGTCGCAGCTGGCAGCACTGTTGGTTGCTTCCTCCCTGGGCGCTTGCACAGCACCTCGGGATGCCCTGAGAATGTCCTCAAGTGCAGGCTTTCAGGTCACTTCCAGCTTGACTCCTTCAAAGCCTGTGTGGAAAGTGTGCTGTCCTCAACCTTCCAGTGCTGCAAGGCAGCCAAGGGCAGTGCAATAGCTCATTCTGTTGTGGGAGGCTCTTCTAAACAAGGACTCTGAGGAAGTAGTTATTTTGCTTACTAGGGGAAGGTTAGAGCTTGGGTTTCGAGTCATAAATGTAATAACTTGAAAGGACAGTCTCCCTAAATTACTGTAAAAGCTTTCAGGTCTTTTGTTTGTTTGTTTGTATGGAATTCTTTTGTTTTCTTTTGTTTTTGTTTTCTGAGATAGGGTTCTTGGTGTAGCCTTGGCTGTCCTGGAACTCACAGAGATTCACCTGCCTCTGCCTCCTGAGTGCTGAGACTAAAGGCGTGCACCCCCACTGCCTGGCTACATGTTTTGTTTTTAAGACTTATTTTTATATGTCTTGGTGTTCTGCCTGTGTGTCTATGTGTACCATGTGGGTGCTGAGAACTGAACCCGGGTCCTCTGCTAGCCGGAAGGGACCCTAACCTCTGAGCCATCTCTGCCAGCCCACCAGGTCCCATTCTTACACTCACAGCCATTTGCACCTGATGGTGCATGCAGAAGAAACACTGTGCCACTGAGGTTTTTGTTCTGTTTTGTTTATTCACACATGTAAACAAAAATTATTTGTGTTGGGCTGGAGAGATGGTTCACTGGGTAAAAATGTCTTCCACTAATGTTGAGGACTGAGTTCAATCCCCAGGACCCACATGGTGGAAAGGAGAATTAACTCCTACAAGTTACCCTCTGACTTCCACGTGCACATAGATACAAAATAAGTATAAAATTTGGGGGAAATAACTCAGTATGTATGAAATACATAGAAACCCGTTCATTGCACAGGGCATTGACCTTTGAAACCTGCAGTCCTCAGGCCCCTGCGCTGGCACTGCATGGCCTCCGTGCTGCAGACTTGTTTTATAGAGGCTGTCTGTGAGACGGAAGTAGGTGGTAAGGATTTAATAGCAAAGCATGTTCACGGCCACTTTCTGATAGCTTGCTTGCAGTGGTCAGGAGTACTGTCCTGGCTCTTGCATTTCTGTGTCGGTATAGAAAAAGGCTGGCAGCTATAGAACAGAAGATACGCTGTAGCTGTTTGAACAGAAGTATCTGGAATCTCACTGACTCGAGTGTCGTCAAAACTGTACCAGGCCTGAGTTACCGAGTTCTTGCAGAAGGCAGTGTAGTGACCACTATCCAGATCTCCAAAGTGGTTCTAGGAAAGAAAGGATGTAAGGCACGGTTTCCACATGGGAATGATGCTCTGACTGATGGGATAAAAATGACAAGGCCAAAAACCATTTTAAAGTGTCTTATACTGACGAAATAATTTTCTACGGTCTAACTTGGAACTGCTTATACATTGTATTCATTGACTTTAATAGAATTAGATAGGAAATCAGACTATATATAAACTTTAAAAAAAAAAAATTAAGAGGAGGCTGGAGAGATGGCTCAGCAATTAGGAGCACTGACTGCTCTTCCAGAGGTCCTGGTCCTGAGTTCAATTCCCAGCAACCACATGGTGGCTTACCACCATCGACCTGAACTGGGATCCATGCTGTCTTCTGGTGTATCTGAAGACAGCTACAGTGTACTTGTAGACATAAAAGAAAGAAATATGCTTGTGTACCACATGCATGCCCAGTGCCGGGAGATCTGAAGAAAGCAATGGATTCCCCTGGAACTGGAGTTCCAAGTTGTGAGCCTCCATGTGTGGTTGTGCCTCAGTGTCTCAGGGCCGCAGCAATAAAACTGAAGACAAAAAACCCTGACCTCCGAGGCCTAAAGTATTCCCTAGCTGGGTTTTACAAAGTCTGCTGACCCCTCATACAAAAGAGAGAGACTAATGTTAAATAACCACCTTAGGAAGGCTTGTCCTAAGCCAGCTGTAGCTCATACCTGTAATCCTAGGCCTTGGAAAGGTTGAGGCAGGAGGACTGCCACAAGTTCAAAGCTTAGACCCTGTCTCAAAAAGAAAACATCCCGCCAGTACCCCCAACTCCTAGAAATAGACTCCAAAAGATTGTGTTCATTGCAGACATCTGAGAACCAAAAGGCTGTGTCCATCTTGCTAATATCTGAGACACACCACAGCAGTGCTCTTAATGGTTCAAAGCACTCAAGTAGAACAGGTGAGCAGATAATGGTGTCTTCACACAGTGAGAGCCTACCCAGTGGGAGAATGGAGCATCCTATGTGGAGTGATGTGGATAACCATTTCAGAATGGAGCAAAAGGTCTAGATCCTAATGATCTGGTACCTACGGCAGGACTCATTAGCATAAGACAAAATCAGAGTTATCCCATTAGATGTCTGGTTTCTGCACTTGAAGAGTAATTTTTGGATAGTTCCACACTGATAAAATTGTCTGAGCCCTGTTCTTACGGCATGGATGTGCTCACCAGACAACTTGCCAAATTGCATGCTCAGATGTTATGTGTTCTACTGTTTTTTTTGGAGACAGGGTCTGATGTAGCCCAGGCTAGCCTCAAGCTTACCCAGGTGAAGATAATCTTGACTGGTCCTGCCTCTGCCTCCCAAATGTTGAGCGCTTACTTTATGGCATGTACAACCAGTGGCAGCTTATGGTGCTGGAGGTGGAAGCCAAGGCATCATGGATCCTGGGCAAGCTACAACCTCCATCACCAATTTCTTATTTATTTAAAAACAAAGACTTTCAGCCTGGCAGCCTTGGCAAATCTCTTGAGTTCAAGGCCAGCCTGGTCTACAAAGTGAGTTCCAGGACAGCCAGAGCTACACAGAGAAACCCTGTCCCAAAAGACAAGAATAAAAACACAAGACTTGCTACAAGGTGGTTTAACCAAAGCACCAGCACCCCCAGCACCTCCACAAAGAACCAAGCAGAAGTGTGGAGCTGTGTAAGTTACTGACAACACTGGAAACCAGCAGGAGAAAAGCAAAGAAAGACACCAGCACAGTGGAGTAAACAAGACACCCACTCCCACTCCATAAACAGTGTAGAGGACAGCTGTCACCTGCCACCCCCAACCTCCTTGGCAGTAAGGCTTCCTTCTGCAGTGAGAGGCTCACAGCTGAACTACATAATGAGCCTGACTAACATTTCCCAAGTAATGCTGTGGGGTGCTGTGGCCAGGAGCCATCTGGATAAGGGACCTGTTGTCTGAATGCAGTATGCTAGAGAAACCTCACCCTGACTCAGTAGATAGCTGTATCACAAACCAGACAGCCCAGCCGACCGGCTCCCGCCCAGCCTTACTGACTGCCGAACACTGCCGAACACAGAAGTTGTGACAGGGAGGGGAATAGAGAACGCCCTGAGGTCCTGGGGGAAGCGGAGCCTTCCCTCAGAGGCCCGGTACATGGGAATGCAGAAGATTCACACAGGAAGCTCTGTATCATTTGGGCCACTCCTTCCCCACATTGCTGCATGTGAGCACCTCACAGATGCAGAGGCAGCATTACCCTCCTTCCAGCAGGGGCAGCCTCAAGCTTAGGACCAGAAGATGCTACTGAATCTTATTTAGAAATATCAAATCATTCTATGAGGGTTTCTGAGTAGTGGACTCTTATCAAATGTCACATATTGATACCAGCTACAAAAAAAAAAAAGTGACTAAAAATCAACCAGTGGAAGTTGAGAACTACACATCTTCAGATCTAGACTGAGGAGAGGGGTGAATGTTTGCTTCTGATAACAGAAGTCCAGAGCCAAGGGACACTTTCTCCATACAGCACTTAGGCATGGCAACAAGAAGGGTGGGGTTAAGCTCACCTCAACCTCTGGCAATTCCAACAGACTGGAGCTGGGATGTGCTTTTGTTAGCAGTGAAATGGAGCGTGCTGGTGAGTTTGAAGCAGTCTGTTTGTGAATCCTGTGTATGAGGTGTTTTGATTGTTGCATAGAGCAAGGGCAGATCTGCAGAATCAATAGAAGAGAGCTGTATGGTCCTGTCTCTCAGTCAGGACCAAATGATTAAAGATGAATGGGGATGTGTGTGGTGTGTGAGAAGTCACACCAAAGCCACAGTAACAAAACAGCATGGTAAAGGCACAAGAACAGATGTGTGATCAGTACAACAGACTGAAAGAGCCAAGTGTGAGTCTGCAACTACAGCTACCTGATTTGTGCTTGAGATTGGTAAGTTTTTACTGTATGGGTGTGTGTTACCTCCATGTTAGTCTGTACCAAGTATATGACCAAAAGAGGGAGTTGGATCCCTCTAGAACTGGAGTAACTAATGGTTGTAAAGCTGCCACTTAAGTGTGGGCATCAACTGTGGGTCCCTCCAGAGCAACAGCAAGCTCCTCTGAGCAATCAAAGGTGCCAAAAGAGTGGAGGGGAAAACCACTATGCAAGAAAATTTTTGCAAACTCTCTCTCCTCCCTCCTCCCCCCTCCCTCCTTTCTCCTCCCTCTTCCTCCTCCTCCTCCTCCTCATTCTTCTTCTTCTTCTTCTTCTTCTTCTTCTTCTTCTTCTTCTTCTTCTTCTTCTTCTTCTTCTTCTTCTTCTTCTCTCTCTCTCTCTCTCNTTCTTCTTCTTCTTCTTCTTCTTCTTCTTCTTCTTCTTCTTCTTCTTCTTCTTCTTCTTCTTCTTCTTCTTCTTCTCTCTCTCTCTCTCTCTCTCTCTCCTTCCTCTCTCTCTCTCTCTCTCTCTCTCTCTCTCTCTCTCTCTCTCTCTCTCATATACATATATAAAACTCAAGAGCAAGAAACACCAGTTTAGTTGGGGCTGGAGAGATGGCTCAGTGGTTGAGAGCAATGACTGCTTTTCCAAAGGTCCTTAGTTTAAGTCCCATGCCCTCTTCTGGTGTGTCTGAAGACAGCTACAGTGTACTCATATACATAAAATAAATAAGTCTTTTTTTTAAAAAAAGTAAGTAAGTAAAGAAAGAAAGAAAGAAAATTAATGAAGTCCACTCTCTTCCAAGGCTCAAACATACTAGAGGGCTGGTACCCTCTAGTCTAGATGAGTTATATTCAAGTGATCAGTGTGTACATGTCACCCCCAGCTGAAGTGTGCACTATAGGTCAGAGGTCTGGAATGGGATTAGGAGTCCTCTGTTTCTAACAGGTCGGGCTGCTCTGGCTTTCTTTTTTTTGTTTTGTTTTGTTTTTTGAGACAGGATTTCTCTGTATAGCCCTGGCTGTCCTGGAACTGACTCTGTAGACCAGGCTGGCCTCGAACTCAGAAATCCGCCTGCCTTTGCCTCCCAAGTGTTGGGATTAAAGGTGTGAGCCACCATGCCCGGCTTCTGACTCCTTTTTTTAAATATATCACTGAGCAGTAAGATAAACGGGCAGATTCAATAGCAGCCAGAGGATCCATGACAGGGTTACACTCTAGAAGGACCCCACCCTCAGACACAACAGCTCATACATGATCCCAAAGCCCAGAGAATGGCTACTGCTAGGGTGGCTCCTGTGGGAGTTTCTGCAAAATGCATCTGAATTGTGCCACATCGTTTGCTAGGATTCAGCACGAGTCATAGCTGACTTAAAGCCAAAGGATCCCCAGGGTGCTCCAGGGCAGGCTTTGACCAGGCATGGAGTCTTGGAACTGTTAGTACCTAGTGTGGGGGTGCTGGCTACAAAGGGTTCGAGATGACACACAATTACCACGAACCTGACCTCTGGCCGTGCACGTGGCCAAGATGCTAGGCGGTGCAGCAGCCGCCAGGCAGAGGTAGGGCCAGACAACGGGTGTTCTCTCCTTTCAGTATGAAAGCATTAGCATCGAACTCACCACCACTGCGCACAGGTTATACTTGGGATGTTTCCGGAAAACTGGACAGATATAAGGAGTGAGGTCCAGGTTGGTCAGTGGGTAACGGATGTCTGTCCGCAGCTTCCTCTTTACTGTGCCCTGGATGTCAAACCTGGGGAGATGAAAAATACAGGAAATCCACAGGATGTCTGTAAGCCTCGTGCGAGGGAGGTCCACATGCCTGAGCACAGTTAAGGCTAACTTCTGAGATGACTATGTGGGATGTAAATTATTTCCTCACCTAAATAGATTTACAAATGCCAGCCCCATCAGCCTCAACAAAGTATGTCAGTGAGAGAGAGCACAGACCTCAGCAAACTCAATCTAATGTGGGGAGAGCAACGCAAGGCTGCCTGGGGAGACCGCGCAGCAGAGGCCACTGAGGGCCAAGGCAAATCACCCTCACTTCTTTCTCTCCACACGGCCCCCTCCCTGGCCTTTCTCCTCTCCCCCCAACCCCCGCCCCGGAGTCGCTTTCTATCTCCTCTCTCCCCTTCACCCTACCTCTCCCTTCCCCTCACCTTTCTCTCTCCCCTTTCCATCCCCTCTTCCCCCTCTCTCCATTCTGACCTCTCCTCCCTCTCTCCCCCCTCCCTTCCTCCTCTCTCCTTTCCCTCTCCCCTCTCTCTTCCCAGAGTCTCATTATGTAGCTTTGGCTGGCCTGGAGCTCTCTCTGTAGATCAAGTTGGCCTCAGAGTCACAGAGATCCATTGCCCTTGCCTCCTGAGTGCTGGGACTAAAGGCATGCATCACCACACCTTGCCCCTGTCTTGATTGGCCCTGTTATCATCCTAGTTTTTCAAAGTGGAGATCTAAACCTAAAGATAGTGTTGCAATATGAAATTTCTTTTAGAATCTTTAATCTCTCTGATTATACAGATCAGAGGTCAGCAAATCTAGACTCTTATCAGAATCATTCAGAACCTTTTTTTAAAAAAAATCATGTTCATGGGGCTGGAGAGATGGCTCAGCAGACAAAGAGCACAGACCATTCTTTCAGAAGACCTGGTTCAATCCCAAGCACCCACATGGCAATTCACAGCTGTCTGAAACTCTGAGATCTTACACCCTCACTCAGACATACAGGCAGGCAAAATACCAATGCACATAAAATAAAAACAAATTATTATTATTATTATTATTTTTTTTTTTTTTTTTTTTTTTTTTTTTTCCCCCCTTTTGGTTTGGCGTTCTTGGGCATTTTTTTTTTTTTTTTTTTTTTTTTTTTTTGGTTTTTCGAGACAGGGTTTCTCTGTATAGCTCTGGCTGTCCTGGAACTCACTTTGTAGACCAGGCTGGCCCCGAACTCAGAAATCTGCCTGCCTCTGCCTCCCAAGTGCTGGGATTAAAGGCATGTGCCACCACGCCCGGCTCAAATTATTTTTTTAAAAATCATGTTCACTCAGAAAATGTGCTGATCTAGATCCGAGGCGGGAAAGTTACCAGATGAGCTGGGTCATTGTTGGGTCATAAAGAAGCAAACCCTGTTCCCCAAAACTTAAGGGGATGCTCTGTGTGGTGGTTTAAATGAAAATGACCTCCATAGGCTCATAAGGAATGGTACTCTTAGGAGGGGGTCTCTGGGCTCAAGCCAGAGCCCCTGCCATGATATGTGGAGTTGGTCTGGTACCACTAAGTATCCAGACATTAAATACTGGTCCCCAGGGTCTGGCTGCTCCTTGACAAGGCAATCCTCACGCATACCACATGATGCTATGTAACTTTGTTCCCCAAATTAAAGGCCTGTGATTGGACAGTAGAGAGAGGTAGGCAGGTGTTCAGTTACCTGGCTGGGAGATGCAGGGAGGGAAAGAGGGAGAATAAAGGACACAGAAGAGGAGAGGAAGCCGCCAAGA
The DNA here is from genome assembly GCF_900095145.1 of Mus pahari. Taxonomy (NCBI): domain Eukaryota; kingdom Metazoa; phylum Chordata; class Mammalia; order Rodentia; family Muridae; genus Mus; species Mus pahari. The sequence continues at coordinate 109,990,125 of NC_034592.1, forward strand.
TAGGAGATGGACCATGAGCACGTGGCCAGGAGAGGAGGCAGAGATGGATCACAAGCGTGTGGCAGGGAGAGGAGACGGACCACGAGCACATGACCAGGAGAAACAAGCAGCAAGGGGCATGTGGCTGGGGTGTAAGTTAGAACAGCTCCGGAACCTTCCCAGTCTAGGCTCACAGCTTGTAAACACAATACCTGGACAGTGTGTCTGTTATATACTGTGTGTCTTTTATATGAGCTAGTGAGGATGATTGATTCCTTTTACAGTGATACGTAGAAGTGACTGAGGAAGACTCCAGATATCAAACTTTGGCCACATACATGCGCACACACCGCCCCCATACATAGGCATCGACATATTTTTCTTTAGGTAAGTCCCGGGGGCTAATGGCAAAGGGAGAGAATATGGTAAAGACCCATCAGAGAACTTTCTGGGGTGACAGGTTTTGTTGATACAGGCATTGCAGTGAATATGGTTGCATCCATTTGTACAATTTCATAGACAAAAGAATACATTTTATATGTGTAAATATATCTTTTTAAGAGATTTGCTTATTTTAAAGTTTTTTTAAAGTACATATTTATTTGTGTTTTTATTTATTTAATGTATGTGAGTACACTGTTGCTGTCTTCAGATACATCAGAAGAGGGCATCCAATCCCATTACAGATGGTTGTGAGCCACCATGTGGTTGCTGAGAATTGAACTCAAGACCTCTGGAAGAGCAGTCGGTGCTCTTAACCACTGAACCATCTCTCTAGCCCCTACGTGAGTCTATGGGGGCCATTCCTGTTTGTACTGGATAGCTTTGTGTCAACTTGACACAGCTGAAGTTATCACAGAGAAAGGAGCTTCAGTTGGGGAAATGCTTCCATGAGATCCAACTGTAAGGCATTTTCTCAATTAGTGATCAAGGGGGG
>NC_034592.1:109992670-110084103 GCF_900095145.1 Mus pahari
CTCGGGAGGCAGAGGCAGGTGGATTTCTGAGTTCGAGGCCAGCCTGGTCTACAGAGTGAGTTCCAGGACAGCCAAGGCTATACAGAGAAACCCTGTCTCGAAAAACGAAAGAAAAAAGAAAAGAAAAGAAAATACCCTACAGACTTGCTTATAGCCTGATCTTATGGAGACATTTTCTCAGTTGAGGTTCCCTCCCTTCAGATGACTCTAGCTTGTGTCAAGTTGCCATAAAACTAAGGCACAATTGATCCCTTGCGAACTTACAGTCACATCAACTTTATATTAAACATGGCCTCCCCTTTCCTGTTGCTCCCAGCATCCATATTATAATATAAAACATATTACAGACTTCTCACCTGGACCCCTTCCACCCTTGGGCTTCAATTGCTACTGAAGCAGCTTCACCTTCATCAGTGGCCTCTCCTGGCCTCTCAACAATGCTGAGCCCCCGCTGCTCTCCGTGACCCATTCATGACTTCAAAACCCAGAACTGCCTGGAAGAGTCCTGCACATAACCTAGTTCATCTGCCAGCATAAGGCACAGCCTTGGCTACCTATGGAACACTGCTTCTGTGTGCTAACTTTGTGGGGACGCTTCTCAGATGTCACCCCAGTGACACCGCTCGCTCTCTTTTTAATCATTATTAATGGTAGGCATAATGCGTTAGACGCGGTGTGAAGTTTACCCTTGGGTTATTCGAATGCTGGTTTCTCTGCCCTCACATCTTGTTTCCATCTGGACTCGGCGCTGTGATGCTTATAACAAGAATCTCCTGTCTCGAGTTTATGTAAACAATTCTTGCCATTTATTCTCTGCCTTGTCAATAAATGCTGATCACTCAATGGCTGGGTGGAAGAGAGAACAGGCTGGGGCATCGGCCAGCAGAGAGAGGAAAGAGAGAGGGAGGGAGGTGGGGAGAGGCAGATCAGCGAGGAGGATGGAGCCATGACGACGGAGTCTGAAGACCCAGATCAATAATGATACCGTGGGATGGGGCTGGGAGGGAGCCAGGTTAGCATAGAAGTTAAGGTTCACCATCTAACTGCTCAGATATTGAGGTGAAGTTTTAAGTAAATCTTGGATTCTTTATATAATTATTGGGGAATGACATAAAGTAAAGAAATACAGCCACTGGGTTAAGTCATCCTTTATATTTATATTGAGGATAATTCATTTACAATTAACTTCTTGCTTCCAGACAACCATCAGCTATTGTTCCAGTAAGCACAGGGTTCACTCCAGTGCTGCTGACCCTTGCTAATCACCGCTGGTTCTTCAGTCCCAGCTGACTGCTACGGAGGCTTAATTCAAAATAGCAGATATGCAACAGCCCCGATAGTCTATAATAACTCTCAAACGTCCCTTTGGGACTTCACAAGCCAGGCCTCTGTCGGCTCCTTTGCTCTCAAGCCCACAGAGCTCTCAACACTCATTGGCTTTTCTAGCCCAAAGTTCCCAAGTCCTTTCCCAGTCTTCCCCCAACACAACATGATCAAATCTGTCACAGCAACACTCCCTATCCTGGTACCAAGCAAGAGCTTCCTACTGCTGTGATGAAACATCAGCAAAGCAGCTCTGGGAGGAAAGGGTTCACTCTTCCACGTCACCGTTCATCATCAAAGGAAGTCAGGCAGGAACACAAACAGGGGAGGAACCTGGAGGCAAGGGCTGATGCAGCGGTCATGGAGGGCTGCTGCTTACCGGCTCCTTCTGCCTGCCTTCCAATGGAACCCTAGACCATCATCCCCGAGGTGGCACCACCCACAATGCACTGGGTCCTCCCCCATCAATCTCTAATTAAGAACGAGTTCGACAGGCTCGCCTGTGGACTAATCTTATGCAGGGGACTTCTCAGTTGAGGGTCCCTCCTTTCAGGTGACTCTAGCTGTGTGAAGCTGACATAAAAGTAGCCTGACGGGCTGGTGAGATGGCTCAGTGGGTAAGAGCACCCGACTGCTCTTCTGAAGGTCCAGAGTTCAAATCCCATCAACCACATGGTGGTTCATAACCATCCGTAACAAGATCTGACGCCCTCTTCTGGAGTGTCTGAAGACAGTTACAGTGTACTTACATATAATAAATAAATAAATCTTAAAAAAAAAAAAAAAAAAAAAGTAGCCTGACACAGCCACTCTAGAGCAAGAACGGGTAAATCCACAGAGACAGAAACGACATTAGGGAAGTGGGAACGAGGGAGGGAGAGGAACAACGTGGAGGTGTTGCTTGATGGGGACTGGGGCATTAAAACGTTCTGGAAATTGTGGTGACTGGCTTTAACATTGTAAAGGTAATTAATACAAATGGCTACACCCTTGAAATGATCAGAATGATAGATTTTATGTCGCATATTTTTTATTACAAAATTTAAAAGAAATTAGATATTAAATCAAAACCCAATCCATTGAACCGACTTGGAATCCTCTCTTACTTGACACTGAGAACTAAACCCAGGCGGCCTTGCAGCTAAGCACCACCCACTTTGCTGCTGATTTTAGGACAAGCTACATATTAAATGGATAAACTATTATCATGTGAATCATATCTCAATAAAACTGTTGAAAACCATCTGCCCACAAGATTTCAAAATCCACATACCTTTTTAAGTGAAAAACAATTATTTTCGGCACCTTGGAAATCGAGGTCCTCACAGCTGCCTCTTGCTTGATTTCACAAAAGGAACAATGGATTTGGTTGCTCCAGGTCAGTGTGTCCTGTTGGAAAAAACACTGGAGACAGTCCTGTTGGGGGAGAAACAACACTTGGTGGCCTGGGATCCTCGCTGACATTAGAAGAATGGGTGTAAGTAGGAGAATCGTTGGTTTGAGACCAGCCTGTGTAATGCAAGGAGACCTGTCTTTCATACACACAAACCAAACCATAAAAGTTTGGAGGAGCTGTGCAAATGGCTTCTGGGAATTTTTCTAAGGAACAAACCCAGGAGCTACACTCTACCACTACCCGTGGCCCAGAATCCCATAAAATCTGCTTAGCAACTCTTTTTGTTTGTTGAGCTCAGGCTGGTGGCTCACACCTTTAACCCAGAGGCGGGAGGAGTTCTTCTGTCCAAGGCTAGGTTGGTCTGCATACCAAGTTCCAGGCCTGCCAGGGCTGCACAGTGAGACCCCGTGTAAAGAATAAGTAAAAAATCTACCTAGCAACAAGTGATGCTTTTTCACTGAACTGCTAGGATGGGCTAAGATTCTTTTCCCACTCTATTATGTTACCTTTTCTGGTTTATTTCTGGTTTACCTTTTCAATCACAGACTTTGACATTTCTACTAGCAAATCAGACAGCTCTTTTATAATTATGTATGCCCTGACTCAACTCAACAGGGGGGCCTGAAAATTGACCATATCTCATGGTTTTCGGTGACATTTTACAGGAGATGAATTCGAGTTCACACCCAGGAAGATGACATCTACAGCCAGGTCTTGCTTCTGCAAGATCTTGGCTTAGATGAGGAGGAATGGACTGTTTCCACTAGACATGTCAGTGCCTCAGCCCAGAACCTGCCATTCTTCCCAGTCACCTTTAAAAAAAAAAAATTTATTTATTATATGTGAGTACACTGTAACTGTCTTCAGACACTCCAGAAGAGGACATCAGATTTCATTATGGATGGTTGTAAGCCATCATGTGGTTGCTGGGACTTGAACTCAGGACCTTCAGAAAAGTAGTCAGTGCTCTTAACTGCTGAGACATCTCTCCAGCCCCCCCCCTCCAGTCACCTTTATTTAGCCTTTTGATCAAGTGGAAAACAAAACTAACACATAATAGGCTTCTGTTGTTCCCCAGCTATATGCACAAAAACTGTCATCAACAGATGTGCTTTTACAATTTCAAAAGAACAAGACAGGTTTGTGTAATTGTGCAAGGATAGTGTTTCCTGATTCCTGAGGTTCCTAACCAAGCTCTCTCCTCCCACCCCCCCTCACAGATCACTCTGAGCACTGAAGATCAGAGAAGGCAGACTAAGCTGCAGACCCCCCTCTCTCCACACAGTACACAGCTTCTATCCAGACCGCATGAGAGTCTTAGGAGTTGCAGAGATGGCCAACCAGTTAAGAGCAGCTCTTGCAGAGGACCCTGGTTTGGAACCCATTTGGTGGCTCGGAACTGTAATTGCAATTTCAGGGAATCTGCCGCCCTCTACTGGCCTTCTCGGGCACCGAGCACGCACATAGTACACGTATATGCATGCAGGCAAACAAACAAGCATACACTGTGTAATAAAAAATCTTTTTAAAAAGAATCTATTATAACTAGTTTTAGCTTTAAACTGTAGAGTGTGAGTGGGGAGCCATGATATCACAAACTGCCCATCTCAAGAGACTGAATAAACCTCACCTATATTTAAAGTTTTAAGTGGGGCTTTGCCTTGAGTACATTTAGAAATTAAATTAAATTCACAGTAACCCACCTCTGCTCCCCTACCCACCCACTCCCACTACTTGGCCCAGGCTTTGCCTTGTGCTTCGTCATATAAAGTTTGCAAGACCAAGGGGCCTCTCTTCCCAATGATGGCCGATTAGGCCATCTTCTGCTACATATGCAGCTAGAGACACGAGCTCAGGGGGTACTGGTTAGTTCATATTGTTGTTCTTTCGGGATAGCATTTGAAATGTAAATAAAGAAAATAATAAAAAATAAATAAAAAAATTCACAGTAACTATAACCACAGGCTGCTTTTTTAAAAATGCTGTTCATTCATGGGCCACCTTTATTTATGGCTTTTAAGGCATAAAACAGCCCTCTCCTACTTAAAATTGTAGGAAATAATAGCCGAAACTGTAATCCTCAGTATCTGAGAGACTCGAGCAGGATTACAACCACCACCTCCACCACCACACACCCTCCACCCCCCATCTCAAAAACAAGAAAATATATTCAGGAGCTGGGGGCTCCCTACCTGGAGGGAACATTCATATTCAGATGGGATGGGGAGGGAGAGGATGGTGAAAACTTCATTCTTGTGCGTGCAGCTCTCACACTTTAAACATGTGATGCTGTAACTGAGCTGTCCTTCAAATAGCCGGGTGATGATGGAGGTCTCACAGGCTGGCACTTTTCTGCAGCAGCTTTGGTCTGTTCTTTTCTCATTCGCTCTTCTTCGGCAGTTCTGTGAAAAAGGACACATTCATCTTATAAAAACCATGGAAAACAGGACCAGCAAACAGTTTGGATTCAGACAGAACACTAAGACATTGACAGCATAAGCCATGAGTGACATCTGGTGACGCAGCTATTTCCCTTTTGGGATGGATCTGAAGAATGACCATAATTGTCCTGGCAGGAGATCAGATTCTTCACGGGGAGACATCTGTGCCCTCCTGTTAGCTATCAGAAGTCTAAAATCAATGGTCCTAGAGAGATTGGAATTGCTGCTATCGTGGCTGAATGAAGCTTGGTGTGGATGGTGGAAGAGCCTGTCTCCCAGGAGGAGATTAAACACAGTTGCAACAACTTGTCAGACTATCTTGGAAGAAAGATGGGTACCAATACTTCAGGAATGCTCACCACTGGCTTTGAACACTCTTAGCTATTTATGCTGCTAGCCACCTATTTAAATCCAAACCTCATGTCAGTAACCCAAACTTGACTTGAGGACTACTGAACCTTATGGGTTCTTCCCAGGGTAGGCAAGCCGGATAGATCTCCCCAGTGTTACTGCCTCTCACTGTCCTAGCGAAGAAGGCAAGGCGGGGGCCGGACCTAGCTTGTTAAGGGTTTTAGGGCTCAGGCTTTGACCCTTAGAAAGCGTTGGTAACAATTCGACAAGCTAGGCTAGCATTGGAAACAGGTTGGCCTTGAACTGCTTTCCTGAGAGGGCTTGGATCTCAAGCTTCAGCCAGCCTGAGTCGCGAGGAAAAAGAAACAGTGTTTAGACACTTGGCTTTGAACTCAGGTGAATTTCTCCTGGGCAGGGACCTGGGCTTTTTTGCCTTCCTGTTGGCTTGGAGGAGTGGTTTTGGTTTTGGTTTTGGTTTTTTTGATTTTGTTGAACCAGTTATCCTCTGAATGTGTGAGCGAATCTGGAGAACTTTTGGGCTCTTGGGCATCTGCCATGTAAAGAACTAGAATGTGACAATTTCAGACGTCTATAATATCTGCACATGGAGCAGGGCCGAGGCAGGAGGATTCCCAGTCATAGACCTGACTGGGCTCCACAGTAAAACTCAGTTTCAGAAAAAAATAAAAGTAAATACAAAACCAATAATTTTAGGAACTGGACAGAGGGTTCAGTGGTTAAGAGCATTGGCTGCACTGGGCAGTGGCGGCGCATGCCTTTAATCCCAGCACTCAGGAAGAGAGGCGGGGGATCCCTGAGTTGGAGGCCAACCTGGTCTACAGAGTGAGTTCCAGGACAGTCAGGTCTATACAGAGAAACCTTGTCTCGAAAAAACAAACAGGGAGCTGGAGAGATGGCTCAGTGGTTAAGAGCACTCACTGCTCTTCCAGAGGTCTTGAGTTCAAATCCCAGAAACCACATGGTGGCTCACAACCATCTATAATGGGATCTGATGCCCTCTTCTGGTGTGTCTGAAGACAGCAACAGTGTACTCATATACATAAAGTAAATGAATCTTTAAAAAGAAAAAACAAACAAACAAAAACAAAGACTGGCTCTTTTCCAGAGGACCTGGGTTCAATTCCCAACACCCACATGGAAATTGGGTGGCTGGAAATTGTCTGTAATTCCAGTCCCAGGGCATCTGACACCCTCTTCTGGCCTCTATGGGAATCTGGCAAATAAGCAGTACACAGGCATACATGCATATACAATAAATATTTTTTAAAATTTTAAGTTAAAAAAAAAAGCAAACCAACCAATAAACAACAAATATCCTAACCTGGACATTTTCCTCAGGACCCCAGCATCAGAGCAGTGTCCTACTTGGTGCAGGGCAGGCCATGCAGCCTGAATACATGTATGCACATGCGCGTGCACACACACACACACATACATATGCACATGCACACACATTCACACATTCGCCCCCACACACATGCATATGCATACATACATATGCACATGCATACACTCACACATTCACACACATGCATACACACATGCATGTGCATATGTATGTATGCACACACATTCATTCGCGCACACACACATGCATGTGCATACATACATATGCACATGCATACACTCACACATTCACACACACATGCATATGCACACATGCATGTGCACATACATATGCACATGCATACATTCACACACACGCACACGCACGCAGGCGTTTCTGATAACAGCTTACATTTCCTAGCTCAGGGCTGTTAGTTCTTACCTTTTTCAAGGCTTCGTGAAGCTCGTTGAGGACGTAGATCAGGAACTCCTGCGCATCTTGCTGTGTCTTTTTCAGAAAAGCTGGGTAAAGACTGCCTACAGCTGACAGAAATATCTCTGGTGAGACACAGTCTGAGTCTCCAAGCCACATGTCTGTCATCAGGTAGGCAAAGGCGGTGGTAACCTCGCTGCAGTCCCTGAGAAGAAGAGCGGGGCAAAGGGCAAATATTTCATGAAAAGAAAAGACCCAGCTCCGGGGCACGGGATAGGTCCACGCCCCTGCACCAGAGCCCAGTCCACCCTGCTCTCCTCACCCTCGATGTACTCTCTCTGGGGACCTACAGTGTCTGGGCTTGTGGCCTTTCACAAGGACTCCAGCGGGTCCTTTCCTCGCCTCACCTGGGGGAGCTGGGGTGGGGCAGACTCGGGGAAGACCTCCTCTTACTTCTTAAGAGCTGTGATGTACTTTCCGGACAGGAAGTACTCCACCAGTGGAGATACGCTGCAGAGGCATTGCAGGATGGCGTTCACGTAGCAGGTGTTGCCCAGGTTCCGCAGTCCCGTCACGCCCTGGAAGTGTGGCTGGGTCTTAGACTCCGGCAGGGAGTCATAGTCTGCACACTCCGCACTGTGTGGGCCACATGGAAGGAGAGTGTTTCCAGGGGAGAGCGTGAGTGCTAGTGCCGCTCAGACCCTGGCAACCTCTGAAATAAAAGCGCTCTTTTGTGGCTGGGAGGCAAGATCCTCTCTGAACTGACAAGTCTCTTGTTTCACATCTCAGTGACTGAAGTTAGAAGTCACCAGCCTGGCAAGAAGGGTTTTGTCCCTTTTGTTTTGTGGTAGGCCCTCCCCACGTGTCTCTGGTTGGCTCTGCACTGTCTATGTTGACCAGGCTGGCCTTGAACTCACAGAGATTCCCCCGGCCTCTGCCTCCTGCGTGCTGGGATTAAAGGTGTATACCACTCGATTAGCTAGGAAAGATTCTTAGTGGGTTTTTCTCTCAAACTCACTCTCTACCAAGGACAGAAGGTTTTTAACTTAAGACCAGAACTCTGAATGACATAAATGTGTGTGTGTCTGACATAAATAAAAGTTTCTTCCTAAAAAGAGAGTGAAGAGATAGCGTAGGCCTGCCTTCCAGGTCTCAGGGTGGCTTGGCTAAACATCCAAACTCAACTGTTACAAACCAAAGCCTTTCCTGTTTTAACAGTAGCATCATAGATGTTTTGTACGTAGTCTGACTATGTTAAGCACTTAATATACATTCCCCTAAAATATTTGCAACAGCTCTCCTGGGTAGAAACAGTCCTGCTAAAATCATTTACAGACGGAATAACTGGCTTATGTGAGTGAGCAGATGAAATAACCGGCTTATGTGAGTGAGCAGATGGAATAACCGGCTTATGTGAGTGAGTCGTTTGCCCACAGTAGTATACTGGGGGAAGCACACAGTGACGCAGGAGAAATGAAGACATTTACCTACCTTACCTGTCCATTAAGTTATATGGAATTATAGCATATGCTGAGAATGAATATAACTCTATAGGTGCCATATTGAGAATATATATACGTTGGAACTGTGGCTCAGTGGGTAAGAACACTGACTATGGATTCTAAAGGACCCCAGTTCAAATCCCAGCAAGTGCTTTATGGGGCCGTTAAAACACTGTAACTTTGGCCTTTCTTAGCTTCTTTTGGTGTCTGGAGACAGCTATAGTGAGCATGATACATACACATAGTAGGAACATATACATTCACATGTTAAAGGCACATATGCATACATATGTGTGCATACATGCACATACATAGAGGAAAGGAGAGAAAAAACATAGACGTAAATCATTGCTATGCTAATAACTGGTTATATATATTTATGATCTGGGTTCTTATGCCTGCTCATTTATAACACAGGAACATTGAACATGAGGAAGTGTGCTTAATGTGTGTGAGGCACGATCCCCCAGCAAAACAAAGAACATGACCTCCTTCCTGGCAGGGTGGCTGTGAGGCCATGCAGGTGCCATGCAGGTGCCATGCAGGTGCCATGCAGGTGCTTAGCTTAGATCACATAGTAAATGACATCTTTTAAAAGAACACAACACAGCCAGGCATTGGTGATGCAAACCTTTGATCCTCGCTCTCAGAAGGCAGCCGCAGGGGGAATCTCTGAGTCTGAGGCTAGCCTGGTGTACAGAGTGGGTTCTAGAACAGAATAGCTAAGGCTACACAGAGAAACCCTGTGTCCAAAAAAAGATGTGTATATTTATATATATACACACACATATATATATATATATACATATGTACATATAAACTTATATACATATTCACATATGTGTATATATCTATGTGTATATGTATATATATGCATACATGTATATACACACATGTATAATATGTATATACATATATATACATGTATAGTATGTATACACATATATTTACATGTATAAACACATATATACATATATAATATGTATACATACACACATATACAGATATACATGCACACACACACACACACACACACACACACACACACTCTAAGTGAGCCTGAAGAGATGGCTCAGCATTAGGAGCACTTTCTGCTGTTTGAGAAGAGCCTGGCTCACTTCCCACAACCACATGGCAGCTCACAACTCTGTGCATCTCCAGTTGCAAGGGATCTGATGCCCTCTTCTGGCCTCCAAGGGCACTGCTTTGGCATTCTTAAATTGCCCGCAAAACATTCATATACATAAAATAAAATCTTTAAAAAAGGAATACAATGACTTATTTTAGGACCGCCTTGAAGTGGAGAGATGAGACCGGAGCATCTGCCCAGCACGCAGAGACGGGAAATACTGCAGGCTCCAGGAGGCCTTCTTGATCTGCGCAGTTCCCTCTTACAATCTGACCGATTCAGTGGGGCCGCTCACCACCTTCATCCTTTATTACCTTTCTTCCCACAGCCTGAATCTGAAATCCAGGCCCCACGGCCCAGTGGCCTCACTCAGTGCCTCTGTTCAGTTTTGCCCATCTGAAAAGTGCATCATTCTCACTTTTACTCAGTGATATCACGGAGGCCCTGGGCTGACTGAGCAGGGAGTACATGTATATATTACCTCTTCTGGGTCCTTCATGGGTTAAATCTGGCAGAGCCCTCCCAAATGCAACAGGTGCCATGCCTCCTCTGGGTAAGCCCTCCCCTGGCCCCCCAACTCCTAAGGTTATCTATAAAGGCACAGGACATAGAGGCTCACAGGATGTAGTAGACACCGAAGTCGTCTGCAGGGAACGGCCGATGAGACGCCATGTCAATGGAAGCACATCAGGCTTTCAGTTCTACTCATGAGCTAACTTTGGTCCTTTTAACTTCATTTCTCCAGGACCGCTCCCCTGGCTTGTTTGGGGTTTTGAACAGTTTGAATGCTTTCCCCCCTTTGTGTTGCTGCAGACTGAGTTCACTTGACTCAGGTCCAATTCTTCTTGGATCCTCCCCTGCATCACAATTGTCACCCTTCACACCAAGGTTCTAACGGGTTGTCAAGGGATACCATTACTTGTTTGTTGGAAATGCTTCTGAAAGATCAACTTTCTGAGAATGGATTGTCCACATCTCTGCTCTCCCTCCATTGCTGGGTTTCTCACACAGAAACACACAGAGATGTTCATCCTCTGGATTTGGGGGCAGTGTGTGGCAACACTGCTCCCATGAACCCTAGAGGAACATCTCTTCCCCTATGGAGGAGGTAGTGAGATTCTCTCGTTCCGATGCACACTACAGTGAGGTCACCAGGATTGTTTACTCTTGGGATGGAGACACAGCTGGATCTGGACACATACGTGTAGTACACAGGCTGTTGGAGTTTCACTGGTGTGGACAGACACCATGAACAAGGCAACTCTTATAAGGACAACATTTAAATAGGGCTGGCTTACAGTTTCAGAGGTTCAGTTCATTATCATCAAGGTGGGAAACAAGGGCGCGTCTTGGCAGACATGGTGCAGGAGGAGCTGAGAGTTCTATATCTTCATCTGAAGGACACTAGAAGACTGGCTCCCATGAAGTTAGGAGAAAAGTATCATTGCCCACCACCACAATGACACACTTCCTCCAACAAGGCCACCCCCTACTCCAACAAGGCCACATCTCCTAATAGTGCCACTCCCTGGGCCAAACCACCACTCAGGCTTATTATAGGATTTACAAGCTGTGGCCTCTGGGGCACACATGGTTTTCTGAGCTCAGACTATTCCACTGGAGGAAAAGGATGACACCCTCAGCTCTAACTAGAGAAAGCATGGAGCTGTGACCTGGGAAGCACTGTTCTGGGGCCTTGCCTCTGGAGTGCCAAGTTGCTGCCGGCCTGCTCTCTGAGCAGATCTACTGGGTCAGCCAAGCACCAGCAGAGAGCAGGCAGAGAGCCCTTAGTATCGGTTTATCCCTGGTAGGGACCTGAAGACAGGCTGAAGGAAGGGTACTCTCAAAGTCCAACTTGGTGAACCAATGAGTTTCAGTGGGGTCAGTTATGGCATATGGGTGGAGAGATCAGGAGCAAATAGGACACAGCTGTGTCACTGAAGACCCCAGTATGAGTGACAGCTCATGAAAGCTGGTCTCCAGGAGCACACACAGCCTGCAGGTACTCAGCAGATTGCAGTGTCCTTTCTAGGCCTTTTAGTTGTAAGCCACACACTGCAACACACACGCACACACCACATGACATCAATCTCACACACGCACTATTCCAAACCACCCCGCCACACACACAATGACTAAGAAATATGCACTGGATCCATGATACCCCTTTGTGTATGTGCATGTATGTATTGAGAATCAGAATGCACACCAATAATCACAACCTTTCTAGATTTATTTTTCCCTTCCTATACAACTGGGAGATACCTAGCCTCTGACAGCCCTAGCATAGCTCCTGTCTCATCAATGCTCACTGCTAGCTGTGCTCCCACTGCCCAGCACGCGACATTCCCACCTCATCTGTACACCGGGGCACCACTGCCCACAGCAGGCCCTTACCTCATACAGCTCACACTAAACAAAGAGGGCTGCTTCTTCACTTTTCCTTCTCTCTTTGGTGGCTTGTATTAATCTGCCCCTCTTAGAAGTTTCTTTCTAGTTATCTGAAAGTTGTGCAGTACTTTCAAAATCTACTTCCATGTATTTTAAATATTTTGACAATATGAAAGTGTTGTCTATGTTCTTTTCACATACTTTTATGTCAAGCTAAAGTTGAGTAGCAAGGGTGACTATGTTATTCCAACCCACTTGGTTTTTAAGCTCTGGGTGATACATAATGGATTTTTGTGAACACGTTGATGTTAATCTGGTGAGGTTGGGAGGAAAGGAGTTCTGTGCGATGTAACAACGGAACCTGCTGTGTCTTGGCAGTGAGACTGCTCCGTGGTTAAGCATCCTTGATACTGCTGCAGCTTAGCTTCTTCCTGTTGGATCAGGAATTAAAGTGCCAGGCACTTTCCCGGTTGCCGCTCTGGCACAGTTACAACAAACCCGTAAAGCAGGGCTGCACACTCCCCCCCCCCCAAGTCTATACCATCCTTTGTAGCCTATGCAGTCCTTTGTTATTTGCATTGCAGTTTGAGAGCACTCTTTGTGTGGGCTTTTCTAGAAAATTACAGGGCATTTTTTAATAAAAGGCAAGATCAGGTGCAATGACTTGGTGGTCAGTGGGCTTCTTCACCCCTATGAATACAAAACCCCTCTCACAATTAGTGATAAGACCTTGTAAAAGTCTCCAGCATATAATCCATTGGGCTGATCCTCCCTGCTCAACCAGCCTTCCCCCCTCAGTCTCTCTGGGGTGATACATTTATACTTAAACTGCATCATCGCTGAATTATTTCCTTCAAGAAGACAAGGACGAAGGAGAAGTGCTCTCTGGTAAGAGACCACACTGCGAAATTGAGGAGAGTGAGTTTACCCATACTTAAAATAATTTTCAATATGATGCAATTTTGAGATCATTGAGATCTTTCTCCATCCAGATAGCTGTGTGCCAGAGACTTAGATTTCCAGAGTCTAAACAGTTAGTGAAAGTTAAATCAAGGTTGGGGCTCTTGAATTCTCTCACAATTGTGATGAATACAAATCTAAAGTGAAAACAGTCTTTCTTGGGAGAAATCAAAGAAAAATGAGAAACTAGGGAACAACAAGTGGGAGGGGTCCCAGGAGAAATAAACATCAAGTTGGTTGGTCATTTAGGGGCTTTTTATTGGATTTAGACCAGAAACTGGACAACGACTGAGAATCCAGCTGGGCATAGTGGCACCCGTCTTTAATAGCAGCACTTGGGAGGCAGAGACAGATGGATCTCTGAGTTCAAGGCCAGCCTGGTCTACAGATCAAGTTCGAGGACAGCCAAGGCTACAGAGAAACCCCGTCTCAAGCAAGCAAGCAAGCAAGCAAGCAAGCAAGCAAGCAAGCAAGCAAGCAAGCAAGCAAGCAAGCAAACCAACCAACCAGATTGAGAATCCTACTACAAATGGTTGATTCTCTGCACACAGGGAGTAGGGCAATGAAAGGTTTGCATATTCTGTGCACATTCTTCTGATTCACTCAGATAGGAGAGTGGTCTCTCTTTCAAGCGCCCTGATCATCTCTGACTTGCTTTGTTGAGCTTGACTGGTTTGCCGGCTGTTAGCTTGGGCTGCCAGTGCCAGCTGGTCAACCTTGCAAATGTTGCTGCTCTGACCTAGATGGGGTCTGTGAGTGTTCATCAGCTCTCTCAACTCTCATGTGGGATAGCATAGCATACTATCAGTTACCAGAGATGTAGCCACAGGGCTTTCTTATTAAAAGCTGTCCTCGGGCTGGTGAGATGGCTCAGTGGGTAAGAGCACCCGATTGCTCTTCTGAAGGTCCGGAGTTCAAATCCCAGCAATCACATGGTGGCTCATAACCATCCGTAACAAGATCTGACTCCCCCTTCTGGAGTGTCTGAAGACAGCTACAGTGTACTTACATATAATAAATAAATAAATCTAAAACAACAACAACAACCTGTCCTCACCTACACTCCAGTCTGTAACACTGATCCGCACTAGAAGCAAGCGTGAAAGCATCTGCCTTGCATGTTTTCCTAGGCTCCCTGCAGCTGGCCAGCCAACTTGCAAACATCACCTTGCTTCCCAGAATTCCTGGTTTTCCTGTTATCTAATCAGTTGGTTGCCTCATATCCAGCTGCAAGCCATCTTAGCTCTCTCTCTCAATGTTACCAACCCCAGTCTCCATCTCCACTGTAGTTACAATGAGTATATCGTCCCACCATTTGCTCAGTAAGCACTTTGACTTGCTACGATATCTCCCCAGCTCTTCCCTTCCTTTTTGAGACAAGGTCTCAGTGTGTAGCCCAGACTGGCCTTGAACTCATGATCCTTCTGCCTCCTGAGTGCTGCTGGTATTACAGGTTTAAAATAGTCACATTAGAACTTACTGTCTTTGACAGTTTGGATGCCAGCCCTGTGCTTTCCAACTCTTGCATGTTCCCATTATTTAGACTTTAAAAGTATTTTTTTAATTATTTATTTTATGTATATGAATACACCATTGCTGTCTTCAGACACACCAGAAGAGGGCATCAGGTCCCATTACAGATGACTGTGAGCCACCATGTGGTTGCTGGGAATTGAACTCAGGACATCTGGAAGAGCAGTCAGTGTTCTTAGCCACTGAGCCATCTCTCCAGCACCCTAAAAGTATTTTCTAATGTATGAATGTTTTGCTGGCATGCATGTATGTGCACATTTATACACTTGGTGTCCTCAAAAGCCAAAACGGGTGTCAGATGTGCTAGGACTGGAGTTACAGGTGGCTGTGAGCCACTATGTGGGTGGGAACTAACTAACCCTGGATCCTTTGCAAGAGCAACCGGTGCTCTCTTTTAAACACACACAGTTTGTGTGCCAGCATTTTATCTGGGTATGCACCTGTGTGCATGCTGCCTGTTGAGTCCAGAGGAGGGGAGAGGATCTCCGGGATCTGAATTTACAGATGGGTGTGAGCCACCATGTGGGTGCTGGCTATCAAACCTGGATCCTCTGGAACAGCAGCCTGGGCTCTTAACCCATGAACCACTGCTCTAGCACAGTTGACACTTCTTACAAGGGTACTTTTATTTTCTATTCTCTCCTTTCTGCCTGTGTTGGGTAGAACCTAGGGCCTCCTGCATGCCAAACAAAAGTTCTACTTAATCTTTTTCCTAATTTTACTCTTAAAGGTTAACCATAAGTGCCTTCAAATGTTAAGAGATGGTGAGTTCTCGGAGATGGCGTAATTGGTGAAGTACTTCTCAATCAGATCTGGTGTGGTGGCAAGTGCATGTAATCTTTGATCTCTGGGAGAGTGAGCTCACAGAGAGACCCTGTCTTAAAAAACAAGGTGGATAGCTCCCATGGGAATGCCTTAGTCTGACCTATGACTTCCACACACACATGTATATCCACATATGTAAATATTAAGAATAAAGCAGGGTTGGAGAGAGGACGCAGTGGTTAAGAGCACTGCCTATTCTTCTGGAATACACAGGTTCTGTTCTCAGCACTCACATGGTTGCTCACAAATGTCTAACTCTGGTTTAAGGGGACCCCAAAGCCCTCTTCTAGCCAGGCATGCTGTGGGGCCCCATAGCAGGCCCCGAGCCAAGAGTGGGGCCAAGCTGTGTGCAAACCCTGGAAATCTCATTCTGAGATCTGCAGGAGTAGGATGGTTCCCCCTGCTCTGGGCCTTTGTGTTTCTGTACACAGCCCTGTGCCCCACCCTTGGAGGACATATAGCACAGTAGCCAGGTTAACTTCCTCTCTTTATAAGGTCATGCCCAGCAGCATCTAGAATTTCTCCTTATGCACCCCCAGCACCTTGGCCAATGATGTACACTCACACCCTACTTACCCTACAAAAGGTTTAAATGGCCTTTGTTCTCCCCTTCTTAGGCAAGCTGTCTCACTGATGCTGCCTTGCCCGAGTCTGTTCTTCCTGCCTGTGCCCAAGGTTCTTCCACTTCCAGCCCTCCCACGAGCCAGCAGTTGTGATTGTTGTGGATCACACCACGGCAGATGGGACAGCAGACCCTGAACAGCAGCATACAAGGGTGCAGGCAAAACACCCATACACAAAGAAAAATTAAAACGTGTAAAGTTGAACATGGAGGGCTGGGGAAATGACCCGGTTAAAAGCAACTGCTTTTCTCTCTCAGGGGGGATTGGAGTTCAGTTTCCAGCACCCGAGTTGAGCAGCTCACAAGTGCCTGTCACTTCTAGAGAATCCAACACTTCTGGCCTCCACCAACACCCAGAACACACATGGTACACATTCTTATGTGCAGGAACTCACACACACTTAAAAGAGGGGAAGGGGCGCTGGTGAGATGGTTCAGCAGGTAAGAGCAACTGACTGCTCTGTAAAAGGACCTGAGTTCAAATCCCAGCAACCACATGGTGGCTCACAACCATCTGTACAGCTACAATGTACTCATATACATAAAAATAAATAAATCTTTTAAAAAGGGGGAAGAGGGACTGAACATGGAGTCAGCATTAACACTCTGGTATACATTAAACAGGTCTACATGTCTCCTAGATGTGCATGCTTATATTTTTATTAATGGAAGCAGCTATACCATGATACATTCATGGGGGGAAGCAATCTGTCTCAAAATATAAATGCTTCATGAATTTTGAGTTCAAGTGCACTGTGTTCTACATAGTGAGTTCAGCTGACTCTGCCTCCCTAGTACTGGGATTAAAGGTGTGCACCACCACGCCCAGTTGATACATATGCTCTTGTGTTATCTATGCTTCTTTAATATGTATACTGTATATGCAGTATGTGACATGCAAATCCCTAGAAAGAAGAGAGCTAGCTGTTGGGTGGAGAAAGACTCAAAAGTCTTGTTGGTCCTGGTGAGTGCTGCACACTAACAGACAACCTCTGCCCTCACACCACAAAAGCTTACCAAAAACTGCTTCAGACAATCACAACATTCCTGAGCTTGGAATTCTAGGGAAAAGCTCACAACAATGTAGGGTCTTCCAACATAAGACGTGAAAATAGTTAAGTTGCAGTAAATAGAAAAAAAAAAAAAAAAAAGAATCCCCACAGTGCAGACAGCTTTTCTATTATATTTTCTATTATACTTTTTTGGGGGGAGGGTGTGTGTGTTCAAGGCAGGGTTTCTCTGTAGCCTTGGCCATCCTGGAACTCTGTACACCAGGCTGGCTTCAAACTCAAGAGACTCACCTGCCTCTGCCTCCCAAGTGCTGGAATTAAAGGCGTGCACCATCACTGCCTAGCTTCTAAGCAATGAACAGCTATAGGAATTCTTGCCTTAACTGACTACTCAAACACATTCTACATCATTGTTTGGTATTGTGATAATTTTAAAAAATATTTTGAGTTTACAGAGTGTTTTGTCTGAATGTATGCATATGCAGCATTTGTGTGCCTGATGCCCTTGATGGTCAGAAAGAAAAGGGCATTTGATTCAACAAAGGCAATGATTGTTTGGGATAAAAAGTGTCATTTATAGGTCATTCTCCAGAATAAACAATAACACCAAAAAGGTCAAAGGAAATATATCTGAGTAAATGTTCAGGAAATGGCACCTCTTATAGTTACATTTTTGTTGCTGTGATACAATTTCTGGACAAAATACAAGTTAGGAAAGGAGGTGTTTATTTCAGGTCCCCCTTCAGCATTTTAGGGAAGTTACGGAAGCAGGAGGGGCTCCAGTCAGTCAGTCACTATATCTACAGTGAAGCAAAAAGAATGACTGCAGCACCCCAGCCAACTACCCTGCATTCAGGCAGCCCCTCCCACTCTTACACAGCCCAGAACCCCAAACCAGGGACTGGGTTGGAACTTCCCACATCAATTAAGACAGTCTCACACAATCCCAGAGGCCAACCTGATCTAGATTAATTCTTCAACTGAAACTCTTTCCAAGTGATTCTAAATTATCTCAAAGTTGACAATTAAAAAAGCAAGCATCAATTGTCACTTTGCTTGACAGTCAATACAGAACACTGCTTAAAAGCTCGGGAAAACTAGCATGCCTGGGTCTGAATCCTAATATTGCTACATACTAAAAGTATCTACAGTAATCTTGCTTTCTTTCACCTATAAAATGGACTAACATATTTTACAGGACTATTACATGGCTCAAGTGCACAGAGTGTTTAAAAATGTGGCATTTAAAAATATTTATTTTATTGTACTGATTGATATTTTGTCTGCATGTATGTCTGTGTGAGGATGTTGGATCCCTGGAATTGAGTTATGAACAATAGTGAGCTGCCATGTAGGTGCTGAGAATTGAACCTGGGTCCTCTGGAAGAGCAACCAGTGTTCTTAACTCCAGCCTCAAGAAGTTCTAAATTATTTTGTAAAAATAATATAAAATTAAACATGAATCTTTTTTTTCTGATTAGCTGGAGATTAAAAGCAACAAAAGATATGGCATAATGGGTAAAGGTGCTTGCCAATGACCTGAATTCAATCCCTGGGAGCCACTCGGTAGATGGAGAAAAGCTGCCCACTGTAAGCTCAGAGTTTAGATCCCTAGAATCCATATGAAAGCCAGCTGTAGTAGTGCATGTAATTCCAAAGCTTCCTATGGAGAGATGGAAGGAAAGACAAAAGGATCCCCTAGACACACAAGGGTCAGCTAGCCTGTGTGCACAGTGCTGACAGACAAGATGAAAATAAGGCTAAAGTAGCTAGCAAGATGGCGTAGCAGGTAATGCTTGCTGCCAACCCCGATGACTTGATTTTGACCCTTGGAACCTACATGGTGAAAAGGAGAAAGCTGACTCTTGCAAGTAGTCCTCTGACCACAAGAAGTGTACATCTTCCAGCCAAAATAAATGTGAGTGAAGAATGTATTCTTACAACAGACTTCAGGACTGACACCTGAAGTTGTTTTCTGATCTCCACACATAATCCATTGCATGCCCCCCCCACACTGACAAACCATACATTTCAGAATGAGTAAACTCATTAAACATCTGTAAACAAGAATAAATTTAATTTCTTTTAAAGATTTAATGATATACAAAACGTATATGGTATAGTATTTTTAAGTAATACACCTTTTCTCTCCACATCAACATTAAACACTATTTAACAGCTTATCTCTGCGGCCTTGTCTGTATCTATGAGATACACTATTGAATACAAGTAAGCTTTACACTGCTCCTTCCAAATAAAAATTAAAATTAGTACCTAGGAAATGAAAAGAAAGAGAAAGCATAAAACTTGAGTCAAATGATAAGCTTTTCTTGTTGCTAAATATGCAAAAATATCTGGGCAATCAAGTTATATTTTATTGGCATGAAGTTGTATTGTGATCTCCCTATACTGTATAAGGATAATCCAACAACTGATTTCTTAAGTACCAGAAATAGAATTCACATTGACACATTCCTACAGAATTTTAAATGTGAGAACTCACATGACACTCTGATTTGATACACTAAGTCTGTAAATCTTTGGAGATGTATGCAACTGCAGGCTGTTACAACTGTAACCTTCCTCACAGGAAACACCCATTGAACAGTGAGTTCTTATTTATCATGGCTTTCTTTTACTTAACATTGATAAATGTTAAAAAATCCTTTTGTACAATTCAGGTTTTGTTTAACAAAAACTGGCTGTATCCATAAACATACTCTAAAGTTGATTCTTAAATAAAATGTCTCTTAGAAAATGGTCTTCATGGGGCCCTGGATTTGATCCTCAATACTACAGGAAAAGAGGGAGGGAGAGAGGGAAGACAAATGGTTTTCAGTGCAGGCTTTGTAACATGCCTGTGAAGCAAAATTGTAAGGAGTAGTTCTCCCGTGGCCACAAACATCTAGTTGAGAGCTAACATTATCACAGAGCACAAACTGAGGAAGACATTTAACCAAAAAGCTGCACACTTTAGTTTCCTTAGCTGGATGGCTGTAACTGAGCAGCCAATAACATCCGAAGACTTGACTTTGGTTAATGGTACGGCACCAAGTGAGAGAATCACCAGGCACCAAGTGAGAGAATCACCACTCTCAACAGAAAAGTTTCAGGTCCTTCACTGGCCGAAACTCTCTGCCAGTTAGCATTTTCCAGCTGTCACCTGCAGCCTCCAGGCGTTTTTCAATGAGAACATTACCTCTAGACTATGTGTGGGGCCAGCAAGCTCATTTTGCACACATTTTCCCATATCAATTCCCTCCTGAAAGGAAAACTTGACAGTTATACTTTTGTGAAGTGTAGGCAAAAATCAATGATTCAGTACTATAACATCAGACGAACAGAATTTGTTGCTTCTGATTCTTTGGTGGAATTTCCAGACTGAAGATTCAAATCTGATGACTCATCCTGAGGAAATATAATTTTATCAGGCGTGTAATCATTCCTCTTCAGATCTATGTTCACAACCCCAGCAGAGAAAAGGAAAAATAAGAAAAGTCAGAAACTTACAAATGAAGAATTAAGAACATTTTCTACATTAATTTTCCTCTAAATGTGTCAGATCTATTTCCTTAAATTACAAACTTAATCATACATTTCTATATAATTATTACATAAGGAGTACAAATCAGTAAATCATGTAAATATGATAATATAGCAACAGACAATATATAAAGTGTGTACAATTTTGTAGTTATTTAAGTTTACAATACATTAATGAGCAGAGTGTACAAGACCCTGCTTTTGTCACGCTTACAGGGTCACAGTCTTGTACCACAGATGGAAAATGCCCCATGCTCACTGCACTGTTATGGTTAAGATTGTGAAAATGGCTATCACACCAAAAGCAATCTACAGATTCGATGTAATCCCATCAAAATTCCAATACAATTCTTGACAAAAATGAAAAAGAATCTTAAATATCACATGGAAACACAAATAAATTAGTCAAAACTATCTCATTTTTTTTCATAATCATTAAAAAAAAAAATTACCATCCAGAAATCAAGAGACACTACAGAGCTATAGTAACTTTAGGGACTAGCATAAAGTTGGACCCACTGAACAATGGACTAGAACTGAGGGCCCACACGTTAAGTGCACACTCCTACCTGAAAGACACCAACAAAATTTCAGAGGGTATATTCAACAGATGTGCTTTACAAACTGGGTAGCTACATGTAGAAGAATGAAATCTGATACTTATGTCTCATCCAGCACAAAACTCAACTATGAATGGATCAAGGAACTCAACATAAGATCTGATGTGCTGAATCAGATAGAGGATACAGTTGGGAATAGGCTTAAATTCACTGGTACACGAAAGGACTTTCCCAACAGGATCCTAGCCATGTAGACATTTAAGACCAAAAATTAATAAACAGACCTCATGAAACTAAAATATTTCTGTACAGCAAAAACCACTATTATTTGAGTGAAGAAGCAAGCTACAAAATGGGAATTATCTTTAACAAACACCTGACAGAGGGGTATCTTGAATACACACACAGACAAAAACCTAAACAAAAAAACTAAACATGAAGAGAACAGAAAATACACTGGGGAAGGAATGATAGAAAGACTAAGAGCCACAGGAGGTACATAAACCCAAGGGAACGATGTCTTCCAGACACAGGAGAGCAGCTGCGTATATAAGCACTCACAGTGATTCTAACAGCACAAGCCCCATGTAGATCAAATGTCAAAACGGAGAGGTGACAGGTAACTTCTAATCATAGTCAAGGAACTACCTGGGAGAAGAAAGTCAGTATTCTTTAAAAATGTCCCTATAGAACACTCCTCCATTGCTGGTGGGATTGCAAGCTTGTACAACCACTCTGGAAATCAGTCTGGCGGTTCCTCAGAAAATTGGACATAGTACTACCGGAGGACCCAACAATACCTCTTCTGGGCATATACCCAGAAGATCTCCCAACTGGTAATAAGGACACATGCTCCACTATGTTCATAGCAGCCTTATTTATAATAGCCAGAAGCTGGAAAGAACCCAGATGTCCCTCAATAGAGGAATGGATACAGAAACTGTGGTACATTTACACAATGGAGTACTACTCAGCTATTAAAAACAATGAATTTATGAAATTCTTGGGCAAATGGATGTATCTGGAGGATATCATCCTTAGTGAGGTAACCCAATCACAAAAGAAGTCACTAGATATGCACTCACTGATAAGCGGGTATTAGCCCAGAAACTTAGAATACCCAAGATACATTATGCAAAACAGAAGAAGACCAAGAAGGATGACCACTGGGTGGATACTTCATTCCTCCTTAGAATAAGGAACAAAATACTCATGAAAGGATATAGGTACAGAGTTAAAATTTAGAGCTAAGATGAAAGGATGGACTATCCAGAGACTACCCCATTCGGGAGTCCATCCCATCATCAGCCACCAAACCTAGATACTAATGCTCATGCCAGCAAGATTCTGCTGAAGGGACCCTGATTTTGTGGNCTCTTGTGAGGCTATGCCAGTGCCTGGCAAAGACAGAAGTGGATGCTCACAGCCAGCTACTGGATGGAACACAGGGTCCCCAATGGAGAAGCTAGAGAAAGTACCCAAGGACCTGAAGGGGGCTGCAACCCTGTAGGTGGAACAACAATATGAACTAACCAGTACCCCCTGAGTTTATGTCTTTAGCTGCATATGTAGCAGAAGATGGCCTAATCGGCCATCATTGGGAAGAGAGGCCCCTTGGTCTTGCAAACTATATGACGCAGCACAAGGCAAGGCCTGGGCCAAGTAGTGGGAGTGGGTGGGTAGGGGAGCAGAGGTGGGGGGAGGTAAAAAAAATTAAAAAAAAGAAAAAAAAGTCCCTATAGATAGCTCAGTATAGATGGCTCAGTCAGTAAAATACTTGCCACAAAAGCATAAGGACTAGAGTTTTATTCTCAGAACCCACATAAAATGTCACGTGTGGCCAGGCTGAGGCAGGCGGATCTAGAAATTCAGAGCCAGCCTGATATAAAAAGCAAGACCCCACCCCCCAACTCCCCAACAAAGTAATTCCTGGTAAGTTGAACACACCAGGAATATATGGGTAGCACAAATGGACTTGATGGGTTTAAGAAAAAAAAGGAAGACACACAGGTGAACAGCAAGGTATGGCAGACAGTGAATACGATCAAAAGCCAGTGTGTGGAACTCCCAAAGAATTAATAAATCCTCAACCCCATTTTTGAGAAAGAGAGTTTATTTAGCCTTGGCTAACCTAGAATTCCCTATGTAGCCCAGGCTGGCCTTAAAATTCAGAGATACACAAGACTTTGTTTCCTGAATGCTGGAATCAGAGGCGTGTATAACTATGCCCACCAAAAAAAAAAAAAAAAAAAAAAAAAATTTTAAAGAAACAAAGAGAAAAAAAAATTCTCAATTTAATCAAAGTGTAAAAATACAGTTAATGGTTTTAAAAATATTTAAACTGACATTTTAAAAAAATTTTGTTTATTTTTATTTTATTTTATTTTTTTGTTTTTCGAGACAGGGTTTCTCTGTGTAGCCCTGCCTGTCCTGGAACTCACTTTGTAGACCAGGCTGGCCTTGAACTCAGAAATCCGCCTACCTCTGCCTCCCAAGTGCTGGGATTAAAGGCATAAGCCGTGTTTACTTTTCTAGGTGTGTGCAAGTGTTTTACTTGTATTTATGTATGCATATCATACGTGTGTCTAGTGCCCTCACAGACCAGAAGAAGGAGCCAAATCCCCTGGGACTGGAGTAATGGAAGAGTTCACGTGTACTTACTGTACTTACGAAGGAGCTACCACAGCAGGAATTCCAACCAATTACCCAAACCTTTATACCTTCCGCCTTTTTATAGTAAGCACCATATACAGCATATGGATTAAAATCCTATAAACTCGACATGATGGCAAATGTATATAATTCCAGTAATCCAGAGGCTAAGGTAGCCAAATCTTGAATTCAAAGCTAGCTTGGACCACATAGCAGATAAGGAGTGAAAATTTTTACCTGGAAGTTTAAGCTTTCGACAGCAAGAATTACAGTGATGTTTGGCTCTGAAGTTTTTTATTGCATCTTCTCCTAGATTGGCAGGGCCAAAAACCATGTCACAGGATCTACAGAATCAGCGAGTAAAGAAGGGAGTTTTTAAAGAAGTGGAAATGTGGAGTTGAAAACAGCAAATTATGCCACAACAAAACAGTTAAATCTCATTACCTTTTTTCTTCAGCTTTTATTACAGATGGGTCAGTCAAGTTTTCTCCTACTCCTTTAAATGCATACATAAAAAAGACAAATAACAGGATATAAAGGTTTATGTTCACATAATAAAACAGTGTGGAGATATTTTATAGCATCATTCTTTTTTTCCTTAAATTTGTTTGTTAATTAATTAATTAATTATATAAGTACACTGTAGCTATCTTCAGACACTCCAGAAGAGGACATCAGATTTCGTTATGGATGGTTGTGAGCCACCATGTGGTTGCTGGGATTTGAACTCAGAACCTTTGCAAGAGCAGTTGGCACTCTTAACTACTGAGCCATCTCACCAGCCCCCTTATAGCATCATTCTTAATTACAATGTTAATAAAACTGCACTTATCTCTCAAGCCAATTTAGGAGCCCACTGACAGAAATCAGAGAAGCAACAGCTCTGGCTACAGAAGCAAAATTAAAGCTGGAATGAAGGTATACCAATCCAGACATACATCATGTACCTCCATGTCACAGATTTATCCAATGCTTCAGACTTTGTGATATAGAAGGCGATGTTAAACGGAAGGGCAGTTAGTAGTAGTAGTACAGTGCTTGCCTAAGGTGTGAAAATCACATGTGAAGGGAGAATAGGTGGAAAGAATCTAGAACAAGCCCATGTTTTGGCTTTTTACCACTAGGTGAGTTGGCTCACACCATTAATCCCAGCACTCCTGAAGGAGAGGAAGGAGGATGTGTTGAGTTTGCCTGGTTTATATAGCGAGTTCCAGGTCAGCCAAGGATACAAGGATACACTGTGAGTCTGTCTCAAAACCCAAAGAACCAGGGTCGGGAAAGAATCTGAGCTTTTTCTCTTGGAAAAAGCAGCTGCCATGCAAGTCCAACTACCTAAAACCATCCTATTATAGGAAACCCCATTTTAGTTAGGAAGATGGTAGTGAACCAAGATCTAAGATATTTAATTCCAAATAAACTATCCAATGTCTTCAGCAGTTCAAGCTCTCAGAAAGGACAACAGTAATGAGATATCCCCATTATAGTCTATCTAAATTCTGCAAGTATGGGGCAGAAGAAATGACTCAAGAGTGTAAGAGCCACTTACTGCTTTTCCCAGCACCCACATGGAGGCTCACAACTGCCTAGAACTCCAGGGGACGTCCTAAGAACTGCAGTTCCAGGGGATCTGCTGCCCTCTTCTGACCGCCTCGGGTTTCTGGAAGCCATGAGTTAAGCAGTTGCTGTTATAAGCTACTAATTTATTTTGGATAGTTTAGTGAAAGATAACATAAAACAAAAAACAAAGACATTCATTACTGCTTTGATAAAAAATGATTTTTATACCTACGAAATACTAAGAGCTAGACAACTAAGAGTGCTGTAATAGATTTCATGCGAACATGTATCACCCTAACTATTAAGATAGGTAGGCTAGACAGACAATGGTGGAACATGCCTTTGATCACAATGTTTGGGAGGCAGAGGCAGGCGGATTTCTGAGTTCAAGGCCAGCCTGGTCTACAGAGTGAGTTCCAGGACAGGCAGGGCTACACAGAGAAACCCTGTCTCGAAAAACCAATAAATAAATAAACAAACAAACAAAAAAGATAGCTAGGCTAGGTGTGGTAGCACATCCCTTTAGTCACAGCACTTAGGAGACTCAGACAGAAAGGTCACAAGTACCAGGCCAGTTTGGGATGCATAGTAAAACTAACTATACCTTAATAAAAGTTAAGACAACCAATCTCATTATTCAAATCCCCAATGACTATACTGTTATTACTGTAAATGACTCATTTTACACTGACTACCAGCCTAAGATTTTAAATTAGCAGATATCTGTATATCATGTGTAATATGTGAATAGGTGAGAACTTCATTTCAGTATAATTAGTATTAGATTTACCTTGTAAGTCAAGTACCAGTAACTCCCCTCTGGTATATTCATAGGTCCAGTGGCTAAAGGCTAGCATGATCTCTTCCAGAGTATTTGTAGGAATGATTTCATCACCATTATTATTGTTGTATTTTCTAAATTCACCAGTCATGCACTCTTCTACAGCAAACCACTGCCCTGCTGAATGGCAGTACAACAGGAAAACTTCAAGGAACCTTACAAAAAAGTCAGATATCACCGAGAGTTGTAAGTGAGATTCTAATTAATAAGCAGCATGTATAACAAATACACAACAGCAACAATGAGTGCCAATAAAGACTGCTATCTAAATAATATTAAGTCCCCACCAAATGTTAACATTTACCTTGGAGAATATGGTATGGATTTGGGCTTCATTTGATTAAAGGCAAATGTGAGCTTTTGTGCTGCTCTCTGTTGTTGTATTTCCTACAGAAAAGGTGAAGGGCCTTGATCAATAGGTAAATAAGATTTCATTTATTCAGACTTCCAAAGTTAAAACAGGAAACTCAGATCACAGCTTACAGACAAGTTCACTGACACTTACTCTGAGACAGAGATGTAGAACCGTATCTTCTTTATAAATGCTTGACCATGTGTTTATCACCTCAGGAAGAAATGACTTAATGATATAAAGATGCCCTGATTTCAGGATATCATGCTCTGACCAGGTACACAGCACTTTGACTGCTCTTCGTAAACCGCCTCCCATTTCCTCTTTACTTAAAAACTCAATTTTGGCACAGAGGCCTAGCTGAGACCAAGAAGACATGCTGTTATTCAGTATACTGGGAGAACTCTCCTCCAGACGATACACTGTGACAGGCTCACCTGTAACACAAATGAACAGTTTAAGATCAAATCATAACTTTAAAAAAATGACAAAGAAAAGTAAGAATTTGTAAATATCTATGGTTAATATTAAACAAAAAATAAAAGACAACCCCAAAGTTGCAATTTTACAAAAATGATATGTGATAAAAATAGAAATACATTTTGAAGGGGATGTAGCTAACTGGATAAAATGCTTGTTGGGCAAACCTGAGGAAACCAGCACGTGGGCAACGGTAACCCAGTGCTGTTTGGAGCTCTGGGCTTTGTTAGTGACCAGCCTGGTTCCAGGTGCAGTGAGCAACAAGGCACTGAGTAACAGAGCAGGACAACCACGGTTCTCCTTTGGTGTCTGTGTGCACACACCACCAAATCTTATGCATATATATTACAAACATTTATTTGAATTAACAAACTTAAAAAAAAGTTTAATATTATTGAGCTTACGTTTAAAGACAAGCACTTTTCAAACTGCAGTATGTAACAACAACTGTGTGGGGAGTACAGACACACATAAGCAGGTGGGGGCTGGAAGGGAACATCACAACTAGATTATTTACAATTCCTCAGCAGCCAGCTAGCCACATTAGTTTTTGGAGCAGGGCCTGTAACTGGCCTGAAGCCCAGTAATTAGGCTAGGCCGGCTGGCCAGAGTGCTGGAAATGACAACACATGTTAGACTGCTGGTTAGAGCCATCTGTTTCCCCCCCCCCCCCATAATGTCAACTTTCCAGGTTTTGAAATAGAACAAAGAATGGTTTCTAATGCTCTCCCATATTTTAGCACACTCTGTCCTTCTCAAAGGCTAAGAAGGTGCACAAAGCTGGTATTTCTTCACAGGAATCCTCCTCAATCTGTCCTGACCCACATTCTTCTAAGTTAAGATTAGAGACCAGTTGCAGTTTACTTTATGATTTTGGGATTTACCTCGTGGAGGTACAGGAACGAAGGGAATACTCTGCGACAACCTCATCAGGTTATTTCTTTCCACAGCTGCATTGAAATGAGAGACAAATGATGAAATCTCTAATACTTCAAAGATCAGTAAATTTTGTTTTCAGTATCACTGACCTGAATAATAGTAATTTGTATCCAAAACGGGCTTAAATGGAGAAGCAAGACCTAAAATTGTAAAAAAAATCAGACTTTAAAAAGCCCTGTACAGCATAAATTTATGCTAAAACATTCTCAAATAATAATTTTAAATTTCTTTTATAACCTATCCTATCAGGGGAAAAAAGAAAGAAAAATAAGAAAAAACTACTATCACATGTCACATTTCACTAGGTAAAACAGTAGCCACTGTGCTCCAACCCCTGGGAAGAAGCACACGAGGCCCCACTCTCCATCTTGGCATAAACTGCACTTTCACACCTGTCACTTGAAAAGAAAAGCTGTTCTGTTTCTTGTCCTTTGGGTTTGGGGACAATAACCATCTAATTATTTTAGGTGTTCTAATATGAGAAGTGAGCTGGGATGTAAGGATACCCCAGATCCCCTTTTCCACAGCTCAATTTTATGTATGTATTTATTGAGGATTTTACTTTTAATCTTAGGGAGAAGAGATGGGAGAACAACAGACCTGTGAGGTACTACGTTCTAAAATATAAACAAGAAGGAAATCTGCTCTCTCACACAGACTAAAAACCAACAGTTTTTAACACTGCAATCGTATAAAGAGATATAGTATATACAGACACCTGTGTACATACACATGTATCATGAGGACTACAGCAGAGGATAACTAAGGCTGCCTGATTAATAAGGGCAGAGGGGAGAGAAATAGCAATCTGCAAGGCAGTGGATTTTTAGGGATACATTTACAAGAATATCTGAAGTGCTAAAGTACACGCTACATTTGAGAAACCCCAGGCAGTTTAGTATGAATGACTACATAAAATTAGAATAGTTTGTGGAGCTATTTGAACATCACCCACTGACACTCAGTCCACAGTATCTAATTCTACGGGTCTGTGGCACCACACAGATGACTCTACAGTGATCTGAATATGCAACCAAGATTGCAAATTAACGAGCAAGAGCATAAGCATACCTGAAGGAGGTGAAGCTACAGAAGCAGGCAATATCAAATTGTGAAGAGCCTAATATGTCATGCAAAGAAAGGACACTGCATTTTACTGAATGACAATGGGAAAAATGTCAAGCAGAGGAGTGGCAAGATCAAATCTTTTAGGAGAAATTATTTTGGTGGTAGAAGACAGACTAGCAGTAAACTACAGGAAGGAAGCCAGTATGGAATAACTACTCTGAAATACCTATCTGTCAGGTAGTAACTACTGAATATGAACATATGCATAAGCTATGACCCAGCAATTCCACCTCTTGGCATATAACCATGAGAAGCAAATTTATGTTTACTAAACATGAACAAAAATGCTTATAGCAACAGAAAGAATAATGATTACACACTGGAAGCTGCTGAAATGTCCATCAAATAGAATGGATAAATTCAATATATTCCAAAAAGGAAATACTACGAAATACTAATAATCCACAAACTACACTAATACAGTAATAGTGATGAATCTCTTAACAGTTATATATCTGCATGACTCCATTTATGTTATACCACAGACCCACATAAAGCAAGCCACTGTGTGATTTACGATGGAGGCCAGCCAGAAAGCCTGGTGGATTAACAGTACTCTGGGTTAGGGTGCTGGGGAGTGCTAACAGAAAAGTGGGCAAAGTAATTTATAGGTGGGTCATGTGTCTGTAAAATATCTATATTAAAGATGAGGGAAGTCTTCCAATTTCCCTGGATTTTTAAAACTTGAAGTCTAACATGTCTTACCTAAATAATATGGTAAATGCTTTAATTATTACCTTTAATTTTCATATTAAATCTACCACACAGACTCACCATTTAATGTTCCTCCTTCAGATGGCCTAAAGAAATATAAAAATAATATAAGTTGTGCAATAACCTTAGTTTTGACTATCATTTAATTTGTAATTTTTAAGATTATAATAATTACTTACTGAAATGTAATTTAAGGAATACAGATGTTTAAATCTGTCTGAACACTTGCCAGTCCCCTACTGCATATACAGACATGTATATATTTACATGTATCCATGTTACCAACAACTTGTACCTCCACTATATGGCTACATATATATTATTATTTTGGTGCTAAACTGATGGCAACTAGATCTTAATAATGTTTTTATTTCATAGCTTAGTATTTCATTCCAGTACTGTGACAATGCTAGGAAATTATTTTATATGATTCTAGAAGTATTCGAACAGACTGACTGGAAATGGACTGAAGCATCATCATTTTTCGAGAGTCAATTTCCAATATGCAATCCATTCATTTATAACAAGTCTTGATTCCAAATGGAAGTTCTTTGAATCTTAAGGATCCCTGTGCAAATGAGACATGTATAATGAAAACGGGAGTGGGGTTTGACCAGGATGAACTCCAGGCTGAGTCCTCCCAAATACATAGCTTTGAGCCTCATTTGAGACAGCACAAACTAGAACCAAGAGGACTCTGGAAATATAGAGCCACCAAGGTCTCTTCCTGATTCCCAGAATCCAACTGGCCCCAAAAGTTCTCTTCACTTTAGTAAGGGAAAGGATTTCGTGTAAGGAGCATTGATCCAGCATTATTCCCTTTCTTGATGCTAGTGAGACACTCTTTTCTCTGTATTTGATTCAACCCTCAGAACCAAAAAAGAAAAAAAGAATATTAACTTGTATTCTGTGTCTATTTCCTAAGGCTTTGGTTATGACTGTCTTACAAATGACATTAGAGATGGAACTCGCAAACAGAGCTGCCTACTTATGTCAACACTGTTTATTTCCTCCTATGTTCATACTTCTTCAGACTCACAAAGAGGAGACACTGAGATACATATTTCCTGAAACTGGCCATTCCTCTCCAGTTGTACTTATGAAGGACAATTGCTATCAGTCTGTTCTTGCTTACTCTTCTGGTTCTGTATTTGTTAGATAATTTCAGTATCCAAGCTTTCTAAAAATATTCTGTGTATGACTACTACTCAAATCAAGACATTTTCCACATGCAGTATAATGTTTGGTTAGAATGATTGATAAATATATTAATACTAACCAAGTACAAACGTAAGACATCACATAGGTCTTTCACCAAAATTAGTTAAGAGAAAACTGAAATAATAAGAAAAATCTGTGTAACTATATAGGAAGATTATAATAAAGATTCTCCAATTTTATGTCTGTAAAGATAAGAAATGCTACAACTATCTTAAAAAGAGTATTAAAGAAGAAAGACAGAAAAGAACAAAGACAGTATTCATTAACTCAGATACTTTTCAGGTCATTAAGAAAAGACTTACATTTCTCTGTTTGATGGTCTATCTCGTAACCAATCCTTTAGTCAACAAAACAAAACGAAAAAACAGAAAAACAAATATAGATGAAGTAGTTCTATAGAATCAATGTTAACTATTTAACATTTATTTCTTAATATGAGAACTTAATATAAAGTCCTTGTTTCATAGTTCCATGAAGGGGAATAAGCAAATTCAGGAATGTCATTTTCTACGATAGTGTGTGTATGTCTTTCTGAGCACCCATGTGGGTGTCTTCCTCTCTCTCTTACATGGGGACTGGTGATCCGAAGCCAGGTCCTGAGGCTTGCATCACAAGCACTTTACCTAACTGACCCATCTCCCCAGCCTCCAGAATTTCTAGTTCTTCAGATTCTTTATTTTAAGATGACATTATTAGTCTTCCAGCATGTCTCTGACTATACTTTGTGTTTCTTGCCAAAAGAATATCAAAATATAAGCAGAAATATTAAAATCACACCAACTAAATACAAAAAAAGTGATGAAAAGACAAGCATTAAGACGCTGAAGACATTTCATACACTAATTCATATGGTTTCTCCAGCAAACTTAGTAGTTATGTTGCTAGACATATTTAACTTCCCTAGACTGGGAATCACATTTTCTAAATTTAAATTTTCATATAGTTCATCAATTTACAAAATCCCAACTTGTTTATATTTCTTCAAATTCTTGACTCTCCTACAGTCAACCAGATGACTGCCTTGGTCTTTTATCTTTACTATCAAGATGGACTTACATCTGTTTGGGATTCTGGCTCTTCTTAGTAATTCTCTGTAGATTGCCTCACCCACTCTTGGCAAAATATTACTGTGTAGCCAGGTTGATCTGAAATCTGCTATGTAGCAAGGCTGGCCTTAAATAGGCTCCCTCCTCTTTTCTCTGTCCCCAGGATCTAGGATTACAGACATGTGCTCTACACTCATGGAACACTTGTATTATCTTTTTGGTTTTGTGAGACAATGCCACAACTCTGGTTGTTCTGGAACTTGCTTTGTAGACCAGGCTGACCTTGGAGATCCACCAGCCTCTGATTTGCAAGTGCTGAGATTAAAGATGTGTTATCAAGCTTGGTATTTTTCTTATTTCTCTATGTATTTTTTCAAATTTCTGATATTTTTGAATAATATATTTTCCTTATCTAATGTTTTATTTTAATCACTTCAAACACAATTTATTATTTATAGTCAGTTATTCTATTTTTAATTACTAGAGGTTGAATGGAGTCTCAGAAAAGAAAATCATAAGACTTTAGTGCAATACTGTACAATTCAAAATCACAGTAGACTCCTAGAGAGCAGGAGGTGTCACTGTGAAATTCTACTAACAATTCCTTTTCCTAATTTAAAAAAATAATATGGGGTTTTGCTTTGCTTCTTAAGACATGATCTCACTATCTAATCCAGGCTGGCTTCAAGTTTGAGGTCTTCTGCCTCAACCTATGGATTATTGAGGTTATAGTTCTGGGATTGCAGATAAATATCAAAGATGCAGTGCTTTAGTAAAACAACTGACTATGTTACTGTTCTATTGATTGTATTGTACAAATGCTGTTTTCTAGATACTTATCTGCTTTCACCTGAGCTATCTGTCTTGGTTGTCCATCTGGTTTTAAGAAAAGTTTATGAAAATAAAACATTAACACGAGAGAGAGAGAGAGAGAGAGAGAGAGAGAGAGAGAGAGAGAGAGAGAGAGAGAGAGAGATACAAACCGGTAACAAAGCTGCTTTAGAATCGACTTCTGGCGAGTCTTCTGTCGATGCTCTTCTACTACAGCTTTCTGCTACAAGAAATTAAAAAGACATAGTTGAACAACTAAACTAAAATGTTTCTAGGTAGAATACAACCTTCATAAGATTTCTTCTCTCCAGTATAAATCCTTCAAGCTATAAACTTATTCTAATATTCGATTTACTGTAAAAACCAAGTAAGAAACAAAACATAAATTAAAAACATCATAATATGATGACCAGGTTGTCTCCATCTTAAAGATGGCCTTTCCACCCCTGTCACTTGAGTAGCCCTAACTATAGTTTCTGACACTGTACAAGATTTGTTTAGGTTTTATTTTAATAACTTTAAGCTTGGAGATGTTCCATGAAAGGACATAGGATGATGATTTCCCTCCTCCTTCCCCTTCTTTTCTTCCTCCTCCTCCTTTTTCAATCATCATCACCATCATCATCATCACCACCACCACCATCATCACCCATCATTATCATTTTATACAGGGTCCTACTTTGTCGCCCTGGTTAGCCTGGAACCTGATATGCAGAACACTTACCTCCAGCTTACACAGATCCATCTGTCATCTTATTATCATTAAAGATTTTAAATTAATTTAGATTCTCTAATTTGGAATTACATATGACTATAAGCCTCCATGTGGGTTCTGGGAATCAAACCTGGACCCTTTTTTTTTTTTTTTTTTAAAAGATTTATTTATTATTATATGTAAGTATGCTGTAGCTGTCTTCAGACACTCCAGAAGAGAACATCAGATCTCGTTACTGATGGTTGTGAGCCACCATATGGTTGCTGGGATTTGAACTCATGACCTTCGGAAGAGCAGTCAGTGCTCTTACCCACTGAGCCATCTCACCAGCCCAAACCTGGATCCTTTTAAGAGCAGCACTTCATTGCTCAGTCATCCATCCCTCCATCCCACCTTACCTTTTACTCTGATGATAATAATGAGTGTCATACTGTTACCTCTATTCTTGATTTAAGATAATATCCTGTTGTCACAGGCTTTTTAAAAAAAAAAAAACCCAAGTGAACTTTAAAATGTAAACTATTTTTGGCAATGTCAAGAAATTAAAAGTCTCAGAAAAAGTTCAACACCAAGTGTACAAGGTAAAGTCAGCTACAGTGGTGCACACCTTCAATTTCAGCACTAAAGTGGGTTAGGCAGGGTGACTACCTTGAAGTCAAGGGCCATAATAAAACCCTATCTTAAAAAAAAACAAAAAACAAAAAACAAGAAACAAGAAACAAAAAGCAAAAAATAGTAGGTTGAAATATATTACAAAATGCTGGGCCAAACTTTTTCAATAACTTGAAAATGAAAGAATATTTAGTCAAATAGAGAATTTAGGATGCTGATTTAACTAAACTTGTGACATTACTGCACTGGCAGGAGAGGGTAAAGGTGTACATACTTATGTGTTATGTATTCAATCCAGAAAAAGCGGGAAAAGTGAGTTCAGATTCCATTGAGTTAAGAAAGCTAAGAGCCAGTCACGGTGAACACAACTTTAATTTCCGCTTTCGGGAGACAGAGGCTGTGAGTGTGAGGTTAGCCTGATCTAGATCTAAGATGAGTCCTGGGACAGCCAGGACTATATTGGAAGACCTTGTCTCACAAACAAACAAACAAACAAACAAACAAACAAACAAACAGCAAACTAAGAAAGAGATGACCTAAAACTGAAATGAGGATTGGGCAATAATTGTGTTACTTTTAGAGATAAAACACATATTATCTAAAATACTATCTGACAGTCTCACCTTTCTTTGATAACTACTCCTATCTTTACTGGCCTTACTTCTAGGACTAGAATATAAAATACAAACAGATACAACTTCTGTCTTATTTCTCATCTTAGTTCTCAATATATCATGATAAAGTGCGACTTGTGTAAGTTTTTACAGATAACTTTTATTGTAATTAAAGAACTCCATACATTACTAAGTAAGATTAATTCATGAACAGATGGCTCAATTTTATCAAATGCCTTTTCTGCAGCTATTAAAATGACATATTAGGCCTGAACATGCTGTTAACATGCACTGTAGTAAATTACACACTATTTATTACTAAGGTGCTTAGCAAATATATACTTAAAGCTTTGTATGTTTGCTAACAGAATTCATAGTAAGGTCAAAACACTCACCTTGATCTGAGTGAAGAGAAGTAGAAGTCTTACAACATTCACTATAGCCAGCAGCACCCACATGTTTCAGAGTGTTTTCAGGAGTATCATTCTGTATAGATTGTATGTGCATATAAAGTTTAAAAGGAACTGAATTCAATATACTTTATTCTACTTGATCATTAAAAATTATATAACAGATATGGTTACTTCAGTGTGAAACTCACAAACTACTTGAAACTACCTACTCATCTGAATGAATCCTTTTTGGGAAAAATATAGAAAAGTGGGGAAAACTTGAAACCAAAACTATTATTACTTGATAAAGGAGAAGTAGTGCCACTGTGGCTTGCTGCATACTATTCAATAAGAACTGTTTGTTAAACCTTAACTTATCTTTAAATATGTTCTGTTACTGGAGAGATGGCTCAGTGGTTTAAGAGCACTGACTGCTCTTCCAGAGGTCCCAAGTTCAATTCCCAACAACCACGTGGTGGCTCAAAACCGTGTGTAACAGAATCTGGTGCCCTCTTCTGGTGTGTCTGAAGAGAACAATGGTGTACTCCTATACATTAATAGATAAAATAAATCTTACAGCATTTCAATCCCTTTGAAAGGTTTATTGTTTTGTATTATTCACACGTTTAAGAGGACTGCTGCCTTTTTGGCTTAATAATTACTTTGGTGAATGTGACAGGACACGCCTGCATTCCCAGTTCTTGGGAGGCAAGGCAGATATGGACTTAGAACCTAGCCCAAAGCCAGGCAGTGGTGGCGCACACCTTTAATCCCAACACTTGGGAGGCAGAAGCAGGCGGATATCTGAGTTCGAGGCCAGCCTGGTCTACAGAGTGAGTCCTGGGACAGTCAGGGCTACACAGAAAAACCCTGTCTCAAAAAAAAAAAAAAAAAAAAAAAAGAAAAAAAGAAAAGAAAAGAAACTAGCCCAAGTATAGGCTTCATGAGATTCTCAAAATTACCAAAAGATTTAAAAGCGGTAAGAAGGATCTGTGAGCAAAGAATAGTCTTAATCTCTGATTGGTCCACTAAACTTACATTGATTTCCTCTATCTAAAAGATTATGTAAACATAAACTGAGTTTCTGACTCACACATACACTAATGAGATGATATTGGATACTCAGGGACCTCTGAATGCACCATGATCATGTTTTATAAATCATCCTGTTGTTTCTCTTTGAAGTGAGAAAAATCATACAACTATTTTCAAACTTTCAGGTAAATAGGGAAGAAACACAAAACCATTGTTTCTGAATTTGCAGATAGTTAACAATTAAATTTCTACTTTACAGCATCTACTTACTAGATATTATGTTCATCATTTCAGCACAATGGTTTTGTTTGTTTGTTTGTTTTCGAGACAGGGCTTCTCTGTGTAGCCCTGGCTGTCCTGGAACTCAGAAATCTGCCTGCCTCTGCCTCCCAAGTGCTAGGATTAAAGGCATGCGCCACCACTGCCCAGCCTTCAGTACAATGCTTTAATGAGAATACATGTTATAATAGATACAAATGTTACCATCAATATTAAACTGCATCTGGGCCTGCCTTTTACATGCAGGGTAGTATATAAAATGCCTGATAGCAATGAAACAGTTAATTTGGCTCATATGCGGAGGGATGACTCAAGTTTCTCAGTTATTATATTTAGAAAAAAAAATCTTGTTTCACCACTGTTTTTCTGTCATTTGGTCATTCCTAAAATGTAAATCCGAGGGGCAGAATAGTTAAAGCAGTTCAAGGCACACGTGATGTAGCAGCTACATCACTGTTCTTAAGGAGACGGGTGGCTACAGGTAACTTATGACAGCAACAGAAATAAAAACTAACTTTCAGTCAAGAAATACTTATTTATTTTTTGCCAATCAATCCATAAACTCATTAAACATATAGCTTTTTAACTTCTAGATTCTAAGTTCTTTGAGAGCTAGGATCATGTTCTAATGAACTTTGAGTCCTGAAAGAAAATTTAAGATCAGTAATTATTCCATAAAAAAGGAAACAGAGAAAAGCATTTTTTTTTAAAAAGGAAAATGTTAAACATTTTATTTAACAAAAATGCAAGCTACTTTAAACTTTTTCATGTTTCTCCCCTTTGAAATATAACCATTTCAAATATCTGGGGTAATTCTACTGATGACAATCTCAGCTAATTTTTATTGAAAAAAAAGTTTAATTTTATTTAGAAGAAATGAACATAAAAGTGAAATTACATTTAATTGTGCTGTTATAAAGTGTCTACTTACAGATAACAGTTCTCTTATTTTGTTTGATGTTTCTTTAAACCTCTGTAAATCCATACTATCTCTGTGTCCTTAACAGGGGAAAAAGGAAAAAGAAAAAAAAAAGGTTGCAATGAAAACTATTTCTTTCCTATTAACTGAAGTACAATTTAGAAACAAACGATTCAAGTAACTTTCAGGCTCTGCAAACATTTCTTTCTTTCATTCATTCATTCATTCATTCATTCATTCATTCATTCATTCATTCATTCATAACAGTCATACTGAAAACAGCTACCAGGAAGATATCCAACAGCATTGAGAACCCCACACAAGTAAACCTTGGAATTGAAAGGAAACAGTTTTACTCTTAATAATGAAGTATAAATAGACTGAGTTGGTGTACACCTGCAATCCCAACACTTGTAAAGTGGAGAAAGGGCCAAACAAACCTAAGAAAAACCTGGAGATATTATTCAGTTCTCCAGATACGCTAACGATAAACATAAGTATGTTTGGTACCTAGATAGCATGCCAGGTTGGCCTTAATATGGATATTCTACACGGTCTTATTAACATGTTCCCCAGCTAATCATTACAATATCCACAACTTGGTAAATCTGTAGGGTGGGAAAGCTAAAAAGACAGTTAAAGACAGGAGGAGCCAGACACGAAAAGGCAAAAGGCCCCAGGCAGCTTTTAGAATACTATGTATGAATACTACTCCAGAAGAGCAGGTTATTCCAGAAACTTCTTTAAATACTTTAATACTCTTATCTACCAGGAGATGTTTAGAATACTACATACTCCCAAATCACAGAACTCAGCTAGTCCTATGATACTTCTCTTTAGTTATCTAGTCTCCTCTATGTGGCATATGGTCAGCATTTAATTATGCTTAGGTCTATATTACTATTTAACAGAAGACAACCTGCTAATTATGATTAGACTATGCTTACAATAAATGATATGACTGGAGAAGTTGAGGCAGGAGAATTCTAAGTTCAAGGACAACTTGGGCTATGTAGCAAGACCCTGTCTCCAAAAACCAAACAAAAACCAAAACAAAAATATCCAAATAAAACACCCTAAGCATAAAAATCAGTGTAGTTCCAACGCTTCTTCCGAGCATAGCAAAGCTTCTCAGGGACTTGTCCAGCCACACTTTATACACTCTCCTCTTACACACGATTTACTTATTTCATTATAGTCTAGTTCTTTATCAGTTCCCTGGCCAAATAATTTTCACAAATGTTATTAATTTAGGATTACTGTCAAAAGAGCGTATTTTGCCATTACTTAAGCAATTACAATGACAAGATTTTCTTTTTTGCCAGTCTTCTCTGCTCTAATGGTGGCATGACTGTTGTAGAGTAAATTGTTTGCTAATGGATCTGAGGCCTGCTATACAAAATATCAATCAATGCCCGATATTATAAATCCATGTCTGGGAAGGTCATGGGCCATAAGGTAGACCTTACAATACTATTGCTTTGGTAACTAATGATGAATCAAACTACCTTCTAGATGTATGTTTGTACTGACAGACCTGAGCTGCTCTCAACCACAGTACAGGAAGCTTTGTTATGCAGCAGGCAGTACAGAGACACAAAATTGGTTAAGATACTGACAACAAGTGACTGGAAGTACTAACCCTTAAATGAGACGTTCCCACTAGCCAATGCTCAGGGAACATTGTGTAAAAGGTGGAAAGGATATAAAGGTACCTCCTTTGTGCTTATTCTGTAGTGTGCAAAATAGCTTATAAAAGTAGGAAAGGGAGCTGGAGAGATGTCTCAGTGGTTAAGAGTACTTGTTCATTATGAAAAGGATCCAGGTTCAGTTCCTAGCACCCACATGGTGGCTTACAACTTACCCATCCATATCTCAACTTTCAGGAGACCTGATACATCCATGGGCAACAGGCACACTCAAGGTGCACAGACATATATACAGGCAAAAACTCATGTGCATAAAGATATTTTAAAAATCCATGCTTTCATCTTTAGATCCATAATTGAGTAGATCATAAATACAGACATATGTTTGGTAGGGTAATAAAATTTGCTATTAGGCAAACCACTTCTTTTCTGTTTTTATTAAAGTTATTCATATGATCATGCAGCCTAATGCATCACTGTTAAGTAATGAATTAGTGTGCTGCCCATGTAAGTCCTAACAATGATTTGCAGTGCACCTTTCACTTTCAACACTGTCCCAGTTTGTATATGAATCTACACACTATTCATACTGGTGTCAGCGTCTAGCTTCCCAAGTGCCCCCTACTTTCAGTCAGATCCCTCCAGTAACTGACAAACCCAATTAAGGACATATTTAAATTCAAAAGACAGAGTCTAAATAAGTTTATACTATAGTTAATGGTAACAAGCAGGTACCTAGCAATATACTTCTTCAGCCCAATTCAATTGATTTTTTTAATATTTCTAATCCTGTCATATACTACATTTTTATTAGTTAGCTAATTACTTTTCTAAGGTAGTATTTCTCACATGAAAAGCAACACTAATATGCAGTAAGAGTTTGCCACACTTACCCACAAATGCTCCAAATTCTATGTTATCCCCTTCTGCAGCTTTATAGAAAATGGGTTCTGGATCTTTGGTTGTGGATTCCAAGTGGCTTTTGCAACTTGGCTGAGATGGGGTACTCACAGAAAATTTGGTTGGTGGGGAGGACATATGTGGTGAACTATTAGGTGAACTGCCTAATTTTTGATTTTTATTAAATATTTTTAACATGTCTACCCCCTGTCGTCTCTGTCGTAATTCTGGGGGAGAGACAGCACTTGGGAATAAGGCACCACAGGAGGAACCAGCCTCTGGAATGTTCAATTCTTTCCTCTGGGCTATCACAGGCAAATCTTGTCCAAACAGGTTATATTGGGGGTCTTTTTCATCTTTCATAAAAATATTACAAAGAAAAGGATTATTACTTTCCCGATCACCTTGAGGAAGAGAGGAACTCAGTGTGTTTACAACACTAGGCTTCTTCCACAAAGGTCTTACAGGAACATCATCAATAAGATTCTGAGCCAAGTGTTTGGAAATACTCAATTCTCGTGTGATCTCATTGTGCACTTTACTAGCTTCTGAAGCTTTCTGGGCTGTAAGTGTTTTTAATGTATCTACTGTTAGGGCTGAGAGATCTTGCAGATGACCAATTTGAGAATCTAAAGACTGTAATGATCTTTTTATGTAGTTGACACGATCTCCAACTTCTTTAATCTGAATGCTCATCTGCTCCACTCTGTAGGGGGATAAAAAGGGCATTTTACAGATGTTAAAATTAATGTAGATGGGACAAGGAGATTGGCTCCGTGGAGAGCAGAGTTTGAGAGCTCAGGAATCCACATAAGTGCATAAGGAAAGAACATCTCTGCAAGGTTGTGCTCTAATGTGTACACTTGCACCAAGGCATATGAGCCCCACATCATCCAGACACGGGTACAATAATTTGTTTTATAAATAAAATGAATTATATTTTATAGTCTAAATGGATGATAGTGGAGTAAGAGGAATCTTACTTTTTAACAAACACATTGCAAAAATAAAGTATGGTTATGAATTTGTACAAATCATACCTTGTATTTCAGAAGGATGCAGTGCTAATGCTATCATAATTAAAACACAAAGGGTTTTGTTTTGGAGACAGGGTTTCTCTGGCTGTCCTGGAACTTGCGCTCTAGACTAGGAAGGCCTCATTAACAGAACTCAAGAGATCCGCCTAGCTCTGTCTCTGAACGATGGGATTAAAGGTGTGCACCACCACTATCTGGCTTAAAACACAAAATTTAAAAACAAATTTTGTATCATAAGCTATTGAGTCTATTCACAAAATCTATATACACTTACACATATAAAAAGGATCACCATCGGTGTCATACACAAACACCATATGCTTATACTATGAAACAAAAACAATGTGAGGAAATAAAAGCTTTAAAATAGTAATGACAGCTTTATTTCTCTCCTTAAATAATTAAGAATACCAACTCATCTCTCCTTTGCAACTACAGTCAAAAAATAAGAGTGCTGGGCTGGTGAGATGGCTCAGTGGGTAAGAGCACCCGACTGCTCTTCTGAAGGTCCGGAGTTCAAATCCCAGCAACTACATGGTGGCTCATAACCATCCGTAACAAGATCTGACGCCCTCTTCTGGAGTGTCTGAAGATAGCTACAGTGTACTTACATATAATAAATAAATAAATCTTAAAAAAAAAAAAAAAAATGAGAGTGCTAATGCTAAATAAGTTCCAGACTCAGAGGTACACTTCCTAACCAACAGTGAAGCCTGGAATTGACCGTCAGCACCACTAAGAATAAAGTGGGTTAAACAGTGGCTGAGTGCTTAAGAACACTTGCTGGTCTTTCACACACATTGCTCATGGTGGCTCAAAACTGTAACACCAGTTCCAGGGGATCCAATGCCTTCTTCTGACCTCCAACAGAAAGATATATGTATGTGCATGTGCATATACACACACACACACAAACCCGTAGGCAAAGTACCCATACATATAAAATAAAAATAAAGTTTAAAAATATATTTATGAAAATTAAATTTATCTACTATGTTTAAATGTAGTAAATGTAAAGAACTGACCTGTTTTCTCAAGGTGTAAATATGAAACTTCTTAAAATAAACTGAACAGTAAGCATGTATCAACTAACAGGATTCATTCTGACATACAGTCAATAATAATTAAAGATCATACAAACCTTTCAAAAGTGACACGGATTCTCTCTTCACTCCCAGAATTGAATTTGTCATCTTTCTCATCAAAATACATTTCAACACACTGCTCTTCAAAATCATGGAGTTTCTTTTGATCTTCTTCTGTTAAGAAAAGTTCTAAGGAGAAGTCCAGAAAGAAATTAGAACACAAAACATAAAAGACTACCTCTATCAGGTTTTCAGACTTCAGAGTAGGGTTGTCTTTTTGCCGCAAACCCTGAACTTCGACCGGCAGAGACGGTGGTGGGGTGGTGGGGGAATGACACAAATAAATGCCAAGGCAGTTTTCTCAAACTTCTTTCTCCAACAGCTTTCCCCGAGAACAGCGTTCTCAGACAGCATTCTCAAACAGCTTTCTCCCACAGCAGCTTTTCCCCAACTGCTTTCTCCAACTGCTTTCTCAAACAGCCTCCCCCCCTACCCCCCCACCCCCCCACATCCTGTTTTTTGTTTTTCACCAGTCCTCTGACCTAGTCCCTCCCCTCTCTCCTGGATCCGGTCAGAGTTCAGCCAGTGACTCATCAGGCAGATAGCACAGGATCGTCCAAAGTATGCAGGCTCAGGTTCTTTTTTTTTTTTTTTTGGTTTTTGGTTTTTGATTTTTGGTTTTTGGAGACAGGGTTTCTCTGTGTAGCCCTGGCTGTCCTGGAACTCACTTTGTAGACCAGGCTGGCCTCGAACTCAGAAATCCGCCTGCCTCTGCCTCCTGAGTGCTGGGATTAAAGGCGTGCATCACAACGCCCGGCTCTCAGATTCTTGGTAAACAGGGATCACGAGGCTTGGCCACAGATGCCGCTTCCCACAT
Source organism: Mus pahari (assembly GCF_900095145.1). NCBI lineage: Eukaryota > Metazoa > Chordata > Mammalia > Rodentia > Muridae > Mus > Mus pahari. The sequence goes on from NC_034592.1 coordinate 110,035,912, forward strand.
CTTTTTATTTATCTATTTGAACAGGGGCCCTCTACACAGCTTATCCATCCATCCATCCATCCATCCATCCATCCATCCATCCATCCATCCACCCACCCACCCATTCATCCATCCACGCATCCATTCATCCAATAGATAGGGTCTTTCTACAAAGCCTGGCTGTCATGGAGCTCACTATGTAGACCAAACTAGCCTGCAACTCATGGACACATGTGCTCCTGCCTCCCAAAGCTGGGATGACAGGCTAGCACCCCCATGTCCACCAAGTTTTACATATTTTTTAAATTCCCCTTTTCTTACTGTAGCCCTTTTCTATTTTTCTCAGCTCTCGTCACATATCTTATCAGAGAAAGAAAACCATGAACAACTGACATAGTGATTTACCCGCAAGTAGTATAAAGATGCACTAATTTTTTTTTAACAGAATTTTAAGAATGGCTTCTAGAACAGGTAAAATGATATAGCCTACATTACCATTTAAAGAAAAAAACAACAAAAACCTTAGATACCATTTCCCAACAACAACAATAACCATTGAATACCATTCTCCAAAAGAAGTTAGATCTAAATTGACTCTTGTATGCATCATATTGCTTTGCTTTTGTTTAATGAACAATAGTTTACTCAGATATGAATTATGGCCCCCAAACAGAGATTTAGATTACCCCAAATTCATGTTCAAACATAAAAGCAATTTCATGAAGATTTTATAGTACCAGAACAGAGAAAGTCATAAATCAAGGCATTTTTCAAATACACATAACAGACATCTTAGCTATAAGGCTCAGATATGACTTAAGTCTTTTGACTGGTAGAAAACTAGGGTGTTAAGAGTCAACACATATTAAAATGTTTTATCTGTAGTCAGGATGTTAAGTCTGACACTGGGTGGGAAGTGGGGGGTGGCTGCAAGGAACACCTATTTAGCAGGCTAAGAATAGCCCAAGATAAATAACCCACCACATTCCACACTCTGCACAGTGACTGACATGTTAATCAGTCAGCCTGCCTCTGCAGGCACAGCTTCTTTCCTGGAATTCTCATTCATAGTTCCCCCGTGGTTGAAACATTACACTTTATGCATGTGGGAAGGGGTAATATATTACTATCAAATATTTTAGTATAAAACCCCATATAGCTAGGATGGGTTAGTCACAGTATCTGATTTAGTTAAGCAGGACTGCCAGATCTTGATCCAGACATAACTCTATGTCTCTGTATGGCTAACGTAACATTTACATGTGACATGTAAGAGGACTATTATACTTAAAATACTCAAGAACCCTGCCTGGTCAAATAAAGTTAAATTAGCAGATAAAGGAAGTAGGTGTGTTAATCAACCAAAATGTCCTTGACACGTCTATCAAACTATTTAAATAGATTTCCATATTTTCTCTCCGTATCTAGGTAAACATTTGATGTTTAAAGCATTTGTAATAATCTACTATTTTTTCATTCTAGTCTTCCTCTGGCCAGTATGATTTCATAGCTATCCTTTATGTTCTTGTCTAATTCTGAAAAAGACTGGTTTTCAACATCCAAGTTATCATAGTTCTTATTTGAAGATACTCAAAACTTGTATATAAAAAACTGTTTTATATTTTGGCAAATTTTAACTTTTTACAGTAATTAAAAAAAATCAATACTTAGTTTTCAGTATAATATTAAGAATCAAGAAAAAGATTTTCCATATTTCACTTACTTGGCCCATCAGAAGTCTTATCTTTCTTTCTTCTTTTACATACACAGCAAAACAGTGAAACTATATGGCTGAGAATGATAAGAGGAGGAGGCAGGACTGGTTTTTCATGATAAGCCATAATAAAATGATACCGCTGATACTTCCATACAATATTGGAAATTGCCTTCACTTGTAAATATACATTACTAGAATAATGAAAAAAAAAAGGCAAACAATTATATCCTGCACCTTAAGTACTAAAAATTTCACTTTATTTAATTCTGCACTATATACTCAAGGATATTTTCATTTAAAAAAAAAAAAAAAAGAAAGAAATGCAAATATATGCAACCAAGGTGGGCTAGAGAGAGAGAGTTCAGCTTTTAAGAGCACTGACTGTCTTGAGTTCAATTCCCAGCAACCACATGGTGGCTCATGACCATCTGTAATGGAAGCTGATGTCCTCTTCTGGTGTGTCTGAACACAGATACAGTGTACTCATATAATAAAGATAAATCTTAGAAAAAAAAATGCAACCAAATGGCTGGTATTGTTTTGACGTCAGAAAACTGAGTAGGAAAAAGAATGACTTTTTTTTTTTTTTTTTTGGTTTTTCGAGACAGGATTTCTCTGTATAGCCCTGGTTGTCCTGGAACTCACTCTGTAGCCCAGGCTGGCCTCGAACTCAGAAACCCGCCTGCCTCTGCCTCCTGAGTGCTGGGATTAAAGATGTGCGCCACCACACCTGGCAAAGAATGAGTTTTAAGTTTTTAAAAAATTTATGTATATGAGTAAAACACAAGAAAATCTTGCTGAATGCCATGCCATATGCATGTAATTCCAAAACTTGGAAGGCTAAAATGCAGGAGGATCAAGAATTCAACCTCAGCAGGAATGGTGTCAAATGCCTTTAATCTTAGCACTTGGGAGACAGAAGCAGATATATCTCTGAGAGTTCGAGTCCAGCTTGATTTATACGGCTAGTTCCAGGACAGACACACCCTCAGAGAGATGACTTGGTGGTTAAGAGTACTTGCTATGCAAGCATGAGAACCTGAGTTTAAATGCTTAGCATACATGTATAAATCAGGTCTGGTTGCACATATAACATAAAAACCCCAGTGTTGTGGGACAGAGATTGCATCCTAAGAGCTCACTATACACCAATCTAGGTGAGATAGCAAGCTTCAGGCTCAGTGAGAGACCCTGCCTCAAGAGAATAAAACCGAGAGCTTCAGAGGAAAATACCTCTTATCCTGTTTCTCTACATGTGTGCACAGACCAAGATATATGCACATACATGCACACAAACCATCACCACCACTCCAAGTTTAGTCTGAGCTACTAAAAAGACACCCTAACTTATCAAGTGAACAAAGAAAAAAATCTGGTGTCAGCAAAAAGTTAGGGACAGATTCTTGCTTTGACTGAAAGCTAGACAGCCCTGGAAGTACATATTCTCAACAGTTCTGAATATTTAGAGATGAAATAAAACATTTTGTAACAAAAAATTATAATCTAATTAGGCAGTTTAATATATTGGCTTGAAATATGGTCTAGATTATGGAAAATGACATAGAATTCAAAACTGATAAATGCAGCTGGGGTGGTGATAACACACGCCTTTAACCCCAGTGATCAACAGGCAGAAGCAGGGGGATCTCAGTGACTTTTGAGACCAGTCTGGTTGACATGGCTAGTTCCAGGAGAGCCAAGGACACACAGAGAAACAGAGTCTCAAAAAAAAAAACAAAAACAAACAAACAAACAAACAAACTAAAACTGTAAGATTATTTTGAGAACTACAATTTCTTTTCTTTTCCTTTTTTTTTTTTTTTTAAAGAATTATTTATTTATTATATGTAAGTACACTGTAACTGTCTTCAGACACACCAGAAGAGGGTGTCAGATCTCATTATGGATGGTTGTGAGCCACAATGTGGTTGCTGGGATTTGAACTCAGGACCTTTGGAAGAGCAGTCAGTGCTCTTAACTGCTGAGCCATCTCTCCAGTCCCCAATTTCTTTCTTTCTTTTCTTTCTTTTTTTTTTTTTTAAAGATTTATTTATTTTATATATGTGAGTACATTGTCACTGTCTTCAGACATACTGGAAGAGGATGTCGGATCCCATTACAGGTAGTTATAAGCCACCACGTGGTTGCTGAGACTTGAGCTCAGGACCTCTGGAAGAACAGTCAGTATTCTTAACTGCTGAGCCATTTCTCCAGCCCTACAATTTCTATATTCACAAAAATGATACATGAATGTCACATAAAAACCAAGTAAAATTACACGTGTTCTTTGTTTTTCTGTAATTACCTAGCAACATAGGAAAATTTGCTGATAAAGATTAAAAATGTAAAAAAATTTTCTTTCTTCCAAGTGTCATGTACAGGTTATGTGCAGAACTCTCTTCACCATGTAAGTCCTGGGGAATCAAACTAAAGTCATCTGACTTGTTGATAATCATCCTTACCAACTCATTTCACCAGCCTTTTTATTTGTTTTCCAAGAGACTGTTTTTATAAACAAACTACATGTTAAGGCACAGTATATAGGCAGACCACACAGGCTTACTGGCTAGGCAGCTTATCCAGACTGAGAATCTCCAGGTTCAGTGAAATAAACTTAAAAATAAGTTGGAGGGCTAGACAGATGGCTTAGCAGTTAACAGCTCTGGGTGCTCATTAATAGAGTTTGATTTGCAACACCCACATGGAAGCTCAAAACAGTCTGCGACTCAGTTTCGTGGGATCTGACACTCTTTTCTGGCCCTCATGGATATTGCACCAATGTAGAACAAACATGCAAACAGGCAAAAAACACCCAAATGCATAAAATAAAAAATAAATTTTAAGGTAAAGGTGGAGCATGATCACCAAGGACACCCAACACTTACCTCCTAACTTCATTTAACACACATCGGCATGCACATAGATGAATATATACTTATTTCTTTTTTTTTTTAAAAATTATTATTATTTTTTACTTATTTACTTTACATCATGCTCACTGCCCTGCTCCCAATCACCTCTTCAGATAATCCCTCCCATACCCCGTCCCCTTCTCCTGTGAGTGGGTAGGAGCTTCGCTGGGTACCCCCCACCCCTTTTAGCACATCAAGTCTCTGTGAGGCTAGGAACATCCTCTCTTACTGAGGCCAGACAAGGCAGCCCCAGTAGAACATATCCCACAGACAAGCAACAGATTCTGGGATAGTCCCCATTCCAGTTGTTCAGGACCCACATGAAGACCAAACTGCACATCTGCTACATATGGAGCATATACTTAGTTAATACACACTTTTTATGTTGAAAATATAAAACCAAACATTTAAGATTCCTTTGATATAAAAAAATCGTGTCTTATTTGTAATTTTTTTCAAAGATAATGTAGTGCTCCATTAAAATTGAGAATTTAAAGTGAGAAAGTGAATATCTTATTCAAAATGAAAAATGTATAAACTACATTAAGTAAATAAAATTCTTACTTGAAAAATGCGATAAGGAGATTAACCATAATGATATACTGTACAAAGAGGTAGACTGCTTGAAGAAATGGAGTCAACCAAGTTCCAGGACCACAGATTGTCGGGAGAACGGAGTCATTTGCGCACACTTTGAGAAGAGAGAAAAGAATTTGGTTGTTTAATATACAAGGTTTAATATACAAGTTTTGTGTCTTAACTGAAAATTTGAGCACATGGAAATCTGCTTAAGAATTTAAAAGAAAAGGATCTTTGAGAGGCAGCTAGCCTTTGGAGCGCTGCCTTATGAAACCCCGACAGACACTGAGGGCTTCGGGGCTTTCTGTTCTGCTTCACCCTGCACTGCACACAAACACCAGTATTGTCAGTTAGGTCATGGTAGGCAGGGTTAGACCGAGGTAAAGATAGACAAAAATCACTGGATCCTGGGAAAATGGAACATTTATGTAAGAAAAGTATCTGAATCTAAAAAGTACATGACAGATTACCTATGAAGGTTTTTTTATATTTTTTATATTCACAAAGAGGACTAAAATGCAATTTAAATAGAAAATTACTAGATTTGGGGTTTGCAGAGATGGCTAAATGGTTAAAAGTGAGAAACTGAATTTACTTTAGCACACATTTACTTTTTATTTAGGTAGCTTAGAACCATCCACGCAACTCCAGCTTTAGGTGGGCCCCATGCTTCTTTCTGGCTTCCACAGGAACCTGCACTTAGGTGCACAATCCCACACACAGACATATTAATAGACACAAAACTGAAAATAAACATCTATTTTTTTAAATCCCTAGATTTGAATTCCTTGGTGTTCATTACTCATGCTTGAAACCTTTTTGAAGCTAGAACATAGCTAGACACAAACAAGGAAGGGAAAAGTTTTAATATCCACCACAGTTACAAGGAATAATACCAGATTCGTTGGAGTAGGGAAGGGATACAAACTATCATGAGACAATTCTTATATACACTTACAGTTAATATTTAGTCATTATTTTAAAGTGTGCACATTAGCAAAGTTATCATCATCATAATCACTACCACTACCATCATTCCTTGAAGTGGCTTTGTAACTAAACTGAAGTTTTGGTTATGTGAGTTAGCAACTATCTACATTGTCTAAGATAATTAGAACATACTTCTAATGTACACGGTTGAACAATGTTCAAGACACCTCTTTTTGATCTTTGGTTTTTTTTTTGTTTTTTGGTTTTTTTTTGCTGTTACCCGCATTATAAGGATATATAGGTTGGAAGTTTGACTGGAAAATATGCAGTATTTTTAGAATGCAATCCTGACTATAAAATAACCAAAAGATGATTTTGCAAACATAAATCCTTACCATCAATTTCATATGCATAAACTTCACCAAAAATCATCCAGTATGGATGAAAAACTATATCTTTAGCAAGAGACCAAGATGGTTCTTCATGTGGATAAAGTATTGCTTTTCTGGGAACACCAAAACTAAGTAATACAAGAGCCATTATCACTACAATGTAGAACATATTGGCCACCTGTTTTTAAAAAAGAAAAAGAAACGCATTAAGAAACAAGACTAATTTCCTACAACAAAATTCATCCTAAAGAGTGTTTCTAATGTTGTAATAGGTAAATAGAATATTTGAGTTTCCATTTATTGCTAATAATAACATTCAGAAAAATGCTATCATTGCGTTAGCCCTATGAAGGCGATTGTCTCTGTAATAAACTACATCAATGGTTCAAAATACAGCCTATGCCTTGCAAATATAAGACAAAACCAAAACTACAGTTACAAGGGCAAACTTGGAGACTTAATTCCAATAAATGCCAATTCTCATAGCTTGTCAATTAGCAATAGAAATGCAGACTTTCCTCTACCTGGTCTCACATATCTATACTTTGCTTACTTTATAGAAGCTGAACTAGAGACATGTACTGCAATGCAAAGGCCTTTGTGAGTACACCACAGCTAAAAGTCTAAAGAACATAAGAGATAAAGCTTAAAAGAGAAGAATGGAAATGCAACCTTTGGAGGATTACTTCTCACAGCTCCATATGAATCTAAAATTATCTCAAAACTAAAAATAGGGGGCGGGAGTGAGAAAGAGAAAGAGAAAAAGACAGGAGTCAAAAGAGAGAGTAAAGGGAGGGAAAGAAGGCAAGTAAACAAGGCTAGTGTTGTCAGTGAGAGCCCCTGTCTACAGGAATAAGATGAAGGTTGACTGAAGACATCCAACGCCACTTCCATCCACTGCATGTGTGCACATGCACCCTCACACACATGAAAACACCATAAACACACTCCACACAGGGACATACACTGATATCCTTAGGAAATATTCTTAAGAAATCGTAGATTCAGAGTATGAGGCAAATAAATATGAACCAACAGAAATTTGTGGGGCCAGGTAAAGCTATATGAAAAAATATATTTTATGATTTTTAAGAAGCAATTCATGCATATTAGTAGACATTTCAACTTACCATTTTTCCAATCATCATTACATAAGGTCCTGCCTGTTGATTTACGGCTAGAAAGTCTAGCAAACGCACATACCAAAATATTATATTAAGACAGTAAATTAATCTTCCAGCCACAAAAACATGATTATCATATGCATTAATAAAATTCCATTTTGCTCCAAATCTTAGTCCAAATCCAACAAAGAAAGAAATTATGGCAATTGTGTCACTGACATTGAAGTAGTCACTAAACCATACTTTAATCTTCTGGCTGATTTTTCCAGCTTCAGACATAAAGACCTAAAGGTTTAAGAAGAAAAAAACCTTGAATCAAATCCTTTCTATTAAGTCACATATAGGGAGCTGATTGTAACTTCACAGGATAATTTTAGTTATATTTTAATCTTTCAAAGTACCTGAGATTTCATTTGATAAGAAAACAGTACAGTTTGAAAGGTTTTATTTGAAGTTAAAGCAATATCTGAACACATTGGTAGCACATTCCAAAGACCCCTTATTTGTACAAAGTAAATGATTTAAATATCTGTATATATCTAACTTGTTAAAAATATCTACTAACCCTGAGTAATTTTTTAAAAATGTAACGTTTGAGAAATATATTTGCAGCTACAAAATAAGAATGTTTCCCAAAAAAGGAAAAAAAAAAAAAAAAAAAGAAAAGAAAAGAAAAAACAAAGAATGTTTCCCAATTGTAAAGCCTCCTTTCGCTTTTTTCTCTCAGGCAATTTTCCTCTCCACTAAAGGCAGATACAATTAATATCATTCTCATAAGTACATGCAAAAGCTGCTATGAATACACTTCAAGAGGACCCCAGTTTGACTGCCAGCACCTACATGGCAGATCATAACTCATCTAGGAGATCTGATGTCCTTTTCTGGCTTCTGTGGGCAACAGGTACACACACGGTACACAGACATACATGTAAGTTAAAACACTCATGTACATAAACCTAAATAAATAAATAGTTTGTTTTTTACTTTTGAAACAGGATTTCATACAGCCGACCGAGGCAAGTCTCAAATCTCCACTGTATAGCAGATGATTCTAAACTGCCTTCCAATGCTGGAATTAGAGATGTGTACTACCATAAGCATTTCCTTAAGGAAAAGAAAAAAAAATTTCCCCCTCAAAATTAGGGTGTTATACAATTGAAGATTTTTTAAAGTGGAAAAACATCTACCTTTAAATTTCTTGACTACCTACATGCATATTTGGTATTTCTGAAGAATGTCAGATCATGTGTAATGAGTAAATCTTTGCTTTCAGAAACTAATTATTATATTGGTAATAGTGTGCAAAATGAACATAATTTACTAATAACCATTCTTTGTCTTGTTTTCTTGAGACAGTTTAACCTCAGCTGTCCTGAGACTTGCTCTGGAGACTGGGCTGGTCGCCTGCCTCTGCCTCGCAGGTGCTAAGATTAGAGGTGTGTGCCACCACGCCCGGCTTAACCAAAAGTATTTAAAATAAAACAAAAAAGATGGTTTTCAGAATAGCAAAAACAAACATGTTCCATACTTCTACGTATCACCCATTGAAATAACAGTAATATACCAACACCTACAACAAAGCTGAAAGAATCCTGCATATACACATAACTTACTGGTAAAAAAAACCAGAGACATACCTCACGGACTTTTTCAATGGCATAGGTAAAAATATAAGCGATAACAATCCATTCTTGAACTGAAGGTAACTGTTCCATTTTTACAAGAACTACAAATGTATAAAGCATCAGAAATCCTAAGTATGCCAACTAATAAAAAAAGAAGAAAAGTTACATGAATAAAACCAATTACAAAGTAAAATATATTATGGACATTTAAACTACACACAAAATTTAGTTTGAGCTATGTTAAAATGCAAATGAAGGCAACGTTCGTTATTTGCATTAGTGGGGCAGAGTTTAGGAAGCAGATAACAGGTTTGCATTATCTGTATCTAGGACTGAGAGCTCTAATAAATCAATCCAAAGTAGTAAGTGTGAGTGTGGGTGAGAAAGCAAGGATTAAAGGAACAAACTGTCAAATATCCATTCTAACATATAACCACTTGTCAACTTTGGCAACTGTCTAATACTGATGAAAAGGAACATGCAACATTACTTTGTTTTCCTGGGAAAGGGAATAAAGATTCATTCTCTCAAGCCAGGTATAGTGCCACATGCCTTCTATTCCCAGCACATGTGGGGTAGAGGCAGGAGGGTCAAGAGTTCAAGACCAGCATTGCTTACACAGTAAGTTCAGGACCAGACTGGCTACATGAAACCCTTTTTTAAATAACCAAAAACCATGTCAGATGAAGCCCATGTTTTAAAAGAGGGGCTAATTTCAAGTGTTTCTTCAGGTATGTTCCTCCCTAGAGGATATGTCCATCAAGACAGCCAAATAGATATTTTTTGGAGAACCAAAAAGGAGTAAGAACTACATTTCAACATATGAATACATTCTTCTATGGATTTATGCCTTTGTCAATCCTATGGAAAAGGAGAATGGCTAATGCAGGAGAGCAATGGAGCACATGACTTAAGAAATGGCTGGACTTCAGTGATCTGGGTTACTCTCTGCCTTCTATTTTGAAGCAGCAGACTTATTAATGCACAAACTTAAAACACAAATCATAAAGTGTATGGGTTTGGTTTGAGCTGAGCTTTCAGACTTGTGGAGGGTGTGTGTCACACCGTGTACATGTGGAGGTCAGATAACAACTCTGTGGATTTGGGTCTCTCCTTCTACCTTTACAGTCATGCTGCTGGTGGTCAGCATTACTTGAGATTTTCCCCACCTCCATCAAGTACTGGGGGTTGAATGTAGGGCCTTCTCACACACACATGTAGCTCTACTACTGAGCTATAGTCACAACTTTATTTATTTAGGTCATTTTGAGACAGGATGTCTCTGTGTAGCCCTGGAACTCAGATAGTCACTTGACTGCCCCCCAAATTGGGATCAAATGTGTGCACACCACCCACACTTTTATTCTACTCTGTACAGCTCACAATTTTATTTTGAATAGACAATTTAAATTTGTAACCTTTTATTTGTTTGTGGTTTTGGTTTGTTTATACTTTCAGAGACTCTAGCATGTAGTTTTGGCTGTCCTCAAACTCATAGACCAAGCTGTCCTTGAACTCCCAGAGGACTCACCTGCCTCTGCCTCCTGAGTCTTGTGAGTCATGTGCCCTCACACCTGGCTAATATTTGTTACCTTTTACAAAGGTACATACTATATCTAATCAGATCTAAAATTTGATTATTCTAGACACTGGCAGCTCAGATGAAAGTAAGCCAAAATTAATGTTCTTTTATTAAGCAATGTATTTCAGAATGTAAATTAAATGAAGATTAATATGGATTCCAGACTAAAAGTTCTCTGTGCAACTTTTTAAAAAAACACTGTGCTCTCTCCCAGAACTAAATAACAAATAAAACACCACCACCAAACCAAACCATGAAAAGCAATTTAAAAACATACTGTGTTAAACCAGAACTTTACAATTGGTGCATGATAAAAGGCATAAAATTTTCGTGTGATTGGAAGCTTTTTTGATTTAATATGTATCTCCATTTCACTCTTTCCATCACTGCTGTCCAAAATCTTTACTTCTTTAAATACTTCCTAAAATTAAAAATATATGTTTAGTTTCTATTTAGTGCATAACAAATATACATATGCCCTGAAGTCTTTCATCCTTACCATGGGTATCTCTTCTGTTATGTTGTGAAAATTGTTTTCACTATCCTCCATGGTCATTTGATGAGCATCTTGAGATTGTGGGATATGGGACATTTCAGCCTTGGTTTTATACTCTAGCATTAATATGGCAGGTGGAACTAAAATGCTTAATATGACCTAAAATTTTAGAAACATAAGAGTTTGCATTTTAAAATCAATGATCTTTGTAAATACAGTAAATCAATAAGTAGAGAATGAAACAGTAAGTTATGCATTATGTAATTTGTGAATGCTACTCATTTTACCCTACATCTGTCAGGAAAACTAAAGATTCATTTTTTTCTTTACATACTGTACTATTATGATAGTGACAGCATGAATTTAATAATCAGTACAGACTTGTCCTTTGAATAAAATTTGTTATCTTAACAATTTGTTAAAAAATATGTTTAATTTAAACAAAACTCACACATTAACAGGTGCTGCTACTTTATCTGAGACATGCTATAGCACGAGGACTCATCATATAGCTATAAACCAAAGTTACTTCTAAACTTTACATACCACAGAATCTCTGCCCTCTAATTTTGTACTATAATAAAAGTAAAAGGGAATTATTTAAAATAGTATTCTATCACAATGACAATACTGAAAGAACTTACCATTTTACCCAAATTATTTTTACATAAAACCCTGCATACATATACTAGGCACATGGATACATTCACTCAGCACTAACTAAAAGAAATACAGTTAGTTAGTAGATGATATGTCTGGAATTTTAGAAATTAAAAATCCTTTTAAAAACCAGTAACTCTACAGGGTTATGTGGAGAATAACTGTCGACATTTCCTATTTAATGCCTTCATACTTTTAGCTCAGAAGAGCAAAAATCATACACAAATTACAAAATATTCAATAGTTAAGAGGTTGAAAAAAGTATACATTATCCCACTTGGGTCTAATTTCTATTACCGTTGCAAATCATTTTACTACATATGTGTATGCTAATTTGCTTATACTTTGTATCTCATTAAATACTTTAATTTTTAAGATATACCTTATACCAGGAATTTTTTCTCATATTCAGCCGTCCCATCCACATATCAGATAACAACATCTGTGTACAAGTGTGAGCTACAAAAGGTCTAAGTCTTGAAGAAACTGCTAACTTGAGGCAGGTTGAATTACTCCAGTTTTTGAGTTCATAAGTGAGTAATTTCATAGCCATCGTTTCATCCTGTCTGAAGGACTGTTCCAGTAATTCAACTGCCAGTTGGCCAAAATCACTAAAAAAACAAGCAAACAAACAAACAAAAAAACAAAACCCCTGAAGAATATACAGATAAAGAAATTGTAGAGTTGTTTTGTTTTCTGCTGAGAATCAGGTATCTTTAAAAGCATGTTAGACAGAAATTCTACTACCCTTCCCAAACAATAGAATAAATAAAATGTAATTAAAAACCAGAGGAGAGATGGCTTTGTAGTTAAGAGCACTAGCTGCTCATCCAGATCTCCTGGGTATGATTTCCAGCAACCACATAGTGCTCACAATTGCCAGTACCTCTGTCCCAGGAGATATGACGCCCTCTTCTGTCCTCCTTGGGTGTCACACACACAGAGGTACAATGATATACATGGAAGCAAAATACCCATATGCATAAATATTATAAATTAAATTGTTTTATAATTTTGTTGTTGCCTTTAATATTTACTTTTACACTGTTATCATTATGTGTGTGCCTCAATATATGTGCATTACAAGTGTACAGAACACACAGAGGTCAAAAGAAAGCACCAGATTCTCTGAACTGGAGGTACAGGGATTTTTGAGTCATTGTGTGGATGCTAAGAATTGACCAGGTCTTTTACAAAAGCAGTAAGTGCTTTTATACAAGGAGTCATCTTTTTAGCCCAATTTTATTGTTTTTTAATATTTTCACATACACTTACGGAACTGTGAGGCACTAGAATTATGGTAACTCTAGGAGGTATCTATATGGAAATCACAAAATACTAAACTAAATCACATCAAATATAAATGTTACTAGGTGAATCCAGAGCATCTTCTCCTGGTCTTATAAATAAAATCATATGGTTTTACAGGAAAATAACAGTGATACAATATTGTATTCAAAGTACTCTATATTATTCTTTAAAAATTTTTTAAAAATTTATTTTTATTTTATGTTCATTGGTATTTTGCCTCCGTGTATGTCTGTGTGAGGCTGTCAGTATCCCTGGAACTGAAATTTATAGACAGTTGTAAGCTGCCATGTGGGTGCTGGGAATTCAACCAAGGTCCTCTGGAAGAACAGCCAGTGCCTCTAGCATCTCTCTAGTCATTTTACATTGTATTTCAAACATGGAAACAATAACAAAGTATCTAGGGACTAACTTAACTCATGAAAAATAAACTGTACATTCTCACTAAGCAGAAATTGAATCCAGTGTTGGGTTTCAGCAACAACAATTAATCTCTTCCAAATTTGGCTTACTTAGAGCTAAGAGAAAGGAAGAGCTAAATACCTATTATAAAACTTCCAAAAAATACCTTTCCAGACTAAGATGAACACTGTATCTCCCTAAGCAAATTATAAAACTTACGAACCATTTTACTCTTTAGTATTTGTGATTCCATTGCTTAGAATGTCCTCCCAGCTTAAAACCAGTTTATTACTTAAAAACACACCTCAAAAACATTCTTTTAGGGGCTGGAGAGAGGGCTCAGTGGTTAAGAGCACTTACTGCTCTTCCAGAGGTCCTGAGTTCAATTCCCAGCAACCTGTGACAAGGTGGCTCACAACCATCTGTAATGGAGTCTGATGCCTTCTTCTGGTGTGTCTGAAGGGAACAATGGTGATGTACTAATATGCATAAAATAAATAAATAAATCTTTAAAAAAACATTCTTTTATATTCCAAATAGAATTTTTTTTTAAATTACACTGTAAATTAAAGTACACTGTTGCTATCTTCAGACACACCAGAAGAGGGCATCAGATTCCATTACAGATTGTCGTTAGCCACCATGTGGTTGCTGGGAATTGATCTCAGGACTTCTGGAAAGAACAGTCAGTGCTCTTAACTGCTGAGGCTTCTCTCCAGCCCCCAAACAGAATTCTTAACATAATTGCTACTTCATTACTACATTTAACTTCTCTCGTTTCTTTATTGCTTTCTAAAATGTTTAATATATTAAAAAGCAAAAACAATTTCTTTCCAATTTTTAAAATTACCCAATGAAACTAAAATATCATGTCTTAGTTACACCAATAAACTCTACACCTCCATCAACCCCTACTACATAGCCCTGTTAAGAACATTATACTACAATATCCAGGTATCATATGTTAAAATGTCACTTACTTGGAATACTGCTTCAGTTCCTCTGAAGTATCATCTACCAGGTCACTCTGCTTTGCCTCATAAGCCATTGAACGATAGATTTTACAGGCAACTAATGCTTTAGCCATTGATTCTTCACCATGCTGCCATAAAAAGCGGGCCATGACCTGCCTCTTCATAAGGCAAGCCCAAATTAATAATTCATTAAGAGGATAAGGAAAGCGTTTGGTTTCTGGATCATCTATATCTACAATTTCATCTTTGGTTCTTTTCTTCTTTCCTTCTTCCATAGATGCATCCATCTTCAAAGGAAACAAATACTGTAAGACTCACAGTAGGGCCATATGAGGGCTGGAGACATTAACTGCCGAACATAGTCTGCTTATATGTAAAGAGGCTGGGATCTCACCTCCAGCATCTTAAACCAGTAGTAACAGTATTAACAATGCCTTATGATATTTAACTTAATTAATAAACTTTTTAATAAAAATATCCTGTTAACTTTAAAATGCAGGATAAATTTCAAAAACATTACTTTTATTATAATTTATTCATTTTATAAAATAACTTTTCAACAAAAATGTTGAGTTATAGCCATAATATCTGAACTAGTATCTGATAAAATGCAAATTTAAAGTTTAGATAATACTTTTGTTTTTTTATACAGAATAAAACTAGTCAAAAAATTTTGAATCTGGTTATTACCATGGCTAAAACTGGACAACATTGATAGAATCATTAATTTATAATGATTATCTTTCTTTATGGAAAAATGAAGCATTAAAGATATAAAATATCCCAAACCAAATGATAATTCTCAAGCCAGGTGTGTGGGGGGGGTAAGGGGGGAAGCAGGCAGATCTTTTGAGTACTTGGTGAGCCTAATCTATAGAGGTCTAGGACACCCAGGGCTTCACCAAGAAATCCTGTCTTATAAAACAAAACAAACAAAAAGATTAATTCTCACTAAATCAAAGTTTTCACACAGTAATACTAATTAGTAAAAAAAAAAAAAAATCAAAACTTTAGAAAAGATAATATTTCTATCTTTAATAAGCAGAATAAACCTTTTTTTTAAAAAAAAAATAAAAAACATACCTTTGGTCTGTAGGGTTGGGCTGTTTTAATGAAATGATTGTGTCTCATTTTTTCCTTTTTATCAGCTCTATTGCCAAAAGTTTCATGACTCTTTCGCAACTGAGGGGTGCTGCTGGAGGTATTTCGACCTGACCTCTGAAAATGAGAGCTTATTATTTTTTTTAAAGTTAAAATATGCTGAAATGTTATAAAAAAATTCCAGGGTAATTCATAAATATTTGCATATATTTGTCAATGTATTAAAATGACTACCACTTTTTTCTTTTGAAGTATCATCTCACTTGTAGCCCAAGCTGGCCTTGAACTTGCTTCTGCCACCAAAGGCCAATGATTACATATGTATCATGATGGCTGCACTTATCTAGTCTCTAGCTGTAGTTTTTCCTTGTATCTGTGATGAATCTCTATGTTGCCAAGCCTGGTTGTAATTGAACTGACATTCTCAAGTGACTGACCTAACTGAGCAACCAAAGGAACTGGAATTACATGCACGTAAATGGCTCAATCAAAAATATTTTTAATTACTTTAAAGATTAGGTAGGGATATGTGTGAGTGAGTTTATATAGCCCTGACTGGCCTAGAAGGCTTGTGGGCCAGGCTAGCACTGAACTCAGAGGTCCTCCTAAAATCTCACATTTGAAGACAGTATCACTGTCACTATTCTTTTTGTTTCTGTATTTTTTTTTTGAGACAGGGTCTCTCTGTGTAGCCTTTGCTGTCCTGGAACTCACTCTGTAGACCAGTTGATGCTGGGCATCTAATTTAAAGACTGACCAACACAAACTAGAGAATCATCTTCCCTTGGAAATACTTCTATACCCTTAATTTTATTTTGGTTTGAGACAGGGTTTTACCAGCAATTCTGGCTAACCTGTAACTAAGTAAACCCGGCTGGCCTCAAACTCAGCCATTCTCCTGCACCTCCTGCCTCTCAAATACAGAGATTATAGGGGATGCCCCAACAAACTCAGCTCCTGTAACTAATTCTTAACATTTAACCATCAAAATTATACATACCCGGTTATTTCCACCAAGACTATTATATATCAATCGAAAACGTTTTCGTGTGTATGTGCATCTGTAGGTTCCTCCCATGAGATACTCAATCACAAGTCCTATATCAATTAAAGTGATCTTGTACCCCGGGGGAAGATTACCCTGGAAACAAAATATTAAATAGGATAATATTACTATTACTTTGCCATGCCTAGAAATAGACATAATCTGCCAAATTAGGAAATATTTCTTATAAAAAGTTGTGTTGCCAACAGTTATCTTTACAAAAGGAATGAATGATTGTTTCTCTCTCCTTATATGAGATAAGAAGGGAGCTGGAGAGATGGCTCAGTGGTTAAGAGCACCAACTGCTCTTCCAGAGGTACTGAGTTCAATTCCTAGCAACCACATGGTGGCTCACAACCATCTGTAATGGGACCAGATGCCCTCTTCTGGTGTGTCTGAAGATAGCTAGTGTGCTCATATACATGAATTTTTTTAAAAAAAAAAAAGAGATAGGAAGATTCATGAGGAGATGACATTTTTTGAGGTCTTAGATATGATTATTACCTTCCAAGATTCCACACACAGAGGCTATAAACTATTAAAGCTAAATATATTATCTCACAAACTGCATTTTTTACAAAAATGTATTGTTTCTAGACTAACCCAGAAATATTCACAAATGCCTTTTTAAACAGACATTCTCTTACCTATACTGCATATCGCATAAATTTTTATATCCTTATCCAGGATTTAATTATCACTTGCAATTTTACTTTTGTAGAATAAATTAACATACAAATGAACTTTTAGAACATAAGTCATTTATAAAATGTAGTGTACACACTACAGAATTTAAAATTTTTCATTAAAGTCTACCATATGAATGCTTTTTATTTAATCCCACCACCCCCCCAAGCCGGGTTTCTCTGTATATCCCTGGCTGTCCTGAAACTCACTCTGTAGACCAGGCTGGCCTCGATCTCGGAAATTCACCTGCCTCTGCCTCCCAAGTGCTGGGATTAAAGGTGTGAGCCACCACTTCCCGACTGAATGCTATTTATGAATAACTACACATTGCTTTTTAAATGTTTAAGCTCATAACACTCAACTCTCTAACTCTCTAAATCATAAACTACCCATTTCTTAAGTTTAAGTTTGTTCTGTATTTAAAAAAAAAAAATCAAAAGCCACAAAAATGTAAAGTTCATTGGGCTTGGTTTATTAGCAGGTGGCAGTGGAATACCCCTAGCAATCATAAGGTAAAAGCAGGCAGATTTCTGAGAGTTCAAGGCCATCCTGGTCTACAGAGTGAGATCCAGGACAGCTAGGGCTACCTAAAGAAACACTGTCTCAAAAAATGGGGGCGGGTAGGGGTGGGCTTAATAGTATACTCAGAGTAAAACATAAAAGATTTTACAAAATAAAATTTTGAAAGTACTTTAAGCCAGGCAAAGTGGCATAGCCTTTAGCCCCAGCACTCAGGAGGCAGAAGCAGGCAGAGCTCTATGATTTCCAGGACAGCCAGAGCTAGTGATTAAGACTATGTCTCAAATCAAAATAAAACAAGACAAAGTATTTTGGTTTTAGAAATCTTCAAATATTTGAGTTACTGCCTGGTGTGGTCATGCTTGGGACTTGAAATCAGTCAGGAGGATCTCACAAACAAAAAGAAAAAAAGTTGTATTTGACAGCAGTAATTTAAAAGACTCTAAAATTGGTTAAGAAATGTTTAAAAATAACCAATTCACAGTACACCAAGAGAAGAAAGAGGTGTCATGCTGCATTTTATCTATTCAGGTACTACAGACTCCACTGTGACTATTGCTAAGGAAGGGCAGCACATTTCAGCCTTTCTTCAGTACTGAAGATCAATACTTTCACGCATCACTCACTCTCCTTTACAGTTAGACAATTGTCTAGGAAAATATTTCTGATAAGAGAAAGAAGACATATTCAATCACTGATCTTCCTTTTCTGGACCAATTAACATCATAAAATGTATCATCTTCTATCTGATATGACTAGAGGCTTAGGAAATTGGTATTAACTTCATAAGCTTTTTTTCTTTAACTATAAGTTTTTGTTTAATTTATGTGTATGGTTATTTCATGTGCATGTGTGTCTGTGGACCACATGTGTACTTGGTACCTAGAAGCCAGAAGAGGGTACCAGATCCTGGGAAACTAGAGTAACAGACTGTTATTAGCTCTCAGTGGGTGCTGGGAATAGAATCTGGGTTCTGTCTTTCACCTGAGCCATCTCTCCAGCCCCAAAGCTCACATGACAAAGAGAGTTCTTATTTTACCTTATACAAAAAGCTATTGTTTCTAAGGACACTTTTAAAATGCACTTCAGTGCTTTGGAAGCAAAAATAAAGTACAAAAGGACTAAAAGATAAGGTTTTACTATAACAAAGACAGTCTCTTACCTGCTTGACATCCCGAATGAGATGGAACAACATGGGATTGGTTGGACCTTGTTTCTTTAGGGAAAAACATGAGGAAACTATTAGATTTAGTCTAAAATAAACAATCTCCCTTTTTGTTAATTATGGGGCTTAAAAAGAACCTCTTGAACAAACGCTAAAGACTTCCCTGCTAAAAGGATCAATTTTTGTCTTTATTGTTTTATATTTGATTTCTATTTCAGAGATAAAACTCCGTATCAACAGTATGCAATCCTTTTAATTTTTACATCAGTTAACATGAGACAGGAAACATATAAGGATCAGGATGATTATACTAGATAGTATTACCAAATAAAACCAAAATAGCAGTATCATCACAGAATAAAATTTCAATAAATGAAAGCTAGATTTAAAAAAAGGAAGGCCAGAATAATTAAGTAATCAATGTTTTTCTTAAAAGCTTGTGTGTTTAAAAAGAAGAAGAAAGGCTGGGTGTGGTGGCGCATGCCTATCCCAGCACTCGGGAGGCAGAGGCAGGCAGATTTCTGAGTTCGAGGCTAGCCTGGTCTACAGAGTGAGTTCCAGGACAGTCAGGGCTACACAGAGAAACCCTGTTTTGAAAAACAAAAACAAAAAACAAACAAAAAAAATAGGAGAAAATATACTGAGAACATGAGAACACACAGTATCTGAGGTTGAGGTACTGAATAAAAAGATGGAGTGAGAAAAATAGGTAGGGCATAAATGTGGCTACCACTCATTCAACATAGTGACACAGGCCTTTCTTTAATCACAGCACGCTACAGAGGCAGAAGCAGCCCAACTTTTGAGTTTCAGGCAGGCTTGATCTACACTGAGAGTTGTAAGCAAGCCATGTCTATACAGTGAGACTCTGCCTCAGAATTTTAAAATAATCAAATTATCTACCTCAATCAAGCAATATGGTACAGACACAAAGGTTTCTAAACTACAGAAAGACATTAAAGTATGTTATTAAAAAAAGAATTTGATCAAGGAAAGAATTTTAAAAGATATAGATAAGAAAATTAAAATGCTTAACAGTGGTAGAGCTGGCAGTGGTGGCGCATGCCTTTAATCCCAGCACTTGGGAGGTAGAGGCAGGCAGATTTCTGAGTTCGGGTTAGCCTGGTCTACAGAGTGAGTTCCAGGAAAGCCAGGGCTACACAGAGAAACCCTGTCTCGAAAAATAAACAAACAAACAAACAAACAAACAAACAAAAAAGCAGTGGTAGTAAAGTCAATCAGAAATGACCAAGTAGAAATAAAAAGACACCAGGAATAAAAATGCAGTAAAAATTAATGAATTAATATATAGTTTTTTAAGAAATTATAAACCTTGGCTTTGTTTAGTATTCTTCACAGCAGAGCTCAATTAAATTTACACTGGCTCCAAAGAAAACCATGAAATGTTTACCCTCCTCAGTTGTACTGACATGAAATATGAAATAAAAATATTAAATTTTTACAAGAAAAGTGAAAAACGGCACACCAAAAGAAATACAAGAAGGTCAATAATACTGAATTTAAGAAACAAGAAGAAAAGAATGGAAAGATGTCTCAGTAGTTAAGAGCACTGACTGCTCTTCCAGAGGTCTTGAGTTCAATTCCCAGCAACCACATGGTGGCTCACACCCATCTGTGATGGGATCTGATGCCTTCTTCTAGTGTGCCTGAAGAGAGCGATACTGTGCTCTTATACATAAAATAAAATCTTTAAAAAAAAAAAAAAAAGAAAAAAAAAAGAAAAATATAGTGTACATTTTCCAATAAACAAGAGTCAAAAACAAAAACAAACCCAAAAAACAAAATAAAGCATCCTGTAAGTAAGAAGTCGATCCTATTCTTTTAAAAGGGAAAGCAAAGATGGGTTATTAAATCAACATCACTTTTACTGTATGACTATGTTAATAGAGAAGGGCCTCTAAAATAGGATGGTGGTTTCAGAGTGTCATTATCAGAATAGAGCATTTCTCTCTCTCCCTCCCCCCCCCATAACAGCTAAGACACTGAAAACTTTATTAATAAGCATATGCATTTTAGGGAAAATGGCATTTAAAAGACAATAAAACAGTGAACAAAAGAAATATCAGACTTACAGTGTTATAAAGCTCTTCCAGTCTGGGAATGGTAAGGAATTTATGCATGCTTACTCCATTTTCAATAAGAAGTTTTACAAATGAAACTCGATCCATTACAAGAGCATCAAGCATAGCCTGTTCCAAGGATCCAACCTAGAGTATCAAATTAATAAAGAGATTTCACATCTTTCAACTATCAACTACTTAAATACAAGTCCTCACAATTTATACCTATATATTCTCAAATAATTTGGGAACAGGATTAGAAAGATGCAGTGACCTACAGTAATTAGAGAATGGAGAAAAAGACCTATCTTTCACAGCACTCCCTAAAGTACATTACACAGTTGTTCTCTCTGTAAGACAACACATGTTACATAGGCATGGCAGAAAGGAGCTACAAAATTCCACCATCAATTAACCTGAGAACCAGGCCACGATGGTTCATAAGGTGAAAGGCTCTGCTTCCAGCCTCCATCTCAAGTGCTGGAGTTACAGAAGCATGTCCAACACCCAGTCTATGCCATGCTGGGTATGGACCTCAGGGTTTCCCACAAACTAGACAAACTAAACTATTACATTTGACATACTAAACTATATCCCAGCTATACTTTCAATACTTCAGCATTAGATGTTTAAAAACAACAAAAACAAAAATCTTTGTGACAAAAAATTATTTTGGAAATCTCTATTTTAAATATTCTGATTCTGTCCCCAGAGGTTTGCCATACAACTACACAATTTCCCTACAGTATCTTATACCACTATCTCCAATTCATCCTATTTTCCTTACCTAGAGGAGGGTATGGACTCTAATGTACATTTATTGACTTAGTAACCACACATATTACCTGCACATGATGAAATTAAGACAGAAGCATGTTTTTAAAAAAATATTTTTCACTATTCAGTTCTCTGACAAGAAAAATATTTTGACGTTACACTCAAAAACAAAACAAACTTAAAAGAATGAATTTTCTACAAATTTATAGCCTATATTTTCTTTCATCACATGCAAAAAACTATTATTTATTCTTACTTGTAATATTTACATTCTAACCTATGTTATTTTTACTTTGATTCTTTGATAAATTCCACATTTACCCTATCTCTCTAGGGATTTAGACACATAACAGAAACTAGCCAGACACTTTACAAGCAGTGAACATACTGTGTGTGTGTGTGTGTGTGTGTGTGTGTGTGTGTAAAGGGGCAGGGGACAGGACACAATTAAAAAATACTCTTTTTTTTCCCCCAATTTTTATTAGGTATTTACTTCATTTATATTTCAAATGCTAGCCCCAAAGTCCCCTATACCCTCCCCCACTCCTTCCTCACCCACACACTCCCCATTCTTGGCCATGGTGTTCCCCTGTACTGGGGCATATAAAATTTGCAAGACCAAGAAAATACTCTTGAACTCACAAAATTTTCTAGGAGCAGAAAGATAAATCATCAATAAATAGTAAATGGGGGAACTACATAGGAACTAAACTAACATCATGGCATTTTATAGTGAATTCTTTACACAGAACAAGAGTTCCAAGACAACTGTTGAATTTTTACAGATATTCACACCTTATTAAAAAACAAAGTTTTTAAGGAAATATGACTTACTAATATTTATTCTTGGGTAAGACAGTAAAATATGAGTGGAAACACAGTCCTTATAAATACTTTTTATTACAATCACTCCTTTTTGTGGCAGGGACAATTTCAAGGATCCTCTTCAGAGACCCAAATTTAGATGCTCAACTTTTAACAAAATGCTGTGTGCTGTCTGTGGTATCAAATATCCCATCTCTAGATTACTCAAGATACTTAGTTTAATAGGAGCAATTAAAACTGTATTGATTACTGAATAAGAAAGGAAACATGTACATGTTCAGTAGACTTGACTACAGAGTGCTACTTCTCTGGTTAGTTAAATCCTTGGATATAAAACCTGTGGCTAATATTAAGGGTCCACTGTGGTTAACTGCATTAAATAAACTGTGTGTATTTAGAATATCTACATACCAGCCACTGTTGTCCATAAACAAATACATGATTTTTGGCAATATCAACTCTGTCCCATGCCAGTGTAAGGATAAGCTGGTCAAACGCAGATGCATTAGTACCTAATTGAATAAAGAAAAAAAAAAAACAGTTGGTAAGTATATCTCCATCAACTTCTAAGCACTTACAAACTCCCCCTAGAACCCTTTAATTTACACAGATCATATACACCATCATGGGATATTACTGTTAAAAATTATATTTAGGTATAAAAATTACATTGCCTAGCCAAAGGTTATGCACACCTCTAATCCCAGCATTCAGGAGGTGCAGAGGCAGGTTGATCTCTGAGTCTGAGACCAGCTTGGTCTACAGAGTAAGTTAACCCTGTTTCAAAAGACAAACAAACAAACAAACAGAAATAGAAAAAAAATTGCCTTAGTAGAAAAGAAAATCAGAATGCAGAAACTGAGAAAGCAAAGATGATTTGTGTCCATCACAAACACGATACTCAATACTTTTAAGAATTCTGAAAAAAAAATTTTTATTTTTCTGCACATATGTAAGTATAGCCATATACTTTAAATTATTAAGAAAGGGTATACTCTGCATTAAGCGGGATCTAATGATGGCTCAGTGGGTACAGGCACCTATTGCCAAAGCCCAACAACTTAAGCCCCATATTCCGGCTTCACATGGTGAAAGGAGAAACCCAAGTTGTTTTACAACCTCTACACATGCCTCACAGTATGCTCAAATGTGCACACACAACAGATAAATTCATGTAACTTATGGCAGACTGGATAAAGGATTTGCTATAAGAACATGAGAACCTGTGTTCAGATCCCCAGCACCTTTGCATAAAAACAAACAAACAAACAAGAAGATATGGTGACATATCTATGACTTAGAACGGGGCTAGGAAGGAGAAAGACAATTGGATCCTTGGAGCTTGCTTCTCAACCAGTCTCACTGGATCTGTGGGCTCCAAGTGCAGAGACTAAGGGCAGCACCTGAATCCTGTGTGAGTGTGTGTGGCGTACATACACACACACACACACACACACTCACACAGAGAGAGAAGGAGAAGAGGGGTTACAGAAGACCATGCTATGTAACAGCTGTCGTCCTTGCTCTGGGGAGGCTACATGAGCAGGACTATCATGAGTTTAAAGCCAGGTAAAATCTACAGAGCAAATATGATTAAAAACACAAGTTTAGTAGCTGCCATGAGACTATTTATTATACATGGCTTTCTTTAAAAAATATATAATTATATTTTGTATGTATTAATCTTTTTTAAACATGAAATAGTTTAGCATTTTAATACACAGATGTTTCAGTTACTCTGAAAAATTTTCAAGTATGCTTTAGTCCATATTTGATTATTTATTGGATATAAGAATATCACTTTAAGGTTTCTGATACATCCAAAGCATGCCTCAGGATGCTTGCACCACTGACCTAAGGCAGATCAGCAATTTTCTGTTTGGGAAGGGAGGCAATAGCACTTATTTACAATTCATTTCTACTTTATTATTTTTAAAAATGAGATTCGTGTCTAGGGATGACTACCCAGTGTTGTATAACCAACTGTGGCACTTCTTCCTGGTGAAGACTGAGTCTCCATGGCTCAGCAGTAGTTAACTGCCTGTAGCTCTTCATCCAGGGGTAGGGCTTGTGAAATTCAAATGTCAATGGGGTTGTCACTGTTTACATGTTATTTAGATAGCAATATTACTGAGATTTCATGTGGTAACACTGTCTTATCTAGAAGATAGAGTATCACAGCTGACTTCCTAGTCCTCTGGCTCTTAACAGTCTTCCTCATCTCTTTCAAAATGTTCTCAGTCTTAGTTTTACAGGTTATGGTGTAAATGTAGCAATTGGGATTGGGTATCCCACTGACTGTTAGGCTCTACATTTTAAGTGGCTGTAGCTTTGGGGAAAGGTTCCTAACTTATGTAAAAACAAACTTCTTTGATAAGAATTGAGAGCTACATTTATCAGACTAGGCCAGGACACAGAATGCCTTATTTCTACTTTTATATAATAACAGAATATATGTCCATTATCTAAGTGTTTGGATTCTTCTTCAAATTTTCATATTATTTTTCCATAAGATATTCATTTTTTCTTTAAGTTATAGCCTTTACATTATTTTGTGTATGTGCGTGTGTGTGCACACACGCATGAATGCCTGGGTGTGTACACAACACAGCAATCATGGAGCTCAGAAGGCAACTTGCACAAATTGATTCTCTCCTTCCACTATGAATTCCAGGAACAAAACTAGTGCTGTCAGGCTCATGTGGCAAGTGGTTGGATCCACTAAGTCATCTCAATGGGCCTATAAATATAGGGGATTTTAAAATTCCTTCAATTTATCATTTGATTCCTTAGATCCTTCCTTTGTAAGATGAAGAAAAGACAAAGAAAACAGGCCATGTAGAACCCCTGGAAGGATAAAATAAGGATACAATACACTTTCCTACTGAGACTAGCACACAGAATACCTATGGCAAACAGTACACATAGATAGTGTTCTATTATTATCTTATGTTGTGATATTTATGTCATCTCTCTTTCTTACTACGTCTATGGTTCCTGACCACTTAAGCATCTCTTCTTGATCCAAGATGATTTATACTCAATTATTTTATGTTTAAAAACATAGTAGTTATTTGTTGTAGTCTAATATCCGGGACACTTCAATGGATAATAAGACCTTTGTTCCTACCCTATCTCCAAATATGTGGCTTCCCAATAGAACACAATTTTCATTTCTCATTTTTGAAAATACTTATCACTATGACATTTTATTTAAACCAGTGGGTATCTGTAGTATTTGGAAAGACCACATTAGTTCATATTTTCTCCAAAAGAAATTAGTATATTTAAGTAATCTCTTTTATATCTATCAGCTAAATATTTGATTATGTTTAAAGTCATTTTTTAAAATACATCCCATTTCATGTGTATGTAAAAAACACATGAATGAATGAATGAATGAATGAGTGAATTCATCCATCCATCCAGTTAAATCTATAAGACACCAAACTCTACATAACTAATTTGTTGACAACTTAAAATTAACCTGTGTCTTTCATTAAGAAAAACTATTTAAGCCAGGCAGTGGAGGCGCACGCCTTTAATCCCAGCACTTGGGAGACAAGAGGCAGGCGGATTTCTGAGTTTGAAGCCAGCCTGGTCTACAGAGTGAGTTCCAGGACAGCCAGGGCTACACAGAGAAACCCTGTCTTGAAGAAGAAAAAAAGGGGGGCTGGTGAGATGGCTCAGTGGGTAAGAGCACCCGACTGCTTTTCCGAAGGTCCGGAGTTAAAACCCCAGCAACCACATGGTGGCTCATAATCATCCGTAACAAGATCTGACGCCCTCTTCTGGAGTGTCTGAAGACAGCTACAGTGTACTTACATATAATAAATAAATAATCTTTAAAGAAAAAGAAAAAAAAAAGAAACTCTTTAAAAAATAAAGAGAGATTCTAACAATGTAGAGTTGGCCCTTTTACAGCAATCCCCCTGCATGTACACATAAATAAAATATTTAAAAAAAAAAAAAAAAAGAAGAAAACTATTTAAAAATTAACTTCTCTGACCTTGACACAAAAAATTCCTATCTCATATAAATAGGACATACTCTAAAGATAACATATTTTTAGAATCTTACCTTTTTATTATTATGGCTCATACCTTAATCTCAATGCTTAGGAGGTTGATGCAGGAGGATCTATGTGAGTTCCAGGACTGCCGGAGCTATGTAAAGACCCTGTTTCATAACAAAATCAAAAAACCCTTACCTTTTAGCAGT
Organism: Mus pahari; assembly: GCF_900095145.1. Classification (NCBI taxonomy): domain Eukaryota; kingdom Metazoa; phylum Chordata; class Mammalia; order Rodentia; family Muridae; genus Mus; species Mus pahari. The sequence goes on from NC_034592.1 coordinate 110,063,013, forward strand.
GCAGTAAGTATGGCCACATCTATATCTTGATGATCCTCTGATCCAATGTGAAAAACAGTGATCTATTTAAAAATAGATTAATATTATATTTTTATTTTTAAAGCTAAGATATTATATAACAAATAAATAATTTCAAACAATATAAGGAGAAATGTTCGTATGTAGATTTATATAGAAACAGATATTTATAGGTCTGGCAAGATGGCAAAGTGGGTAAAAGGGTTTGTCATATATTACAATTTGAATGAGAATGGCCCCTGCAGGCTCACATGATTGAATGTTTTGGTCCCCATTGGTATGACTGCTGGAGAAGGATTAGACAATGGTGCCTTGTTGGAGAAGGTTTGTTACTGGGCACGGGGCTTCTAGGTTTCAAAGCCTTCATTCCAGAAGGTAGCTTTCCTGCCTTGTGGTTGTCTCAACATGTAAGTTCTTAGTACTGCTACAGCTCCATGTCTGCCTGTCACCGTGGTCCCTACTATGATGATCGTGAACTCACTTCTGAAATTATGAGAGCCCATTAAATGCTCTTTTATTAAGTTGCCTTGGTCATGGTGCCTTTTCACAGCAACAGAAAAATAACTAGGACACTACACAAACCTGACAACCAAATTCAATCTCCAGAAGCCATTAAAGGTGGAAGGAAAGAACTGACTCCACAAAGTGACCTCTGTGCATGCATGCCCACACAACCACATACGCAAAATGATTTTTTTAAACATGTACTCACGCTGGGCGTGGTGGCACACGCCTTTAATCCCAGCACTCGGGAGGCAGAGGCAGGTGGATTTCTGAGTTCAAGGCCAGCCTGGTCTACCGAGTGAGTAAAGTTCCAGGACAGCCAGGGCTACACAGAGAAACCCTGTCTTGAAAAACCAAAAAAAAAAAAAAAAAAAAAAAAAACAAAACTAACTTACATATCTCTATAATTATACAGACCTCTAAATCTATAGACCTAACTGATCTAATATCAGTTCAACCCTAAAAACAAAAAAATTTGACTTCATTATTTGCATCACATTAGCAGACAGATCCAAAATCAGTATTTTCTTTTTCCTTTTATGTTCTGTTTTGTTGAGACTCGGTTTCCCTAAGTAGCCCTGTCTGTCTTCTTCCTCCTGTGTGCCTAGACTAAAGGCATGTGGCTTGTTTATTCCATATCATAGCCACTTCTTTTTACCCTATCTTATGTCTGTTAGCTGACACAATTAATTTGTGGGCAGAGGCAAGAGATTACTATCAGAGCAAATATTGCTGTTCTTTTTAGAGTGAACACTTATTCCGGTGATAAATATATCCCCCCACCCGTTTTTAAAGGAAAGTTCTTATGAAGTAGACTCAGAGCCCTCCAGCCTCAGCTTCCAGGTACTAGATCACAGGTGTGCACCACTATACCATGCAGCATAGTGGTGAGGAGGGTAATCAAGTGAAATATAAAACTGTTTAGGAAGCTTTTACCTAGGTACTTTTCAGAAAGTAAAAGGTGATCTACACTAGGAAAAAGTTCAACTAACTAAATTCATTTCATGGAGAACAAAGCTTGCAATGAAAGTCAAAACAAGGGGCTGGAGAGATGGCTCAGAGGTTAAGAGCACTGACTGATCTTCCAGAGATCCAGAGTTCAATTCTCAGCAACCACATGGCGGCTCAAAGCCATCTGTAATGGGATCTGATGCCCTCTTCTGTTGTGTCTGAAGAAATCTACTCATACACATTGAAAGAAAGAAAGAAAGAAAGAAAGAAAGAAAGAAAGAAAGAAAGAAAGAAAGAAAGAAAGAAAGAAAGAAAGAAAGTCAAAACAAGGCAAATCAGCATCTCATCAAGACAAAGGACAAGGACTGACAGCAAATCCATGTTTCGATGTACTGACAGAGCTGTACATTTTATCTCTGAAAACATAAGCCTGTGTTTACACATATAAAATTAAGCAGCAGACTTTTATTTTTTTTTTTTTTTTTTTTAAAGCTTTTATTTATTTATTTATTATATGTAATTACTCTGTAGCTGTCTTCAGACATTACAGAAGAGGGTGTCAGATCTTGTTACAGATGGTTATGAGCCACCATGTGGTTGCTGGGATTTGAACTCAGGACCTTTGGAAGAGCAATCGGGTGCTCTTACCCACTGAGCCATCTCACCAGCCCAGCAGCAGACTTTTAATCTTGTAGTTTAAAAATACTTTCCCATTTTACTGGAAGTCACTAGCAACTATAACCCAAGCCCCCCCCTTGTTGAGGGGGGGCGGAAGATGGAGGGAAAGACTGAGACAGAGAGAGATTTGCACACAGCATCCACAAGCAAGTCAAAGGCAATGTGTGAGAGTTGGTTCTCTCCTTACACCAGGTGAGTTTCAGAGATCAAACTCAGGTCATCAGATTTGGTGGCAAGCACCAGTGGCCACGGAGCCATATTGCTTGTTTTTCTGCATTCTTCTTAAATACTAGGCACAGTCAGTTGAGACTCAGTTATAAAACTTCCTTTAAAAGAATAAATATAGGGCTGGAGAGATGGCTCTGTGGTTAAGAGCACTGACCACTCTTCCGAAGGTCCTGAGTTCAAATCCCAGTAACCACATGGTGGCTCACAACCATCCGTCATGAGATCTGATGCCCTCTTCTGGGGTGTCTGAAGACAGCTACAGTGTACTTACATATAACAAATAAATAAATTTTTTTTTTTTTTTTAAAAAGAATAAATATAGAGGTAGGCGGGTTTCTGAGTTCGAGGCCGGCCTGGTCCACAAAGTGAGTTCCAGGACAGCCAAGGCCACACAGAGAAACCCTGTCTTGAAAAACAAACAAACAAACAAACAAACAAAAAGAATAAATATAGTCTTAATATGATTTGAAAATTAGTCTTTTTATGCCATCACTCAGTTGAAGACCAATAAATAAGGAAATGACAGAATAGCTTTAAAAACTTAAAACACAAAGATAAAATAATGTATAAATTAGAATAAATAAGAGACTTATTCTGCTGAAATCTACTCACAAGCTCTTTTTTTTTCATACACTCCATCATTGTTTGAAATAAATGAACTGCTTCACTCTGGCCAAAGTTAAATGTTTTTTTGATAGTTGATATAATATCAGGCTCTGCTGCATCAGGAAGATTTCTGGTAGAAGAAGAAAATCAATTTACTTCATTTCATCTTCTCTGTAGGATGAAAATGAAATACAGGTAGACCCATGCAAGGTTTCTACAGATTCTGTACTAATATTAAATAATAATTTCCTGAAATACCTACTATTAAATCTTTGGCATAAGAAGAGTAATAGTGTTTTCATTTTGAATTATTTTGTGAATGCATAAAAAAGCATGTGATGTAGTACTAGTACTCTGATTTTACAAGATATCATAAGGGTAATTCTATACTATGGCTTATAAAATAATTTTCCAAGTTGTCTTAAACATGGATACTATTTATGCATCAAAGTATCACAATGCAGCAGTTCATGATCAGAATCTCCTTTCCTATTCTTTCTTTGCCTTCTACACTTCAGCTCTTTCCAGCAATCACTGTTAGCCTCTATGATGCTCTGAGATCTTGTTTAGTAATGTAAGTAATTTTCTTAACTCTTCTTAAAAGTAAGGAATGTGGGCTGGAGAGATGGCTAAGTGGGTAAGAGCACTGACTGTTCTTCTGAAGTTCCTGAGTTCAAATCCCAGCCACAACATGGTGGCTCACAACCACTCATAAGGAGATCTGACACCCTCTTCTTGTGTGTCTGAAGACAGCTACAGCAGCTACCGTGTGCTTATGTATAGTAAAAAACAAATCTTTGGACAAGAGCAACCGGGGTTGACTGGAGCAAGCAGAGGTCCTAAATTCGATTTCCAGCAACCACATGAAGGCTCATAACCATCTGTACAGCTACAGTGTACTCATATGCATAAAATAAGTAAATAAATCATTTTTAAAAAGGGAAGGAATGCTTCACAAGTTTGCGTGTCATCCTTGCATAAGAGCTACACTACTCTGCATCATGTGTGTGTGTGTGTGTGTGTGTGTGTGTGTGTGCGCGCGCACACGCTGCCACAGGGGAGTAAAGTGACTTAACACACAGGTCCCATCCTTCCTCAGCTGCAATCATTTGAGTGTATAGATATGCCATAACTATTTAGACCTCTTTTGGTAGATGTTCTATGTCTTCATGTTATACAAATAACCCTACAACAAAAACTTTATACGAGTATTTACTTGTAGAAACCATTATTTGAAATTAAACTATCAGGTCAAAGGTATGTTTTGATCAAAAAAATCTTTTGAATAAAAATAAAAGATGATTATACTTTCATTCCAATAATGTATGAGACAAGCTACTGCCTTAAGTCTGAACAAAGCATTTTATTGAATCTGAGATTTTCATTCTCATTAAATAAACAAAGGAATTCAGTACTGGATAAGCTATAACACTCTATATTGTAACATCTGCTATACTCTACACTCACCCTCCTTCCTCTGTCTGTTTATGGATATACGCTAGTAAATCTGCAGCTCTGCCTGTCCCTTCACACACAACAACTGGAACTGGGGGGCTTTCCTGAAGGTACTCCAGTACTGTAAGGATGACATTTGGCCCGCCTTCAAATATCAAAGCCACCACAGGAACTCCTTGACCAATTCCTGAAAAGGGTAAAAGTTTAATTAGTAAATATGAGAAAACTCAGTAAATTAATCATATTTATTTTAAATAAAAAAATTAAAATAAAATTACATGTGAGACAGTTGGCTTTACCTTGAACACTGAATGTTAGCAATAGCCAGTATATTTATAAAAAAAGAGTACCAATAACAGAGTTCTCAACATTTATTCACTGAAATCTGTTCAACCAACTAGAATGTGCATATTAACCGAAGATAAAACTTTGTGTATTTACTAATTGACTTTCTGACAAGATATGTTAAGATTAATTTGTGGCGTAGTAGGTCTAGTTTTTGCTTTTTCTTGTTTTTGAAAGTCTTATATGTAATCCAAGGATGCCTCTAGTCTCAGCCCCTTGAGAGCTGTGATAGTATTGAAAGTCTTGGGCTGGAGAGATGGATCAGTGGTTAAGAGCACTGACTGCTTGCTCTTCCAGAGGTTCCCAGCAACCACATGATGGCTCACAACCATCTGTAATGGGATCAGACGCCCTCTTCTGGTGTGTCTGAAGACAGCTACGGTATTCATATAGATAAAGATAAATCCTAGAAAAAAAAAAAAAATGCAACCAAAAGGGAGGTCAGAAGAATACACTGTATCCCCCAGGAATAGAATTACAGATGGTCTGAGACACTGAATGGGTGCTGGGAACTGAACTCAAAACCTCTGCAAGAGTAACAAGTACTCTCAGCCACTGTGTCATTTCTCCAGTCCCCAAAATATACTTTTTTAAATGACTCAATTTCACAAACAGTGTGACTCTATTATGTGTGCTCTTCTGTTATTTTGTATTTCTATATCACCTCATCAGAGTTCACCTTCTCAGTACACTGGGTTTCAGAATTACTTCAGATTGTAGCAAAATATAGATGTTGAAGGAGAAAGTTCAGCCACAGTTGGAAAGAAAAATCTGTTCCAAGAATATTAACTTTTAAAACCCATTTGCCAACAGCAATACAGACTTACTTTATAAAGTTTAAGAAAGGCTAATTCTTAACAAAGTGATATTGCTCCTTTTATAACACTATCTTGACTGTCAAAGTCATGTATTAGAATGACTACAAACATTACAACTGATAATAAGTACCTTGAACTACAGTGGTTTACATTATCATAGTTTTTTGTTTTGTTTTGTTTTAAACACAATGAAAACAGCAACAAAACTCTTTTCTTTTTGGACTTGGATTGGAAACATAAATATGGAACTTGGCTTAGGATGTCTTTTCCTAGGTCTTAACATTTTGTTTAAGATCGATCATTTTAGGTTGCTCTGTTGGTTCTCTTGGTAAGTAAAGAAGTGTACTTACTTCAAAGAACATATGCTGCTGGCTATTAATACACCTTTGAATAATTTAACAGCAAAGAAAAAAAATCTATGAACCCCCTTACTAGCATGAATTCTTTGCTGATTAATGGTTTTTTCAAGCTCTCTTCTCAGTCTGACTTCTGCCCCATACTTTCCAACAGTGCCGTCGTCCACCAAGATGAAATGGGAGTGTAGATTATTCAGCACATTCAACTTACTCAGGGGATTCAATAGGGTTTGATAAGGAGCAACCACCTAAACAACAACGAAAACAAGAGTCAACGCAAGGGAGCTAAATGTAACATAGCTTAAGGTAAAGTCTGAAGCGATCCAGGGATAAAAGGTACAATTCTATTTTTATTCATATATAAAGAAAAAGAACAAGCTTTTAAATATTTGAAGATCAATAATAAATTGAGCCATGTTTTTTATCATTGCATGCAAAAGGAGCAATAAAATATACAGTGCTAATTATGAATTTATTGAAACGAGTAAAGTACAATACAGAAGATAATAAAAAAGTAGCAAAACGTGAATGTGTTTTTTTCCAAAGCATAAATAAAATATAGCCTTTTAAAACAGAGATTAGAAATTCAGTATCATTTGAAAATGATTGCCATAATTTAGATTTTTTTCCTTTTGGTTATTTTTTAAAGACAGGATTGCATTATATAGCCTCAGTAGCCTGGAACTTTGCTATGTAGATCAAGCTGGCTTTGACTGAAACACAGAAACTGGTCTGCTTTTGCCTCTATGTGCTACGTGCTAGAATAAAAGGTCTGCAATGGCACAGCAATATCCACTGGGAACACTGAGAGTCATGAAGCCAGCACAGTTGCTTGATATAGTTCCAGCAAAGCTGAGCAGATTGCTACAATCTCTGTGCTTCTATCTCTAACTTTTGTGTTTTGGTCTCTCTGTGTTATATTCTTGGGGACTTTCTGCATTATGATTAATTTTATTTCTTTTACTGAGGAAAATTATATCTTAGTGTTTTGTTGTTTGTTTGTTTTTGTTTTTTTAGGAAAATCTTAAAATTAACTTTATCTGGCCACTATGTGCAAGTTTTCCTTATGCCCTGGACATCATTAAGTACAGATGTGTATATAGCTAGACGAGGCCATTACTCCAGAAATGTTCTTGGGATATCTGACCCTGAGCAACCTCAAACAGCATAATTGGTACAGGGTAAACAAAGTCAACTGACAAACTGACTAGCCAGAACAGGTTACAGATTCAAGGTCTCTTTTTATTATAGGCTTAGAGCTCTCTGAAAATATGAAGATAGGAGGTTGTACAATGTATATACCTGAAAGAATACAACTCAATAAGATAGGTTGACTAAAATAAACTTTTCCTACTTTACAGTGTAAATGATGAAACACATATAAAGTAAGTTAGGCATTAGCATTTGCTATTCAGAAAAAGACTGGTTCAGATATTTTCTGTTTGCCTGGAATGTCTAAAAGCAGGCTGTCATATAATAAATGTGTTTGCTTCAGGAGAGACACTCTTTATATTCTTTAAATGGCAGTTATAGAGCTAATAATAAAATCTGTTTGTATTTTCTAATTGTAACTAAACTTATAACCATGGAACATGTAATGAAAAATCAAAATATATTCTGTACCACTTGAGATAATCATTAGTCTGTCTTTGTTCTGTGAAACTTGTATAAAGAAGCACTTGACAGTCAGAGCTGCTAAATTCCCCTGACCATTGAGTGACTCCCTCCCTTTGGTGACTCATCTCCTCTGCAGGTGCCCTATCAGCAATGAACCTAAGACCCTCAGGCAGGTAGTCCCCACCCCAAAGGCCTTGGCACTGCACCACCATGCCCAGCCAGTTTTACTTTAATAGGCTCCTGATCAATATCCATAAACCGGTTCACATCTTCAATCTACTCAAATAAAGCACTAACATTTGATTCTTACTCTTGGTGACAAGATTAATCCCTAACATATAATAACCAGTTAGATCTCTGAGTTCAAGGCTAGCCTGGCCTTAGTCTACAGAGCATGTTCCAGAACAGCAACAGTTACACAGAGAAACTCTGTCTTGAAAAAGCAAAACCAAACAAAACAAAAAACAAAAGAAAGAAAAGAAAAAACATCAATTACAAATACTAATATGGAAAAACATGTTAAAATAACATTCTACATTAAAGATAGAAAAAAAAAGGACCAACACTATTATAAGCACTTATATTAATAAACACTTTCCAAAGGATCAAAAAAGGCCACTGGAAATTTTGTTTTAAACTTAGTGTGAAAGTATGATACAGTCTTTCAAATCGGCTAGCATTATTTCTATTTATATACAAGCTCAAATTTAAGACATTAGAAGAAAAAAACTTTCTTACATCTCTCCCAACAAGATCATTTCTGTTTTCTATCACTCCCCATGGAGCTATTCCAATAGTGCAAATTTTTCGAGATGATCTGGAAGCATGTTCTTTGAGGGCATCACCAACATGTTTTGCCACACCTGACCATACAAAATTTAATTACCATTAGGAAAACCTAGTAGTTTCTAACATTACAATTTACGACATTTGTTTAAAAAAAGATTCTAAGGCTGTAGTATCCAAAGCCAAGCTTATAAAAACTGTAAGATAACCAAACAGATTAACAAAACCACACAGCATCAAACCCATTGCAACTGTCCAAAACCCATGTAAACTGATTCCACCGCCAGGCTGAAAATTTAATTTTTGAAGGCCACTTTTCTTTTTACAATTTTATTTTTATGTGTATACATGTCTGCATATATGTGAATCACATATGTCCCTAATGCCTGAGAAAGCCAGAAAATGGTATCAGGTTCCCTGGAACTGGAGTTACAGATAGTTGTGAGATACCATGTCAATATTGGAAAAAAAACTCATGTCCTCTACAAGAACAGCCAGTGCTGAGTCATCTCTCTAGTCCCCAAAGGCTATGCTTTTACCTCTATCAAGGGAGGAGACTACCATTCTTCTACCAGTTTATCAGTAGTCAGAATTGACAATACTTTACAGCAGAGTCAGCAAATGTTTTAGACAAGCATTAACATTTGGGCTACGTATAGTATGAACTTACTAGTCTTAGTTACAAGTATAGACAAACGAATGTGACTACGTTCAAATTAATCTTTATTCCTAAGTACAAAAATTACCTAATGGATCTGGCATACAGGTCAACTTTGTGAACTTAAAGTGTATATTTTAAAGGCCTAAATGACAACCAAAAAAAACCCCTTATTTTTATCAATGAAATTACCAAAGATTATAGATTTTAACAGAAGAATCAAATATTTAAACTAATTTATTATTTCAAATGCCAAATGGATATGAAAGATTGGCAAACATTAAATAAAACTGGTAAGTGTTCATATTACCTGTATTGACTCCTCCAGTTAAAATCCAAGCTCCGGTTGTAACTGCAGCTTTAATAAGACCCTTTCCAAGCAACTGCTTAATTCTTGGATGAAGCTCAAATTTCTGCATGCCTCCATGTACAGAAATAACAAGTTTGGGTAACTCCATTTGCCATTCTTTAAGCAGAAGTTGCAGAATGATTTCAGGTTTGGTATCATATGATAGTCTCACATACTAAAACAAACAAAGGGCCAAAATAACTATGTTCGCAGATTTAATGCAACATTATCTGATAATCAAAAAAAAATTACTTGTTAGATCATGTAAAAAAAAGTTTTCATGGGCCATTTTCAAAATATTTACACTCCTAGAAATATAAAATAGCAAATGGCTTTAAAATTTGGAAAAATTCTTGTGATATTTATAGTACTAGCATTGTAACTCACCAAAATCAGGATACATGTCTCAATTTGTCTATTTATACTCAATTATTGATTAACCCATTCATAACATTTATTGCCCTGTGAATACACCGAGAGTAGGAGGTGTTAGGACAAATAGCATGCGTTTTTTGGAATCAGTCAGGTACAAAAGCAGTAAGAACTTATGAACATAAGAAAACTTGGAAATGAGCATGATGTCTTAAGACAAGGAGGAAGATGCAAAGGTTATAAAATGATTAACAATTACATTACAGAATTTTAAAATGCACAGAACTTACATGTTTGCCAACAAATACACATAAGACACAAGAGAAATAATGGACTTACAGATGTTCTAAAAGTTCTTAAACTGTTGAGTAATAAAAGTGACGAATAAATTTTAACTCTGTATTTTATTTTATTTAAAACTGTATTTTATTACAAGATCACACTAAAGAATAATATATGAATAAAAGGAAGCCAATCAAAATAATATAAGACAAGTGAATAAAGAAAATAAAAGGAAGACAAGTAGATAGCTAATACTACAACGGTTAAACTTAAACTCAAATGCAAAAATTTGATTTTAAAAGGCCATCTATACATGCTACTAAGATACTTTTGGGAATTTGATTTTCTTTAGCACACAGGGTTTTTCCATACTGCCTAGCCTGATCCCAAAAGTGGGGTTCAAATAATCCTTGTACTTTGGCTTCTCAAGTAGCTGGAATGTCAGGCATATGTCACAATGCCTAAAAAAATGAGGCCTTTTACCTTATGAAAATGTTTAAAAAGAGAGGAAAGGAGATTTAACATTCCTTTCAGAAAACAGATTCTAACAATAAACATAAAATTAAGACTTTTTATAAAGATGACTTGATTCCCGATAATACAATAATTCTGTATTTATGTCAACCCATGTTAAGAACTTTAGTTTACTTACTCTGTTTTGGTACTACACATATTACGAAATAAATGAAATAAAAAAATAAATCTAGTAAGTAGCATACCTTAGCTCTGTAGGAATGAGAACCCCCTTGAAAATTGATGACTCCATAAGCATCTGTTGGGCTCTGCTCCGTGTGCTTTTCCACAGACCATTCTTCTATTGCTTGGTTAAAGTGTTCACCCAATTTCACATCTGAGTATTTCATGGCAAGACTTGCAGTAAAGCATGCATGTTGCTTGACCAAACGACCACAGAAACATCTAAAGGGAAAAAGCAAGAGTTTATAGAGACCTTTCAAAAAAATTAAGAGTGAAAGGAAAGTAGGTAGGAAGGGTAATAGAACACCTGTGATGTGAAAGAACAAGGAAAGACTAACAAGGAAAGACTGGCATCGAAAGGGCTTCAAGCCGGGAGGGATGGGAAACAGGGATATGAGAGGAGGAGGAGAGGGGGAGCGGGGCACAACCCAAACTATGTGTGAATGTCAATGCTGCAAGGAAACTTGCTAATTTGTAAACTAATTTGAAAGTAAATTTTAAAATTCAGTTATTGAAAAACTGAATTAAAATGAATGAACATAAAAACAGCTTGACATTTTGATTTTAGGGTATCTAAAAGTAAATATTTTTGCCACAGTTTGGAATAGAGTAAGTACATTGGTGTATAATAATGAAAACTGTAATGTAAGCCATCAATAAAATGTGATACAGCTACATAAGAGAAGTAGTATTTAGCTACAGAATGAGATGAAATTTGAGTAGACACATTAACAGATGAAAATCACGTTGCCTGTGACCTACACCAAACACCACAATGACTCCAGGATTACAGAATTCAAGAAAAGGCAAACTAACCTACTGAGTCACCAAAGAGTTATAAATCATTGCCTGAGGCTAGGAGCACAAAGAGTGATGGTGTGTAATGTAAAAGTACCTATTGGACCATAAGTGCAAGAAACAAAAACAAAAACAAAAACAAAACAAAACAAAAAAACCCAGAACTGTACAGTTCAACTGATCTGACAGAATATGAAAAACACAGTAGAGTTTAAAACTGATAAAGCAGTAACAGGAAGGTGATCCCAGGAAGAGTTCTAAATGCCTGCAGACGGACCATCTGTGGTAGAACAATCCTGAAATTCTAGGGCACAGAACAGTTTGCATACCTAGAATGAACAAACAGCCTTCTGATACATAAGTCCTAATACGGGCTTGTCAGAAGAATTTTGTCTAATGAACCTAAATTAGACTTAGATAGTACAAGTCCTAAAATGAAAAGTAAAACTTCAAAGGACCAACCTGAACCATATTTACCTAACTGCTTCTTAATGTAAGTCCAAAATTCTACAATGTAATACGACAAAATGTAAACCCTCCAAATCTTAAAATTCACTATGTACAGTACTAATCAAAATTTATCAGCATGAAGCCACACGTGCTGGCCCACAAGTACTTGGGAGAATAAGGAAAGATGATCATGTTTGAGGCTTGCAGGGTATATGCAATAAAATCGATCATAAAATAAACAGCAACAAAACTGAAAAAAAATGTTTATACTAGACATGTAATGAAGTAAAAAGTATTATTAAAGGAAATAAATGTCATTAAATAAAATCCAAAATGACAGATAATATAAAACAAGTATTAGAAATAAAGTTCAGGGGCTGGAGAGATGGCTCAGCAGTTAAAAGCACTGACTGCTCTTCCAGAGGGCCTCAGTTCAATTCCCAGCAACCACATGGTAGCTCACAACCATTTGTAATGAGATCCAATGCCCTCTTCTGGTATGTCTGAAGACAGCTACAGTGAACTCATATATATAAAATAAATCAATAAATAAATCTAGAAATAAGGTCCAAGTATTAAAAATATGCCCCAGAGAGTTGAGGAAAAGTGAACACAAGGAAGGAGAACAGAAAGACATCTCAAAAGCTAGAACAACAAATAGTTCAACACATATAATTCAAATGTTAAAAAGAGATGGGAGGGCTGGTGAGATGGCTCAGCAGGTAAGAGCACCCGACTGCTCTTCCAAAGGTCCAGAGTTCAAATCCCAGCAACCACATGGTGGCTCACAACCATTCTTAACAAGATCTGACTCCCTCTTCTGGAATGTCTGAAGTACAGCTACAGTGTACTTACATATAATAAATAAATAAATCTTTAAAATAAAATTAAATTAAATTAAAAAAAAAAGAGATGGGAATAAAAACTTAGAACACACACTGAAGAAAAAGAATTCCAAAATTCTTGAATCCATGTATCTCAGTAGTTCAACAAATAAACAAACCAGACATAAACAAACCATACTATGGCCAGGAGTGGTGGTACATATCTTTAATCCCAACACTTAAAGAGTCAGAAGCAGGCAGATCTCTGTGAGTTCCAGGATAGCCAGAGATACACAAAGAGAACTTGCTTCAAAACAAAACTAGGATGCTGCTGAAAGCTAATGGTGAGAGAAAGAAGTCTTAAAACAAGCTAGAATAAAACCTAACCAAGAAAAAAGAAAGAAAAAGGAAAAAAGAAAAAAGAAAAGAAGAAAAAAAATTGATAGATCTGACAAGGTGTAGTGCACATAACTGTAACCCCAACACTTGGGAAATGGAGGCAAGAGTAGGGTCAGCCTCGGTACAGGTGTTTTAAACCAGCATGGGCTACATGAGATCCTGTCTCCAACAGAGACAACAAACACGAAAAAGAATGACGGCTGTAAAGGGAGAGGGGAGAAGAAAATCTAGCACGTTAATTTTATGTGTATGAATGTTTATCCGAATTATGTATGTGCACCACATGCAAGCAGTGCAAAGGATGCTAGAAGCAGACACTGGATCCCCTGGAACCAGAGCTAAAGACAGTAGTAAGTTGCCATTTGGCTGCTTGGACTCAAAGTTAGGTCCTCTTAAAGAACAGCTAGTGTTCTTAACCAAGGATTCATCTCTCCAGTTTGCAACTAACCCCTTTTAATAGAAAATCAGAAGTAAGATATACTACATATAAGCACAAATAACATAGTCCCTACTCATTTCTAATTTTAAGAAAGGGGGAGACAAAGAATTACTGTGTAACCCTGGCTGGTGGGAGTTCACGATATATGAACTGGCTAGCCTGGAGCTCATAGAGATCTGCCTGCCTCTGACTCCTGAAAGCTGGTAGCCCAGCCTACCAACCACATTCTATTTCTTACACTGTAGTTTCCTGACTGCACCACAGGGTCTTTAACTATCAGATCTTCCCATAGCCTGTTTTGCTTGTCAGAATCCCCTGTCCCTTTCCTCTCTGTTCAACCAACTCTCTCTCTCAGAACCCTACTCTGGTAGCTTTAAGTCTGAAACAGTACTGTCAAAGATTTGAGTAAAATGTCCTTCAAATATAATAACATCAATTTTATCACACTGTGCTATACCTAGTGTTTCTAATTTATTAGTTAAGTTTATTTTTCAAAATTTCTGCAATGTAATAAACTTACCTGACAAGTTGCTGACAAATCTGACATCCTGGAAGACATCTATAAAATGTAGAAAGGTAAATTATTAGCTAAGGAAAAAACATTTATTTTAAAGTAAATAATATTAAGTTCATTAAGAAGTATAAAACATAAGAAACATATATATATAAAATAAATACCATAGATCATGCACACCTTGGTTTATATATTCAACTAACCTTTTAGATTTGCATAGAATTATGTTTTAATGATTATTATTTTTGAAATAAACCAAGAAACAGAGTAAAATGGCAAATTAAATATGCAAAATCACACTTTCATGTAGGAAAAAAAATCTGCAACTAATAAGACTTAAACATAAAAAGAAAGTTAGGGGCTGGTGAGATGGCTCAGTGGGTAAGAGCACAGACTGCTCTTCCGAAAGTCCTGAGTTCAAATCCCAGCAACCACTTGGGGACTTTCAACCACCTATAATGAGATCTGATGCCCTCTTCTGGTGCATCTGAAGACGGTTACAGTGTACTTATGTATAATAATAAATAAATCTTTGGGCCAGAGCGAGAGGCGTTGACCGGAGTGAGCAAAGGTTCTAAAAAATTCAATTCCCAACAGCCACATGAAGACTCACAACCATCTGTAAAGCTACAGTGTATTATTTTATGTACATAAAATAATAAATAAATAAATCTTTAAAAAAGAAAAAAAGAAAGTTAGTTTCCCTATTAGAGCTTCCTCAAATCAATGTTAAAATCCAACATAAAAATGGAAAAATGTGCCGGGCAGTGGTGGTGCATGCCTTTAATCCCAGCACTTGGGAGGCAGAGGCAGGCGGATTTCTGAGTTCGAGGCCAGCCTAGTCTACAAAGTGAGTTCCAGGACAGCCGGGGCTATACAGAGAAACCCTGTCTCTAAAAAACAACAACAACAACAACAACAACAAAAGGGAAAAATGTGAAGAGTTCACAGTAAAAACATATATACGAAAGACTTAATTAGGAAAAATTTTAAAAATATTTAGTTTCGTGAAAACAGGGAAGTCTTATCTGCTGGTGAAATATATATTAATATTTTTATGGACAACAATTTGATAATACTTGTCAAAATTAAAAAGTACCAATTCCTCACACTCTAATCCAAATTCTAAAAGTATGGGCCAGGTCTGTGGCTATAGCTCAGAGAAAGAGCACCTGTCTAACAGGCATAAAACTCTGGGTTCAACTCCTCAGCACTGATAACCAAATAGCATTTTAAAAGTATGTGGTAAAGTCTGTCTAAAGTATCTGAAGTATATGTAAAAAAAATGAAAAGTATAAGGCAATACATTATAGCATTTCTAACAGAGAAAAACAGAATATAACTAAAATGTACATCAATAAGGTAGTACTATATTAACATAAATGATTTAGACATATAACTCATAACATGCAACAAATGAATATAAATTAAGCTGGAGATAGAGCTCAGTGGTAGAGTACGTAGCATGTGTAAGGCTAAGAGTTCTATCCCTAATACCACTAAAAAAGTATGAGAGAGAGGGAGAGAGAGAGAGACAGAGACAGAGAGAGACAGACAGAGACAGAGAGCGCGCACAGCAGGTGTGATAGTGCATGTGGGAGACAGAAGGATGCCTGTAAGTTCTAGGTCAGCTTGGTCTATATAACCAGATGTAAAGCCAGTGAAGGCTATACAGTAAGACCCTATCTCGAAAAGAAAACAGACAGAAAGAATGAAACAATGGTCTCCAGGATAAGTAATAAACATAACATTAAACAATTTTATATATATATATATATATATATGTGTGTGTGTGTGTGTACATATGTATGCATGTATATATGCATGTGTACATATGTATGCATATATATATATGCATACATATGTACACACACACACACACACACCTCCTTGGACATGCAATGCAAAGACTCTGTCTAGAAGGTATGGGGGATATGTATATGCACACAATTATCAAGATTGAAAGCCAAAGGTTTTCAATGATCACTTCTGCAATTTCCTATTTTTAAGGTTTATTTTATATGTAGAGGTGTTTTGCCTGAATGTATGTCTGTGGACCACAAGTATATAATGCCCTTGGAAGCCAGAAAAGGAAACTAGATCACTTGGTACTGAAGTTGTAAATCAGTTTGAGCTGACATGTGGAAGCTGGGATTTAAACCTGGATCCTCCAGAAGAGCAGTCAGTGCTTTTAACCAGTGATCCATCTCTCCAGCCTTCCACGTTGTTTTTGTTTGTTTGGCTGGGTTGGTTTGGTTTTTGTTTTGTTTTTGATACAGGGTCTCTTTCACTGAACCTGGAGGTTGCTTTTTTAGCTAGACTAGCTGGTCAGTATGGTCCCTGGATGTACCTATTGCTGCATACCACAACACTAAGAATACAGGCACATGATACCACACTTAGATTTTAGATGAGTGCTAGAGAGCTGAACTGTACTTTATCCAGGTCTCTCTGGAAGTTACGTCAAGGAATGAATACTACCAGAATATTTTGTGAAGTTATTGCCTAAGAGTGGAGGTAGAAAAAAAAAGACTTTCACTTAAAATATTTGTAATAGGTTGTTGTTTCTTTAATGTTTGTTGAGTTTATATTATTTCTACTGCAGAGTAAAATTAACAAAAGCACAAGAAAGGGACTCTTCATCACTAATGCAATCTATTGTTTTTGTTTTGGGGCAAAGGCTCTCATTATGTAGTCGTCTTGGATAGACTGGAAACTGATTATATAGACCAAGTTGGCCTCTAACTTGGAAACCCACATCTCGTCTCCTATAAAGGCTTATATCACCACAACTCATCACATCTACTGGGTTTTGTTGTTGATGATAGTGGTGTTTTGAGGGAAGGGTCTTGGTAGGTTTTCTGTTTGTTTTGTTTTTTCAGTTTCTCTATATAGCCTTGGCTGTGTTGGAACTCATTCTGTAGACCAGTCTAGCCTGATGCTCCCACCTCTGCTTCTGGAGTGCTGGGGCTAAAGGCAAGTGCTACCAATCTATTGTTTTTAATAAAGAAAAAAAAAAATCACACTTTTCTGGAAGAAAATGATGTCTTAGAACTAGGACCCTATATATTAATCCCAGTGTTAGGAATGCAATATTGTGTTACCTGTGATGCAACAAAAAAACCAAACCAAAACAAAACCCTATCTATCTTTAGTAAACTATATTAGAAAAAAAAAAAAATCACAGAATTTAATTATTTCAGGGACATTATTAAGGCTATCTAATGACTAAAAGAATTAAAAACCTTTGCAGGGTCTGGGAAGTTGCCTCAGTCAGTATACTTCTTTTCACACACACATAATCACCTGAGTCTAGACTCCCAGTATCAACATCTACAAATGAGAAAGGAGGAGGGGCGAAACACAATACTGTGTGCCTGTAACCCTGGAGGGCAGACAGGGAGAGCTCCTTTCAGGGTTTGAATATACTTAGCCCAGGGACTGGCACTACTTGGAGGTGTGGCCTTGTTGAAATAGGTGTCACTGTGGGTGTGGGCTTTAAGACCCTTATCCTAGTTGCCTGGAAGTCAGTATTCTGCTAGCAGTCTTCAGATGAAGATACACAACTCTCAGCTCCTCCCGCACCATGCCTGCCTGGATGTTGCCATGCTCCTGCCTTGATGATAATGGACTGAACCTCTGAACCTGTAAGCCAGCCCCAGTTAAATGTTGTCCTTATAAGAGTTGCCTTGGCCTTGGTGTCTGTTCACAGCAGTTAAACCCTAAGACAGCTCCCTAATGCTTTGTAGATCAGCCAGCCTAGCCACTTAGTGACTTGTTTCAAAAGATAGATGGCTGCTTCATGTAAGCTTAGACAACTAGGGCTCAGAGAAAGTTTGAGAAAAGAAATTCTAGAGCACTGGTACCTTGCTAAGTCTCTTTTCCCATTCTCAAAAGAAAAATTAATATGTGCATCTCAAATTATTATGTGCATTTGTTTGCTAAATATAAATAACAATAAATTTATATCGAAAGTATTAGAAGAAATTAATGTATGCTTACCTGTGAGGGTCTTTGGAGCTTGGTATAATATATACACACTCCCTCTTGGTCAAAGTGCTCTCTATCCAGGATTTCTGGGACTAAAACAGAATTCAAAGATGGTTTACAAATTTACAGCCTGCTAATCGGAGGAAGTAATTTTACAATAGAGACACAAAAACATGTGTAGTATTTATCTATTTTTATTCTACTAAATAAGTGTGATATATTATTCAGTGATGGCACACCTGAATCATTGAAACAATTCCACTTGAATCCAACATGATTTAATGGTGCTGTGCCAAAGGAAAAAAAACCAAGCATGAGAGTCTCAGAATAAGACATAAACCTCAAGAATTAATGCCATCCTGAACCATTTAAGAGTCAAAAGTAACGGCTACATTTAACTTAGAGAAAGCCCAGCCTAAGCGATCAGGTATTTCTAGAAAGCTTAAAGGCACATATTGGCTAATGGTACTGTGATACATAAGAGCAGCAAGCAAAATTCTAGTCAAAAGAAAGATCAGAAAAAACTGTTAAGCATCAACAGAAATAGAGCAATTTATCTATGATCCACCCAGACAGCAGCCTATCTCATCTGATCCTGTAGGCTAAAGAAGGCTGAGTTCTTAAGTACCTGGATGGGAGATACAGTAAATTATTAAATAATTTCAAATACTTAATCTACCAAATTCATATGTCAATCTTACGATCAACCACAATCAGATTGTATAAAAAAAAAAAAAAAGCAAAAACTCAATGAGGAAAATTTCAACAACTCCAGATCACATAAATTTAAACACACTTCTCTCTAATAAGGAAAGGTATATAAAAAAGTTTTAAACACAATTAACAAGTTCATTTTGATAAATATGTGCCCATTTCTACATCCTACATTAAAAAAAAAAAGATGCATTTACTTTCTTCAGACACACATAGGAAACTCACAAAAAGTGATGGTATATTTACCCATAAGGATGACTCAACAAACATTTAATGTATACTTATAAAATATAAGGCTGGTCACACTGTAATTACTAAATCAAATTAGTTCTCAATACTTTTAAGTACTTGAGAATCAAAATAAAAGTCATAAGTATCAAGTTGGGCCTTGAATCCCAGCACTTGGGAGGCAGGCAGATAGATATGTGTGAGTTTGAGGCCTACCCGGTCTACAGATAAGAATTCCAGGACAGCCAGGGCTACACAGAGAAAAATACTGTCCTGAAAAAAACAAGCAAACAAACACAAGTATCTAAAGTTCTTCGATGTGAATTATATGTCACATATTCTGTTTTAGTTTGCTTTCTTGTTCCTTGTAGTGATAAAACACCACAACCAAAAACAACTTAAGGAAGAAAGGTTGATTTCATCTTACACTTCCAACTACAGTTCATCACTGAGAAAAAAGTAAAGGCAGAAACTGAAGCAGAGATAATAGAGAAATGCTGCTTACAGTCTTGCACAGCTTCGTTCTTATATATCACAGGTCCACCTAGGGACACAGAACCACCCACAGTAGTCTGGGCCCTCCTGCATCAAGTACCCATTAAGAATATGCCTCACAGATATGCCTATAGGCCAATCTGGAGAAAGGAATTTAGTTGAGGTTTCCTTTTCAGAGATGTGTAAAGTTGACAACTGAGACTATAAATATAGTCTAAATTGTGTGAAGTGAAAGTATAGTCTTAGGGAATGGATGCAGGGAAAAATGGGGAAGCTAATGAAAGACTAGCTAAATGCCCAAAATAAAAAGTATAATGGGGGCTAAGGGATTGCTTTGCAGTTAAAAGTACTTGGCCTTCTTGAAGAGTACCTGAGTTCAGTTCCCAGCATTCACATCAGGTGGTTTACAACTAACTCCCACTCCAGAGGAACTGGTGCACTCTTCTGGCCTAAACCAGCATTGCACAAGTGGCACTGGCTCATACACATAAGTAATAATAATAATAATAATAATAATCAAAGTTTCTGTTAAGCCAAGTACACATGTAATCCCAGTACTTGGCAGACAAGAGGATGGAGCACTGAGATCTAGACAAGCTTGGGCTACCAAGTAAGACCCTGTTTTAGAACACACATATACACTCTCACTTCAAGAAAGAAAAAAAAAAATTAAAAAAACAAAATCAATGAAATAAAAAAACAAAATAACAAAAAGTAACCCTGGACTAGTTGAGAGTTCAGAAGGTAAAGGTGTTAACTTGAATCTGACTCCTGAAGCCCACATGTGGGAAGAGAGAACTGACTCCCAAATGTATCTTCTGACCTCCCCATGTGTGCAAACAACAGGAAGGAGAACAAGGATAGGAGGTTACCGTTAGAATCCTCTAATACTAAGTGACTAAAGATTGTAGAGACCATAGCTCAGCAGCAGAACAATGCTTAACATATGTCAGATCTGGGTTCAATTCCTGACACTGCATTAAAAAATTCTTTTGGGGGAGGGGATTTCAAGACAGGGATTCTCTTTATTTCTCTAGCCATCCTAGAACTCATTCTGTAGATCAGGCTGGTCTCAAACTCCCAGGTGCCGGGATTAAAGGTGTGTGCCATCACTCACCACAAAAAAAAGTTATATACTACATACATGTAGATGGCACAGAACTCATATTTCTAAAGGAAACCTATAGAAGAAAATATTAGGAGTGAAGTTCAAACACTCTAATGATAAATTTTAATTAATCTCATTTCTGTTTCTGAAATTCAATCATTCTGACCTCATTCAAAAATCTCCATTTACAGGGCTGGAGAGATGGCTCAGCAGCTAAGGGCACTGACTGCTCTTCTGAAGGTCCTGAGGTTCAAATCCCAGCAACCACATGGTGGCTCACAACCATCCATAATGAGATCTAATGCCCTCTTCTGGTGTGTCTGAAGACAGCTACAGTGTACTTATAATAATAAATNAATCTTAGGGCTGGAGTGAGAGGGGCTGGAGCAAGCAGAGGTTCTGAGTTCAATTCC
>NC_034592.1:110084515-110105697 GCF_900095145.1 Mus pahari
ACTCTGCACCTTTGGAAGAGCAGTCGAGTGCTCTTACCCACTGAGCCATCTCACCAGCCCAGTTTTGGGTTTTTTTTGTTTTTGTTTTTTTTCTTCTTCTTAGGTATACCTGCATTTCCTTCTCAACTACCCTCCATCATTCTCGGTCTCTTATCCCACTACTGAGAAAAGAGAAAAAACAAACAAACAAACAGAAGCAAGCAGAACAAAGCAGCAGCAGACTCCTGTAAGAGCTGGCAAGGCAGCCTACAGAGCAAATGTACTTGTAGCACAGACCTAGTAAATCGAGTTCAATCCCTGGAAAAAGGCAGAGGAACATTGAGTTTGTGACCAGCTTGGGCTACACAGACCGTGTCTCAACAAAAACAAACAAAAGAACCCAAAACAACAAAATTACCTTCCTACTCTATCAACATTCACTTTTTCTTCACAGTTGTGACAACTATGCTACCATCCAAATACAACCACTGACCCTAAGTCCATACATTCTAAATCAGGGATATTCTTCACCAATTTTCTAGTTTTTTCCTTATATTAACTGACTAATTCCCATCAGAATTCAGAGTATTGTCTCCAAGTCTTTAAAGAAAGAACACAAACCTTTTCTTGACCCCACTTTTCGCTCAAGCTACCCAGTTCATGTTTCTGCCTCTACCTGAAAAAAAGGTGGTTTTTTTTTTTTTTTTTGGTTTTTGGAGACAGGGTTTCTCTGAATAGCCCTGGCTGTCCTGAAACTCACTTTGTAGACCAGGCTGGCCTCGAACTCAGAAATTCACCTGCCTCTGCCTCCTGAGTGCTGGGATTAAAGGTGTGCGCCACCACGCCAGGCTCGGTTGGGTTTTTATTATTATTTTTTTTTTAACTCTCAACATTTCCAATACTTTCTAAAACTTACTTTTAACAAGGTCAGATTTTCAAGTCAACCCTCCTCAAGCAAGCTCCACTGTTATTGAAGCAGGACATTCCCCTGTGCAGCCCTGGCTGGCCTGGAACTGTGAAGACCAGGCTGTCCTCAAACTCAGAGTTTCAACTGCCTCTGATTCTAGAGTGCTGAAATTGAAGGTGTGAAATAAGTTTGACAGACTACCAGCTGATATTCTTTAGATCTCCAGGTTAATTCTCATACTTTGTTTTCACTTATAAAATGGAAGCACTCAATAAATTAGATAATTATTGATTGTCACTGCATGGTCCACTCTTCAATTCCTTGCAGATTCATTCTCTTCCCCATTTCAGGGGTGGGTGGGGGATTGCTACTGACAGAGTTTAGGAACATGCCCATAACTAGTGACATGTTCTACCACTACACCCTCCAGAGCCCGCTCTCATTGTTTTTCTTTTCTTTTTTTAAAGACAAGTCTCACTAAGTAGATCTGGATAGCCTGGGACTTGGGATGGAACAGGCTGGTCTCTAACTCCCAGAGATCTCCCTGCCTCTGCTCCCTTGGGATTAAAGGGGTATATCCCTATGCCCAACCTTCCTTCTCAATCTTTTAAAGGCTGGTATACTTCATTTTTTAAAAAAATCAGGTATCAGATTTCTTTTTTCCCAACTATATTTTCCTGTTATGTTCATAGCTAGCTCACTATACACTGAGTAACTCACTAATTTCTATTTCTACATTCCATCCCAACAATGAAAAAAAAATTGCAGGCCAGGTGTGGTGGCACACATCTTTAATCCCAACACTTGGGAGTGAATTTAAGGTCAGTCTAGGCTACTGAAAGATCTGTCTAAAAAAAAAAAAAAAAAAAAAAAAAAAAAAAAACTGCATTTCAATCCCAAACTCATGTCACATGTCAACTGTTTGGCATTCAGCTCTTCTGATACCTAAAAGTCATCTTAAACTGAACTCACTCTTTATGCAGTTTGCTCAACTTAGTAAAAGGCAAATTAATTTTCTTAATATTGGAGTAACTGAAATATCACAGCTCCCTAAAATGCAGAAATTACAATCAAGTGCCATTAAGCCCAGAAGCCAAGCAAAATTATAAAAAAGAAAACTACACCTAAAATGCCTCTATCAGATTACCTCTAGGCAAGACTGTGCATACAGTTCTTAATTGTTTCATATAGGAGGGCCCAATGCACTGGGGCCACTGCCATCCATGTACAGCAGATCCTGGTTTATATATAAGGACCAAGTCAGTAAATAGGTTTTCCTCCATGACTTCTTCCTGCAAATTCCTGCTCTCACTTCCCATAGTGAATGGTAGAGTATGACCTGAAAGTTATACACTGAAATAAATCCTTTCCTCTTCAATTTGCTTTTGGTCAGCAGGGCAGTGGTGGCACACGCCTTTAATCCCAGAACTTGGGAGGGAGGCAGATGAATTTCTGAGTTTGAGGCCAGCCTGGTCTACAGAGTGAGTTCCAGGACAGCCAGGGCTACACAGAGAAACCCTGTCTCAAAAAGAAAAAAGAAAAGAAAAAAAGAAAAAAGAAAAAGAAAAACAATTTGCTTTTGGTCATGGTGTCTTTTCACAATACAAATCCTAAGACAGAAATTGGTACTTAGATTTGTAGGATGTTACTATGACAGAACTGATCCTATTCTGGAGGTGACCGTGGAAGGATATTAGAACTATGGTCTGGAAAACCCATTGAATGTTCAGAGCTTCATGAGCTGCTGTGGGAACTCAGAATATAATGCTGAAAACAAAGCAGATAATAGAGGCCTGTCTTGTGTAGTTTCAAGGGAAAGTTTAATAGTCCCTTAAAAGACTATATGGGGGCAATTCTACATTCTGAATTAAGAATCTGCGATTCTGGTCAGTTGGTGCAGAAGAATCAGCTTTCACTAACAGGAGACCAGTGACATTAAAAGTAAAATCTTTGCTTTGCAAGGACAACGCTACTGGTCAGCTAGAATAGAAGAATAATGAGCAGCTCTTTTTTGTGGCATCTCCTAAGTGGTCAGTCACATCAAGATGAATATACCCTTTCTAGCCATCAGCTGTCACAAACTCACTGGAGTAGGTGTAGGCAATGTACGTAGGCTGTGTACTTTCTATGAGAAATGCATGGCCAGAGAAGTAGCTGCTGCTGCTTCTGAGTAAAAAGTAGAAGGGTTATGTGATCAGAATCATCAGTGGGAACAACAAACAAGGTTTTCCCATGAAGCAAAATGTCTTGACGCACAGAAGAGTGCACCTGCTGTTGAATATGGGTTGTTATAGACCAAGGGAAACAGGGGAAAGGAAGCATAAGTCTATTGTGGGAGAAATTGTATATGCCAATCTGAGCAGGCTCAACTTGGGTACTGTTATGAGAAAGAGAGGGTGGGGAGAGCGGGTGAGGGTGACAGAGAGAGAGGAAGAGAAAGACGAAAGAGGATCATGTGCATGGGGGGGGGGTTGAAAGAGAGACAGAGAGACAGAGACAGGCACAGAGAATGAGAGAGACTATTCCTGGACTGACAGATACAACTGAGCTTCAATCACTGGGGCCCAAAAGAGCTGAGTCTGAAAGGTTTTCTCTATCTTTAAAGAAGATGATGTCCGGGCTGGTGAGATGGCTCAGTGGGTAAGAGCACCCAACTGCTCTTCCGAAGGTCCAGAGTTCAAATCCCAGCAACCACATGGTGGCTCACAACCATCTGTAATGGGATCTAATGTCCTCTTCTGGTGTGTCTGAAGACAACTACAGTGTACTTACATATAATAAATAAATAAATCTTACATANAATAAATAAAAAAAAAAGAGGATGATGTCCATCAATTTGCCATCAGATAGTCCTTGAACAAAGAATATAAGGAACTCAAGACCAAAGCACCTAAGATTGTGCATCTTGTTACTCCACATGTCATACAACACAAATGTCAATGTATTACTCTGAAGAAACAAGACGCAAAACAAGATTTCAAAACATGCCAAACTTTAGCCAATAAAGGAAGCCAAAGAAATATGCCAGAAACAGATTGCCAAGAGACAGACATAGGGCTGTCTGTGAGTTTCTACTTCTAAATCTGAGTCCAGTAAGAAATAACAAATAAGTCTTTAAAAATAACAAATAACAGCAGGGCGTGGTGGCGCACGCCTTTGATCCCAGCACTTGGGAGGCAGAGGCAGGCGGATTTCTGAGTTCGAGGCCAGCCTGGTCTACAAAGTGAGTTTCAGGACAGCCAGGGCTATACAGAGAAACCCTATCTCGAAAACCAAAACAAAAAAACAAATAAGCCACATGTGTTGGCACACCCCTTTACCCCTTTAATTCTAGCACTTGTGTGGCAGAGGCAGGAGCATCTCTGAATTCAAGGCTAGTCTGGTTTAGAGCCTGAGTTCTAGAAGTGCCAGGGCTATGCAGAGAAACCCTGTTTTGAAAAACAATACCCCCCCCCCAGAAAAAAAGTAATAAATAAATGACCAGACCTTGAAAAAAAAAGAGGAGGAAGAAAATAGCATCACCAAGGCAAATCTTCTGGGAAGTGTACCCTGAGGGTCAGTACACAAGAAGCTGTGGTCCAGAGAGGACCAAGGCTGTACCTCAAGTTGGCAGCCAAACCTGGTCATGTTTAAGAGTGATTCTGAAAGTATGAAATGGTCAAGGGGAGCAGCTGGGGCTTGGCACTATCAGTGTAATGGTGTAGCCTCAGTTGCAGAAGGTTCAGGAATGAAGAGGCCATGGAGGAAAGTTGAAGCTTGGTACCATGTGACAGGGTCTGAGTCCCTGAAGAAGAAGGCTACTGGTTAAAGTGCAGACTAGTTGTAGGAGAGACTCAAGAATTTTGGAGATGCCAATTATCGTGGAACAACCATCAAAGTCAACAACAGTTGTAAAAAACGAAGCTGGGCTGAGCCTATGAAACATGCTACGTGAAGAAACAGAGGAGCTACTCATGCCCTTTGAACCCAGATCGTTAATCCCACATGTCTGACACTGGGCTTTACCGCTGGACTTTGGTTTTGCTTTGATTTGAATATAACTATGCCTGGTTCTTCCCTTTTTAAATAATAAAGAATTTAACTTATTTTTATATTTTATAGAAACCCAGTTATCAGACCTTTACTATTTAGACTTTGAACTTTTAAAGTGTTTTGATTTTTAAAAACTGTTAAATTTTTTAAAAGTTGGAATGTTCAAACAAGAAAATGAGAGTTACAATTTAATAGTAATGTAGTGGTGTCAAGTTGACAAGAAGTCAGCTGTCCTGATTGTTATGTCAACTCAATACAAGCCAGAGTCACATCTGGGAAGAGGAATCTCAGAAAATGCCTTCAAATTCCAAGTCTAAGAGGCATTTTCTTGATTAATGATTGACTTTGGAGCACACAGTTTAACTGTGGGTACTGTTAGCCCTGGGCAGCTGGTCCTGAGTTGTATAAAGGAGGCAGAGCAAGTCACGAGGAGCAAGCCAGTAGGCAGCATTGCTCCAAAGTCTCTGCTTCAGTTCCTTCCTCCAAGTTCCTGCCCTGAATTACTTCCTTCCATGATGGAGTGTGACCTGAGTTATAGATGAATAAAGCCCTTTCTTCCCAAGTTGTTTTTGGTTTTATATAGCAGTAAAAACACCAACTAAAATACTTTTTTAAAAAATTATTTATTTTCATTTTAGGTCACTGGTGTTCTGCCTGCATATATATGTCTGTATGAGGGAGTCAGATTCCCTGGAACTTGAGTTATAGACAATGGGATGGTAAATGGGTGCTAGCAATTGAACCTGGGTCCTCTGGAAGAGCAGCCAGTGCTCTTAACCACCAAGCCATTTCTCCAGCCCCTGACTAAGAGAGTTATTAATAAAACTTCAAATTACAAAAAATAAAAAATAAAAAACAAAATTACTTAAACAAGATATAATTTATCGGGGGCTGGTGAGATGGCTCAGCGGGTAAGAGCACCGACTGCTCTTCTAAAAGGTCCTGAGTTCAAATCCCAGCAACCATATGGTGGCTCACAACCATCCGTAACAAGATCTGATGCCCTCTTCTGGAGTGTCTGAAGTCAGCTACAGTGTACTTACATATAATAAATAAATAAATCTTTAAAAAAAAAAAAAGATATAATTTATCAGAAGTATCCTATCTTAGTAAGAGTTTACATTGCTCTGAAGAGACACCATGACCAAAGCAAACGGGCTGGCTTACAGTTTCAGAGGTTCAGTCCATCACCACTATGGCAGGAACCATGTCAGAATGCAGGCAGACACAGTGCTGGAGGAACTTAGAATTCTACACTTTGATCCAAAGGCAACCAAGAGGAGACTATCTTCTTCAGGCAGCTAGGAGGAAACTCTCTTCCACACTGAACAGAGTTTGAGCACTAGGAAACCTCAAAGCCTGACTATACAGAGACACACTTCCTCCAACAAGACTACACCTATTCCAACAAGTGCCATTTCCCATGGGCCAAACATATTCAAACCACTACATAGCCATGAACTATTATAAGTTATAATGAACCTTGAAGTTTATATTGGTTGTGGATGCAAAATACCTATGGAGAGTTTTTATAATTTGCTGGCCCAACTTCTTGTGATTTCTTTGCTTCCTTTGTGCAGATAAAATTTGATCTCTATGCTTCCTGACTGTCAGGTAGACCTCTTGCTCCTGCCGTCAGGCCTTCCCCACCATGATGGGCTCTCTCCCTCTATAAGTCCCACCAAACCCCTGGCTACCTACATCACAACAGAAAAATAACTATTACAATGACCAAGGAATCTTCTTGGACTCAACTAAAGATAAAAAGTTCAAAAATCCAGATGGTGCTGGATAGATAGCTCCTTGGTTACAAGCACTGGATGATTCTTCCAGAGAACCCAAGTTCAATACTCAGCACTTACACTGTGGCTCACAACAATCTAATAACTCCAATTTTAGTGAGTCTGATTCCCTTTTCTATCCTTAACTATCACTGTTCACACATGGTACACATTCATGCAGGCAAAACACATATTACATAAAATGAATCAAATAAAATTGTTAAAAAAGGTCTCAAGGGCTGGTGAGATGGCTCAGTGGGTAAGAGCACCTGACTGCTCTTCCAAAGGTCCGGAGTTCAAATCCCAGCAACCACATGGTGGCTCGTAACCATCCGTAGCAAGATCTGACTCCCTCTTCTGGAGTGTCTGAAGACAGCTACAGTGTAATTACATATAATAAATAAATAAATCTTTAAAAAAAAAAGGTTTCAAATTATCAACAAGTCAGCATCAACTGTTCTTTGTTGGTGACCATTCTTAGATCAACCATAGAGCAAATAGATCTTTGAGGTCTTTGGCCCTCAGTGGGAGGACCATTTCTTTACTGATCTGCAACTGACTCATAAGAACTGTATGCATTATCTGGAGTTAGTGGTGCTGCCTATAATCCGAGCACTTTGAAGATGGAGGCAGGAGGACTGGGGACTGTGCTACACAGAGAGCGCCAATCTAACAGGGTTGCAAGCTAGATCCAGTTTCAAAACAGTAGAAAAATAGTGTATCTTCAAGGTATACAATCTGATGTTTCTATACACTCTGTGAAGTGATTGTGATTAATATATCATCCAAATATACTCTCAGCAGATTTCAAGTACAAAACATTAGTATTCACCATGTCAGTTAGGTTTCCAGATTGTATTCCTCTTATGACTAAACTTAAACACTCTAAACATTATTCCTTGCTTCTTTCCCAATGGGAGAAGTATGGCTCTGAGTCAAGAGGCTCCCGCTAAGTATTAGGTTCTTATGCCTCACAGCAAAGAATTAGACCAAAACTAACAGTTTTCAGACAGTTTCCTTCAGAAAGGGAAAGCACTCCTGAGAAAATGGGTTAGTGAGCTGAGGGGAAAAGCCAAAAAATTACTGAGCCACACAGAGCATGTGACCCTTCATATAGCACCTACCTTGCTTATCCACCCCCACAGACTCTTCTACAGCATCTTTCTTCCAGGTGGGAAAGGGCTTCTAGTCTATTCTTCTAACACACTACCACTCTACTCCTGGTAACCACTGTCCTAGATGCCTGTTTTTTAACAATTTAGAATTCACATGCTTTTAGTTAATAAAAACCCTAACTACAATACATACATTTACATGTGTTACTTGTGCAATATTTAGTTACCTTAAAACAAAATTTAGTGTCTTAGGGTTTCTACTCCTGCACAAACATCATGACCAAGAAGCAAGTTGGGGAGGAAAGGGTTTATTCAGCTTACACTTCCACTCTGCTGTTCATCACCAAGGAAGTCAGGACTGGAACTCAAGCAGGTCAGGAAGCAGGAGCTGATGCAGAGGCCATGGAGGGATGTTCCTTACTGGCTTGCTTCCCCTGGCTTGCTCAGCTTGCTTCTTATAGAACCTAAGACTACCAGCCCAGGGATAGTGCCACCCACAAGGAACCCTCCCCTCTTGATCACTAATTGAGAAAATGCCTTACAGTTCGATCTAATGGAGGCATTTCCTCACCTGAAGCTCCTTTCTCTGTGATAACTCCAGTTTGTGTCAAGTTGACACACAAAAACAGTACATTTAGTAACAAAGTCTAACAAGCACCCTTAAAACAGCTAGCTAGACAAGGAAATCAGCAGCATTTCTTATAGCTATCAGAAACTCATTAATTTTTGTGACAATAGGTAGTAAAAAAAAAATCCCACAGGATAGGTGGGCATCAGTTAACTAAAGGTTTGTTTTTGCTAATCCACTATCACAATTCCAGTCTTAAAACATTCCAAGTAGCAGAAGGAGGAAGGACATGGGAAAAGGTGAGGTTGCTGAAAACATAAAAGGTGCCTCTTTTGGCACCACATTGGCTCTGGAACAACAAACAAGGTCTGAGACTGAAGAGGAACACAGAAGCTTTGAGATGAGTCAGTAACTGATGCAGGCCCACAAGAAAGAGAGCCAGTGAGTCCAAGATGAAACACTGGGATGGACGTCAGGAACTAGCTATCTTTCTTGGCTATCAGGTATTTTAGTCAGGTTAAAAATATCACAGTTCTGAGCCAGATCCACTCCTAGTATTGCTCAAAGTAAATCCAAGCAGCCCTGGAGCATATGGATGGGGAGGTTGAAAGGGGTGTCATATATATACATATATACACACACATATATACATATATATATATACATATATACATACATACACTTTAAGAATATTAAAAACTAAAAAAAAAAAAGAAAAAAGAAAAAAAACAAAAAATAAAAAAATAAAAACAAAAACAAACAAACAAACAAAAAGAATATTAAAAACTATAAGGGTGTCAGGCAGTGATGGTACGTGCCTTTAATCTCAACATTTAGCACTTGAGAGGCAGAAGCAGGTGGCTCTGAGTCAAGGCCAGCTGGATCTACAGTATGAGTGCCAGGACAGCTAGGGCTACATAGAGAAATCCTGTCTCCAGAAACAAAAACAAAATAAACAAACAAAACCCCCCACAAAATAGCGATTCTCAACCTTCTTAATGCTGATACCTTTTAGTACCACTCTTCATTTGCGGTGACCCCCAACCATAAAATTATTTTCATTCCTACTTCATAACTGTAATTTTGCTACTGATACACAATGGAAGTATTTTTGGAAATAGAGGTTTGCCAGAGAGCCGCTGGGTTTGAGAGACAGCTTACAGTTAATAGTGCATATAGCTTATATTAGTTACCTTCCTGTTGCTGTGTTAAAATTCCACGAATATGGCAAATTATACAAGAATTTATTGGGACTTAGAATTCTAGAGGGTTAAGAGTCCATCATGGCAGGGAAACAGCATGAGCTCACATCCTTCACTATAAATATATAGCAGAGAAAGAACTGCAAGTATGCTAGACTTGTTCATCCCAAAGCCACCCCTAATGATAAACTTTTTTCAGCAAAGCTGCACCACCTAAACCTCCCAAAACAGCACCATCAACTGTGAAGCAAGTGTTCAAAAGCCCAAGGCTATGGGGGACATATCTCAAAGTAGATGCTTTGGAGGTAGAGTCTCTTAATAAAGTAACTTTTTTCCTAACAATGCAGTGGATACATCAAATAAATGGGCCCACCCATCAATAGCCAATGATATTTGGATATATGACAAAAACTAATCTGAAAAGAGGATACCTAAAGAAGCACTAGGGCATTATCTACTCGAAAGCCTGGGTTTTACTCTGTGAATAAATGCTATTAACACACTGTCTATCTCTAAATATTTTAACAGTTCTTTATTAATACATATGTTTCTCAGTCCTTAATACAGAATTTCCTCTCAAAGAAATCTATTTGGTTTAGTAGATAACTTTTCCAATCTCCCAAGAACCCCCTCACATACTCTGGTCAAAGTAAAGTACATAAAATGGAGTTGCATATAACCTGTCTGTAAGTAAGGAACTTAGCAATAAAGGAAATTCTACTAGTTTCATGTCACTGGAAGAAAATATAGTATGCTAATAAAAATGTTATCAATTTTTAAATGACTTTATTTTAAAAAACAAAGATTTACTTTGTTTGTGTGCCACGTGCTTGTTGATACTCTCAGATGCCAAGAGAGTGTTAGATCCCCTGTTATGGGTCTCCCAATGTAGATGCTAGGAACCATATTCTGATCATCTCCAGCTTCCAATTTTACTTTAAAACAAAGAAAAAAACCTTATAACATTAACACATTTCACCTGAGAGCTGACAAGTATGCATCTCCTTACATAACAAGCTCCATTTCCAGGCACCTGGTTTGGCAGATCAACATCTACCTACCGATTAGTAACTTTGGGATGCTTTGCTTTGTTTGAAACAGGGTTTCTCTGTGTAGCCCTGGCTGTCCTTGAACTCACTCTGTAGACCAGCTGGCCTTAAACCTTGATTCCTCCTGCCTCAGCCTCCACCTCCCGGGTGACAGGATTATAGGCTTATGCAGCTGCTTAAACCACCAGCAGGTTTAACTTGAGGATCTTTAATAAGAGATTGTGCAACAGACAAGTGTTTACTTCATAGTTTTTTGAGTGAACAGTACATAATTAGCATGTGTAAAACATTAAGAATGTCAGCCATATCTAAATGCTAATATCTTCTTGCTAATTGTACCAAATTTTGTTTCAAACCTATTTGACACTTACAAGACTATCCTGTGTCTGTTATAGGAAATTTATATTCTTAAAGACCACAAAGACTTTATTCACATGCTAAACATAAGGTGAAGCTCTCTAAAAAAGAGCTTTTCAAAGCTCCTCCTCATAGTAACTGCTTTCTGGCTACCTTTTCTTCTATCGCTTTTGGCACACTACAAAACTGTCCGAAGAAAGTACGTAGCTGAGTCTGTTAAATTTCACTTTGTACATTTACAATAAGTAAATTCTGTCAAGGTTACTAAATTCTTGATATGGCTTGGCTTAGAAGTCTTTTTTCTTTCCATGAGTAAAGAAAAAGGCTGAGGTTTCTGGCACTCTGGAATTTAGATAGCTGAGGTATTAGGTTATTAGTGTGTTTAAATAATGGTAGGAGAGACGAAAAGTACTTCACAGACTTTAATCCTAGCATAGCTCCTGACGTCAAAGAGAAAAAAAGGACCATCTACCTTTAGAAGTTAATGATAGCAGGCTGGTGAAATGGCTCAGTGAGTAAGAGCACCAACTGCTCTTCCGAAGGTCCAGAGTTCAAATCCCAGCAACCACATGGTGGCTCACAACTATCCATAACGAGATCTGATGCCCTCTTCTGGAGTGTCTGAAGACAGCTACAGTGTACTTACATATAATAAATAAATAAATAAATAAATAAATTTAAAAAAAAAAAAAAGTTAATGATAGCAGGCTATCATATGACATTAAACCAGGTGAAGCAGCGTACAACTAGTTAGTTATCCAGAAGGTGGAGACATGAGGATCCATCCCTTAGGCCCTTAAGCAACCAGCATGGGCAATATAGCTAAACCCATTCTTAGAAAGAAGAAGTTATAAGATAAAGATAAAAAGATGATTCAGTAAGAGCCAAGTCTACCAGAAGAACTTCTCACCTTCACACAGAAAGACTTAACAGTTTCTAAAAATTCTAAAGCTGGGAGGTGGTAGCACATGCCTTTAAGCTCACCATTTGGGAGGCAGAAGCATGTGGATTTCTGAGTTCTAGGCCAGCCTGGACTACAGAGCTAGTTCCAGGCCAGCCAGGACTACACAGAGAATCCCTGTCTCAAAAAACAAGGCAAAATAAAAATCTAAATCCTCAGAGAACTGAACATACTACCCAAAAACATGATGTATAGATGGAGAACCATTTTCTAAATCCAAACTGAACCAAACCAGAATAAATCTCTGAAAGTACTAATCTACTTCAAATTAGATAATCTTTTGAAAAGAAACAGAAAGGTTCCGTTCTCCAATTCACTTGTATACATGAGTCATTAGAACTAGTTTAATAATTGCAAAATACCATTTAAAGGTGACACTGAGCCAGGTGTGGTGGTGTACCCTTTTAGTACCAGCAGTCAGGAGACAGAAGCAGATGAGTATCTGTCAGTTCGAAGCCAGTCTGATCTACAGAGCAAGTTCCAGGCTACACAGTTATTCAGTGACATCCCATTTTAAAAAAAAAAAAGTAACACCTGGTACTGGAGGGATGGCTCAGCAATAAAGAGTACACACTGCTCTTCCAGAAATTGATTCCCTATCAGACAGTTCACAACTGCCTGTAACTCCAACTTCAGGGGACTCTAGCTCTGGCTTTTGCAGGCACCTGCATTAATAAATTTTTAAAAAAGTGATATTCATCTAAATTTTGATATACTTCACATAAATGGGGAGTTCAAATCCTCATGATGTTTATATTCTAACCTAATCTTAACTACTCTGAAGTTTAATTCCAGATAACAAACTTAAAACATACTTTTAAGAGCCGGGCGTGGTGGCGCACGCCTTTGATCCCAGCACTTGGGAGGCAGAGGCAGGTGGATTTCTGAGTTCGAGGCCAGCCTGGTCTACAAAGTGAGTTCCAGGACAGCCAGGGCTACACAGAGAAACCCTGTCTTGAAAAAAACCAAAAAAAAAAAAAAAAAAACCATACTTTTAAAAGAGAAAACAAAACACATGTGCAGCACACTCAATGTTGAAAGAAAGCAAGACTCTATAATTATCAATGGAAAAATCATTTAAATATTGTGTGAATGAAATAAGAAAAATTTTACAACTAAGGCTAAATAACAAATCCACTGGTCAATTTTTTTTTTAAGGTAAAAGTATATAATCAATGTTCAAATACTGGACAAAAGTATCAGGGTAGTTTGTCACAATACCTCTGACTAGAACATTCTAACTTCAGTTTTGCAAGTGCTTACTTGGATAGACCACTTCAAAACTTTTACTTAACCATCCCCAATATTAAAAATTGAACCAAAGCATAACACATACTAGGTACACAATCAATCTGCCAGTGAGCTATGTGCCCAGTAATAAGCATTTTTTCAGTTTATATTTTAAGTAATGCCTTCAGGTATTAAGTAATACCTGCACATTTTAGGTAATGACCAATTACAACATGGTTTCATTTTACAGCTGGTTATAAACAACACTAGAAATACTAGTCCACAAAAGTTACCTATTTACTTATTTTGCTTTTTCAAGGCAGGACTAAACTCAAGAGATCTGCTTGCTTCTGCCTCCCCGGTGCTGGGATTAAAAGTGTGAACTACCATGCCTGGCATAATTCTTTGATTTTTTGACATCTTAATCACTTTCTTTGCCACCTTCACCCTAGGAACTATCTCGCTGGCCTGTAATAGACTCGTGAAAATAACAATTTACAGTAAGAATTATACAGTATAGACCCATTATTCCTAAATGAATTTTTGGACAGACTGACCTAAAAGGTGAGGAAATTGAATTGAATTATTGAATAAAGAGTCTACCTTTTAGCCAGGCATGGTAGTGCAAGCCTTTAATTCCAGCATTCAGGAAGCGGATCTCTGAGTTAGAAGCTAGCCTTGTCTTGAGAGAAAAAAAAAAAAAGATGATGAAGAGGAAGGAGGAGGAAGAGGGAGGGAAGAAAAGCAAAACACAAACAAATTTAAAAAACACACATTTTAAGCTATCCTAAGGTTTTACTATAACTCAGATGCATAGTGTCATGTAAACCACTCAACTCACTATCAGGAATTAAGCAGGGAAAAAAATAAACACTCTTAATTTTAAATTTTAAAGTGATCCTTACAGAATCGACAAGTTTATGCATGTCCAAATAATACTATGTGCCATATATGGTGAATTACTTACAAAACTAAAACTATTGGTTTTTTGGGGGGAGGGGGATCTTTCATCTGTTAGTGAAAACGGTTTAAAAAATATTTAACCAGTATGTTCAAATGTATGCTGTTTACCATCTAAAATGAAAAACTAGATATATCACTGAATAGTCAGTGCTTAACGGCTTGCAAGGCACTTGGATTTAACTCACCCTCCAGTAGAGTCCCTTAAATCAAAGCCACAAGTATTTAAATGAATTTAGCAGAGGCAGAGGGATTTTTAAACTTTCCTTTCAGGAACTAGGAAAACCAGGCGACAGACACCTGTAATTCCAGAGCTCAGGAGATGGAGGCAAGAGGATAAGGAACTCAATGACAGACTCAGGATTTGAGGCCAGCCTGGGCTATATGTAATCCAGTCTCAAATAAAAGTCTTAAGGGGCTGGAGAGATGGCTCAGTGGTTAAGAGTACCGACTGCTTTTCTGAAAGTCCCGAGTTCAAATCCCAGAAACCACATGGTGGCTCACAACCATCCCTAACTCTTCTGGAGTGTATGA
Organism: Mus pahari; assembly: GCF_900095145.1. Classification (NCBI taxonomy): domain Eukaryota; kingdom Metazoa; phylum Chordata; class Mammalia; order Rodentia; family Muridae; genus Mus; species Mus pahari. Next base: position 110,099,191 of record NC_034592.1, read on the forward strand.
AGACAGCTAGGTACAGTGTACTTACATATAATAAATAAATAAATACTTAAAAAGAAGTCTTCAATAACTTTACAAACGAAAGTGAGAAATACAGTATTTATTCACATGTACTTTATAAATAAGACACTTCTAAACTTTGCCCTAACCCAACGTGGTGGCGCACGTCTTTAATCTTGGGAGGTAGAGGTAAGCGGATCTCTGGGTTTAAGGCCAACCTAGTCTGTCTACACAATGAGTTCCTGGCCAGCCAGGTTTACAAGCGAGACCTTGTCTCAAAAATAAAGAAAAGGCAGAAAACTGAACCTGTCAGACTTCGGCAAAGAAACACCAGTTTGCATAAAGCCTATCAAGTTAAACTGCTGAGCAGGAATGCCTTTCCTGCTCAGATCCTAGATCTAAATGGCTTTCTTTGTAAGAACTCTCCAAATCCGGTTCCTGGCCTTAACAACAAAAGCTCTAGCCAAGGCTGCAACACACCAACTCCCTCCAGTCTGCACACTGGCTTCAAACTGTCTGGGACAACAGATGAGGTAGTTCGACACAGACCTGGCAACGCACGGTCTCAGCCTCCCAGGAATTGTCCCTTCCCCGTCGCCTGCTAAAGAAAACCCCGAACCACATCGCAGACTACACCGTCAAAATCGCTCCCGTTCTATTAAACAAAATAACAGGAGAAAATGTACCTGTAGAGCGTCTGCGGCACAGCCACCAAGTCACACCTCGGAACCCGCTCCCTTCTCCTTTCCCTGCCACCCCTGCCCGCCCTCCCTTCCCGAGTCGGCTCCGCCGCGAGCGGTGGCGCCCGGAGGGTCACGGAGCTCCCCGGAGCGCCGCACAGGCTCCCGCGAGGCCCGCCCGCGCCAGGCCCGGCTCCGTACCATTCTCCTCACGGGGCGGACTCCGGAAGGGCAGCGGCTCCTCCTCCACCTCCGCGGCCTGCAGCCATCTATCGGAAAGCGTCTCCGGAGGCGGTGGCACGGGCCACCGAACAAGGACAGCCCCGGGAAACCTTCTCAGAACTAACTCAGCTCCAGCGCTAGCAGCAGAAGTCGAGTCTTTCATAATTGTGCGACCAGCTCCGCCGGGTGACTGGCCACAGGGACGCGCCCGCGCCCGCCTCCGCCGGAGACGGGGCCGCGGCAGCCACGTGACGGGGGCGTCGAGTGCGTCGCGCGGAGGGCGTGTCACGTGAAGGGCGCGCTTACTGCGGCCTGCCCCTAAGCTCCGCCCAGCCGCCGGCCGGGAAGCGCGGAGCTGCTGCTTTCCCTGGTGTTGCGGGTTTCGGCTTCCCCTGCCTCGGACCGTGAGAACTTGTTCCGCTTTTCCGCTTTAATGACCAGATCCCCGGCTTCGCAAAAAAAAAAAAAAAAAAAAAAAAAAAGTTCCCGCGGCCGCGCATGCTTGTCTGTTTCTTTTGCTATCGCGTCGGTCTACGTAGGTTATTAGCGATCGCTTCCCGCAGGTTATCCTTTCCCATCAAGGGTGCAATCTGTTTATTATCAACACTGCTATTACTAGTGACTTATTTTATGTGTATGTGTGTTTTGCCTCATGTATGTCTGTGTACCATATGTGTGCAGTGTCCTCAGAAGACCGCGCTAGAGCCTCCGGAACTAGAATTTCAGACATTTAGTGTTATTTGAGTCCCTTGTAGCCCAGGCGCCTGGCCTAGAACGACCTTGAACTATGGATTCTGCCTTAACCCCACAGTGCTGGGATTGCCGGCTTTTGCCATCCTGAAAGTTCTTTTTGTTTTGTTTTTAGACCAGGAGTAGTGGCACATGTCTGTAATCCCAACACGCAGAAGGCTATAAGGCAAGAGGAGTGCAGTAAATTCGAGGCTAGCCAGGATTAGAATGACACCATCTTAAAAACAAAACCAAACCTGCTTTTGACACATCTTTCTGCTCTTACAATTTTAAAGGCTCCTCTGCCTGAAGCTCTGTTCTGCCTCTATCTTTGCTCTTTTAACTCTGGCTAATCTCGAATTCACTGTAATCCTCCTGCCTTAGCTTTCTGAGTACTGGATTACAGGCATGTACCACTACTGGTTTAAAAAAGAAATGTTCAGGATGGCAAATGTCTGTAATCCCAGAAGGCAGAGGCAGGCAAATCTCTGTGAGTTAGAGGCCAACTTCCAGGTCTGCCAGAGAAACATAGTGAGATGCTGTCTCAATGAAACAACTCCCCCCACCCCCCAAAACACAAAATCCCACCAGGTTCACTGATGAATGACTGACACATTTAAGTGTACAGTTTGATAAACTTCGACATAAAATCACTACTCCGATCAAGGCAATGAACATATTCATTAACCCCGAACTCCTAGCACCCTTGCTAAGCACTTGCTGTTTGTACAGATCCAATCCCTCTAACTCAGTGGTCCTCAACCTTCCTAACACTGTGTTGTGTTAACACGGTTCATCATATTATGGTGACCCGCCCAACCATAAAATTATTTTCATTGCTACTTCACAACTGTAATATTGTTACTGTTACGAATCATAATGTAGGTATCTGATATGCAGGACATCTGATTTGCAGCCCAGAGGTTGAAAACCAACATTCACACCGCAGATGTCTCTAGGTCGCTGCAGGGAATTGGTTCCAAGACTCTCCATACCCATAATATACATCTTCAAGTATACATTAAATCAATACATGCAAAACCTAACAAAATACAAATGTGTATTTCTTTAGATTAATAAAATGTTCAGTATAGATATAATTTTATTTCCAAACATTTTCCTTCTTTGGTTGGTTGAGTCCATTTAGAACCCAGTTGAGGTGAGCCAACTGCACTAGCCTGTTTTGTGTCTATAGATGGACTTTGACTGGACTAGCTGAGGTTTTGCACAATGTGCACTTAGTTTGGTTTGGTCTAGCTCCTTCCATGCTGCATAATTATTATCTCCCAAGCAATATGACCCACAGTTCACTGGGGAAAGCCTCTTCAAAAACCTGATCCAGCCACTCGCTCTCTCTCTAGCAAGTTTTGTGGTGCTTATAAATCATCCTCAGGCATTCCCCATCTTGTAAGCCTAGGAGGAGCAGTGTTTGTAAATGCTTCAATTGCTGGCCATGGTGGTACATGTCTTTAATCCTAGCACTTGGGAGGTTGAGGCATGCTGACTTCTGAGTTCAAGGCCAATCTGGTCTACATAGCAAGTTCAAGGCCAGCCAAAACCACATAGACTATGTCTCAAAAAAAAAAAAAAAGTCTTAATAGACATGTTATAACAGATATCTGACGAATATTTCAGGGATCTTGCCTAACATGTAATTATTCAATAACTATCTTTTCAATTTCAACTGGGTCTATACATTTTGTGACTTGACTGTCTTTATAATCTGGGAGACAGGACAAAAAAGAAAATCAAAATATAATAAAATGAAAGTACTTTATTTCTTGTGAACTTTATAATTCTGGTTAAAAAGGAAAAGCTTCGGGCTGGAAGGATGGCATAGCGGGTAAGAGCACTGACTGCTATTCCAAAGGTCCTGAGTTCAAATCCCAGCAACCACATGGTGGTTCACAACCATCCATAATGAGATCCGATGCCCTCTTCTGGTGTGTCTGAAGACAGCTACAGTGTACTTACATAGAACAATAAATAAATCTTAGGGCTGGAGCAAGCGGGGCCAGAGTGAGCAGAGGTCCTGAGTTTAATTCCCAACAACCACATGATGGCTCACAACCATGTGTACAGCTACAGTGTATTCATACATATACATAAAATAAATAAATAAATCTTAAAAAGAAAAAAGAAAAGCTTCCTCTCCACTTTATATAGACATCTAGAAGAAGGTATAGTCCATATTAAAGATATGTATTCCTGCCCTAAGATTTAGATTAAAGATATGAGTCTTCCTGCCTCAATATCTGAATTAAAAGCTTGTGCCCAGCCCAATGAGCTGAGCAGTGGTGGCACATCTTTAATCCCAGCACTTGGGAAGCAGAGGCAGGTGATCTCTGAGTTTAAAGCCATGGTCTACAGAGCAAGTTACAGGACAGGCATAGCTACACAGAGAAACCCTGTCCTGAAAAATAAAAACAAAAAAAAAAAACAAGCAAACAAACAAAAGGATCAAATTCCTTCCAGACTGGAAGTGGATTCACCTTCTTCAAACCAAGGAGAGAATCTTTCACAGGTGTGTCCTCCACTTCTGGATTGTGGTTCATTTCAGATAGAGTCAAGTTGACAACCAAGAACAGCCATCACAACACCCATACACATAAAATAAAGATAACAATTAAAAAGTAAAAATAAAGCAGTGTCATTCAGGAAACTTTTCAGAAGTTGCCAAAATGGTTTAGTGGTTAGATGGTTAGATGCTGCCACACAAGCCAAGGGTCTGAGTTCCATCTCTGGACCCCTCTGTTAAGGTGGAAAGAGAGAATCCTCACACATACATACATACTAACAAGAATAACAAGAATTTTAAAGATGAGTCATCTCCCAACTCGCCCCATATCTTTCCATGCTATAATAATCATAATAATCTTCTTAAAGATGGTGTTCTGTGGGAGGTCCTTAGGTCACTGAGAGGGAGGCACTGACTTTTGGTTCCCTGGAATGGGTTCCTGTAAACGTAAGTAGTACAAAGTTAAATGTGAGATGAACTCAGAGTGAAGACAAACATTACCAATCCAGTGTTAGCTAGCCTGTATAGTGCCCTCCCTGATTCGCACCTTCCTCATCTTCTTACCTGATGATTGACAGCCTCATACTGAGTAGAGCTGACCTCAAGCTCTCAGTGGGGTACTAGAGAAATGACAGTGTGTGACTTCTGAGGCTTGATCAAAAAGAACACTTTGACTTCCATCTTGCTCTTTCAGATCACTCATTCAGAGAAGTCAAACAGCCCTTCAAAAAGTACATACGACAAGGAACTAAGACCCCTGCCAATAGCTGTGCCTACTTGCCAACCACATAGCTAAGCTATTATGGAAGGCTTTGGCACCCGCATTACCTCCAAAATTCTCCAAGGGAAAATCAGCTAAGCCATTCCCAACATCCTGACCCCAGGGAACTGTTATTTCAAACCTCTAATTTTTTAGATACTCCATGTAGCAATATCTGATAAAATTGTGGCATGACTAGATCATTATTCCATGATAGCACTTAATTACAACTGGAGGACATTTGAAAATCTTCAGTTGAATTACAACTGAGTCTAGTGGAAATATTCACAGACAAGAAAACACTCTGATTAATGAAGTTAAGAATTGCCTTTTAGTCTGGGCAGTGGTGGCACATACCTGTAAACCCAGCACTTGGGAGGCAGAAGAAGGCAGATTTCTGAGTTCAAGGCCAGTCTGTTCTACAGAGTGAGTTCCAAGACAGCCAGGGCTACACAGAGAAACCCTGTCTCAAAAAAACAAAAAAAAATTGCCTGGAGAGATGGCTCAGTGGTTAAGAGCACTGACTGTTCTTCTTGAAGGTCCTGAGTTCAAATCCCAGCAACCACATGGTGTCTCATCATCTGTAACAAGATCTGACTCCCTCTTCTGGAGTGTCTGAAGACAGCTACAGTGTACTCACATATATTAAATAAATAAATAATTTTTTTAAAAAAAATTGCCCTTTAAGATGCTCCTATACTGAAAATCCTTCAGTGGCTCTGTTGCTCTTATAAACAAGTTTGACTGGGTGTAGTGATGCACACATTTAATCCCAGGGGATGTCTGTGGGTTTGAGGCCAATCAGAACTATGTAGTGGGGCCTTGCTTCAATAATACACACACACACACACACACACACACACACACACTTAATTTTTTTTTTTGCTTCAGTCTTGCCTCTGCATACTTCCAAATACTTTCCTATGAAGTGTCCATTACTACTACAACTTTGACACGCTTCTTATTTTGAGAATGTGTGGCTCTCCTCTCACCACACATGCAGCTTGGTTTAGGAACCTCCTTTCCTAGATTGTTCCCATGGCCTAGTGTACATTTCCTATTTAAAATCGATCTTTTAAAGAGATTTTATTTTTAATTATATATGCAAGTGAGTGCAAGTGTCTGTAGAAGGCACAGGCATTGGCTCCTCATGGAGCTGTAGTTACAGTTGTAAGCCCCTGACATAGGTGTTGGCTGTTGATGGTCCTCTGGAAGAACAGGGTGCTCTTGACTGTGAGCGTTTCTCCAACTCTAATTACCAACTTATTTGTCAGTTGTCCACTAAACATTCAACTGAATGGGGATCTTAACCTTAGCCATCTTCACCAGTGTTTTCCAGCCCAGCACTTAATGACTATAGGCATTTGTTTAAAAACAAATAAACTTAAGGATTGATTTTCCAGGGAACAGAATTCAGTTCTCAGTAACCACCTCAGGGGCTCACAACTGTCAGTAACTCCATCTCCAGGGGCTCTAACACACTCTCTGTCCCCTGAGGGTACGTACACACACACACACACACACAGAGAGAGAGAGAGAGAGAGAGAGAGAGAGAGAGAGAGAGAGAGAGAGAGAGAGAAATGAAAACATTTTCATAATAC
>NC_034592.1:110107487-110109267 GCF_900095145.1 Mus pahari
CAAGAAGTGTGGACACCGGGGCTGGTGAGATGGCTCAGTGGGTAAGAGCACCTGACTACTCTTCCAAAGGTCCAGAGTTCAAATCCCAGCAACCACATGATGGCTCATAACCATCCGTAACAAGATCTGACTCCCTCTTCTGGAGTGTCTGTAGACAGCTATAGTGTACTTACATATAATAAATAAATAAATATTAAAAAAAAAAAGAAGTGTGGACACCAAAGTGTGGACACTTCGATCCTTCTTAGAAGGGGGAACAAAATACCCATGGAAGGAGTTATGGAGACAAACTGTGAAGCAGAGACTGAAGGAATGACCATCCAGAGACTGCTCTACCTGGGGATCCATCCCGTAAACAATCACCAAACCCAGACACTATTGCAGATGCCAACAAGAGCTTGCTGACAGGAGCCTGGTATAGTTGTCTCCTGAGAGGTTCTGCCAGTGCCTGGCAAATACAGAAGTGGATGTTCACAGTCATCCATTAGACGGAGCACAAGGTCCCCAGTGAAGGAGCCAGAGAAATACCCAGGGAGCTGAAGAGGACTGAAGTCCCATAGAAGGAACATCAATATGAACTAACCAGTACCCCCAGAGCTTCTTGGAACTATATCACCAATCAAAGAAAACACATGGTGGAACTTGTGGCTCTAGCTATATATGTAGCAGAGGATGGCCTAGTCAGTCATCAATGGGAGGAGAGGTTGTTGGGCCTGTGAAGGCTCGATGCCCCAGTATAGGGGAATGCCAGGGCCAGGAAGCAGAAGTGGGTGGGTTGGGGTGCAGGGTGGGTGGGGAGAGGATAGGGGATTTTTGGAGGGGAAACTAGAAAAGGGGATGACATTTGAAATGTAAATAAAGAAAATATCTAATAAAAAAAGTAAATTGATTTAGATGAGCCTTCTTATAGGTATTTTCAGATAAATCACAAAAACAATTTTAAAATATGCTAAAAAATAAATAAAGAGAAAGGCAGTGGTACTTCTCAGTTCCTCCACTGGCTTGACTTTAAAGGTGTGTGAGAGGACCACTGGCTGGACCAGAACTAGTACACTGCACTGCGGGCTCATCTAAGTGAAGCTGTTTCCTTCACTCTCCTCCACCTGAGATGCCAGAGCCTCAGAAGGAGCTCGAGTTCTTAATAGATACAGTGGCAATACGAATACAAACTCAATCTGCTCATTGATTAGTGTTGTGGACAGTGTGGAGGGAACTGTTGTATGTCTGACGGTGTAGGAAATGGTGAGTTTTGGATACAATTACTACAGTGTCTTTGCTTAAGCAAGAGTTCCAAATTTACTGCTGAAATAGTCTGTTTATGAAAAAAAATTTTTTCTTTTTTCTTTTTAAAGTAAGTGAATAGTGGTCTTAATTCTAGGTTTGACATTTAACTAAGTTAATAAATTTATTTTTGGTGCGGTGGGTTAACTTTCTACATGCTAGGGTACATGCTCTGCCATCAGACTTAAACCTCAGTTCAGAAAACACATTTTTAGAAACCAGTAAGTTCAAAATATTTCAATTTGTGAGTGATTACAAATGTCTCTCACTAGTCAGGTTTTAAAATATCCTGAAAGTATTTAAAAAATGCTTCACAAGTCTTGACAATATAGAGGTTTATTTTCCTTTTTAAAAACTATGCAACTACAGTTTCAATGCAATCCCCATCAAAATCCCAACTCAATTCTTCACAGAGTTAGAAAGGGCAATTTGCAAATTCATCTGGAATAATAAAAAACCTAGGATAGCAAAAACCATTCTCAACAATAAAAGAACCTCT
>NC_034592.1:110112077-110159663 GCF_900095145.1 Mus pahari
ACTTAGAATACCCAAGATACAACTTGCAAAGCACATGAAACTCAAGAAGTGTGGACACCAAAGTGTGGACACTTCGATCCTTCTTAGAAGGGGGAACAAAATACCCATGGAAGGAGTTGTGGAGACAAACTGTGAAGCAGAGACTGAAGGAATGACCATCCAGAGACTGCTCCACCTGGGGATCCATCCCGTAAACAATCACCAAACCCAGACACTATTGCAGATGCCAACAAGAGCTTGCTGACAGGAGCCTGGTATAGCTGTCTCCTGAGAGGTTCTGCCAGTGCCTAATACAGAAGTGGATGTTCACAGCCATCCATTAGAGGGAGCACAGGGTCCCCAATGAAGGAGCTAGAGAAAGTACCCAAGGAGCTGAAGGGGTTTGCAGCCCCCTAAGAGGAACAACAATATGAACTAACCAGTAGCCCCAGAGCTCCCTTGGACTAAACCACCAATCAAAGAAAACACACAGAGGGACTCGTGTCTCTAGCTGCATATTTAGCAGAGGATGGCCTAGTCAGTCATCAATGAGAGGAGAGGCCCTTGTTCCTGTGAAGGTTCTATGCCCCAGTATAGGGGAATACCTGGGCCAGGAAGCAGAAGTGGGTGAGTTGGAGAGCAGGGGGAGTGGGGAAACTAGGAAAGGGGATAACATTTGAAATGTAAATAAAGAACATTTCTAATTAAAAAAAAAAACAAAACTATGCAACAAGGTCTATTTATTTGCAAGATATATAAAAAAAGAAATTGTCATAATGTAGCAATCAAAGTGCAGGACAAACTTTTAGAGATACAGAAACACTACTATACTGAAAAAAAAAGGTGGGTAGATAGATGAGCAAAGTGAACTAGAAATGATGGTGTGCAGTGAGCTGAATTCTGTGCTACTGTGGTGGGACTGTTCTTGTCTCTTCCTGTGAATCAGAAGGTGGCTCTGAGAATAAAATAAATAATAAAATAAATAAAAAAGACACAAGCTTTCCCCACCCCAAGGAGCGCAACTGGCAGTGGTTGGGAGACCTCAGGAGAGTTTCATTAACACCGAAGGTGTGGTAACAACGGACTGGGCTGAACTATAAGAAGAAAGGACTTGGGCTAGCGAGATGGCTCGGCAGTTAAGAGCACTGACCGCTCTTCCAAAGGTCCCGAGTTCAATTCCCAGCAACCACATGGTGACTCACAACCATCCGTAATGAGATCCGACGCCCTCTTCTGGTGTGGCTGAAGACAGCTACAGTTTACTCACATATATAAATGAATAAATATAAAAAAGACAAGAAAAAAAGAAAAAAGGACTTCAGGGTAGAGAGAGGTTTCTGGCCATGAGGCCCTCCTGACGTTAATTTTTGGCTTCATAGAATTAGCAACCAAATTGCAAGTGGAATGCAAAATTATTTGAATTTAATGGTGAAAACACATGCTCTTTCACTGATCTTTTATTGAGCTGAGAGTCTTGCCTACTCTGAAGCTTTCACAACTACAAACTGAGGTGTCTGTCCTTGCCTGTTGTCTTGGACTGACATCTAAACTCAGGTCCTCAAGCTGGATCAGCAAGCACTATATTCACTGAGCTATCTACACCACTTTGAGAGGTTTACTTTCAGTGCTAGTAAAAGCAAGAAGGGGGCGCTGGTGAGATGGCTCAGTGGGTAAGAGCACCTGACTGCTCTTCCGAAGGTCCAGAGTTCAAATCCCAGCAACCACATGGTGGCTCACAACCATCTGGTAACAAGATGTGACGCCCTCTTCTGGAGTGTCTGAAGACAGCTACAGTGTACTTAAATATAATAAATCTTTAAAAAAATATATATATATATAGTTGTTTAATGTTATGTTTATTACTTATCCCAGCACTTGGGAGGCAGAGGCAAGCAGATCTCTTGAGTCCAAGGCCAGCCTGGCCTACAGAGTGAATTCCAGGACAGCCAGGGATATACAGAGAAACCTGGTCTCAAAAAAGAAAGAAAGAAAGAAAGAAAGAAAGAAAGAAAGAAAGAAAGAAAGAAAGAAAGAAAGAAAGAAAGAAAGAAAGAAAGAGGAAGAGAGGGAGGGAGGGAAGAAGGAAGGAAGGAAGGAAGGAAGGAAGGAAGGAAGGAAGGAAGGAAGGAAGAAGGAAGGAGAAAAAGAAAAGCAAAAAAGAAAAGAAAAAAACTGACACGTTTGACTTATAGGCTGGAGAGCTGACTCAGTGGTTAAGAGCACTAGTTAATCTTCCAGACGACCTGAGTTCAATTCCCAGCACTCACATGGCAGCTCACAAATATCTGTATGTAACTCCAGTTCCAGGGGACCCAACACCCTTACAGGCATAAATTCAGGCAAAACATGAAATAAAATTAATGCTGACATTAAGTAATTCAAATCAAATCAAATCAAACAGAAAGAAAACCTGTGTATGGAATGTCTTATTAATGTAACGTTCTCCGTTCCTTAAAGTTTGATAGTTTGGAGCATTTGGCAGTCAGCACAGAATCTCTTATATAAACAGAAGGTGATTAAACCAGTTTTGCTCTACTTTGGGCAGATTGCTGGATTTTTAAAAGATACTGTTTCAAAAGTATTACCCTTAGTCACAAACAGAAAACTTAATAAATCCCAACTATAAATACTTGGAATGTTTTGAATTAATCTTTAATGCCAGTACCTCAATGCTGTTGATACAAAAAACCAGCTCTCACCTCAAAGTGGACAGAAGATTTATTCTGGAGCTCAGTAAGAGTGACCATGGTCAGGAACACAGACTCAGTTGATCTCAAAATCTATGTTCTCACGTGGGAAAAGTTTCATGAATTTTTTTTTATAGTAACAAAAACAAAGAAAGACATAAATAAAAAACACTTTTCAAATACTTTACTGGGCACATCGTGTAGGTGGGTTGTCATAATGGGGGAGAGAGAAAACCCTGCTACAAGTTTTAGATGCTATCACGGAACATTCTTAGCCCTTTGATTGTTGGAGTAGGGTTTTATTAAGTTAATGCATTCCTAGAGCTTTATCTGCTAGTCACAGGATGTGAGGTCACAGGTTGTTATGTCCAAGCAGAAGTGGGTGAGGAATGGCACTTGGGGGCTAAAGATAGCTTTGAGATAACTTGTAATTAGGCTCTGGACCTGCAACTTCTACTCTCTTCACATCCATGAAGTTCTAATGAGTCAGCCTTTGCAGACTGCTTCTCTCCACGAAGTCTCATTTACAGCAGAGTCTGGCATCTCACAAGTATTCAATATCTATTTCCTGAGTGACTTTAGAAGATGAAAATAGGTCTTCTTCAATCGTATGTGACTATGATAATTATACAACTAAAACATTTTATAAATTTTGATTATATGTATATTTATACATATTTATGATGAGAGGCTGTGGATAAACTGGGGCTTTAGGAATATTATACAAGTGCTCTACCACTGAACTGCATCTCAGAACCCTCAGATTTTTCCTCTTAAAATTATTAGTGCATTTGTATGCAAGTACACACTCTTGTGTGTGTGTATGTGTGTGAGTGAGTGAGAGAAAGATGAGAGAGATGCATGCACATGCCACAGTATATGTATGTATATGTGTGTATATGTATGTGGTGACAGGGATGCACATGCCGCTGTGTGTGTGTATCTGCTGTGTGTATGTCAGAGGACAACACTGGAGAGTTGGGTTCTATCTGCACATGGCTTCTAGAGATTGATTTTTGGGCTTGTGTTGTTAGATCTTGACGACCTTTAGTCATTGAGCTACTACTTCCTGGCCCTCCCTCGGATTAATTTTAAAGGTTGAAAAGTATCTTCCTTAAGTAACTTTGCTTTGGTGGGTGGGGTGGGGACAGGGCAGTGGGAGGTTGTGCCTTTTTGGTTTAGTGATGATGATCTCCTTCAGGGTCTACATATGTCAAACATGCTCTCGCCCGCCAACTTACTCCCTTGGCCTTCTCCATAAAGTTTTAAAAGGCTTTCTTCAGTGACAAGATTTTAAAGAAAATCTAAAACAAATTAACACAGCTAGATGTGGTGGCACATGCCTTCCCAGCACTCCGGAGGCAAAGACAGTCAGATATCTGTTTGTTCCGGGCTAGCCAGTGCCACACGGTGAAGCCGTGTCAATAAACAAACGTAAAATTATCAGTAGCCATACTGAGAAATTTCTCTTCAGATTTAGCACAGCTTCCAAGTTAACTGCACAGACAAAAAGGTAAAAGGCCAAAAGAAAAAGCAATATCCCCCATCTCCTGCTGCTGGACCCTAACTGTGGGAAGCCCACTTGATAACTTGAGATGCCTTATGTAAACAATTCAAGATAAATGGTCCCTGGGGGCTGCATCCCAGATGGCCAGTCTCAGGACATTTGGTGTTTACTTCTTCAAGATAAACTCTAGTCAAATACATCACAAAAATGCTCCAGAAAGCACAACCAGGTAATTCCTTTTAAGAGCTCTTTAAGAGCCCCGTTTTTTTTCTCAGAGGGAGTCATTCTCACCCTTCCACCAGCCTTGCCTGAGTGCTAAGGTTAAAGGTGAGCACTACCCAACCACCCCCCAGACCCTGAAAACTTGTTTTAAATGAACCCAGAATAATATCAGAATAAATAGCATTAAGTGTAAAGGCAGATAATAAAGTTTTAAAAGACATCTTTACACATCTATCTCCTGAGTTTTCTCAAAAACATGGATTTGTTAATGTGAACAAATAACAATTAATTAGTAGAACTACCAATTAACAATTCAAAAATAGACAGTGAAAATTTAAAACCAAGAGCACAATTTTATGATTCATAATGTCTCAAACCACTTGCCATTGTGTATCCCTCGTTTTTAAGAAGTTAAATCTCTGCCTTAGACTTATTTTAAATACAGATTAAAATTTTACACAAACGGTATTGAATGTTTTTTTTTTAATTCTTGAGAAATAAGTTAGGTGATTTAGGGATAGCTACATCATTAAAATTAGTTTAATCAAAATCAACGAAATACTATATAGCTTACTATAGCATGATATCTCTAACCCCTCTCAATAAGACAAAATAATTCATCACACGCTCAATATGAAGCCCCAGAAATAACATTCATTAATGTAGTGAGAATGATAATAAGCTCAAGGCCCAGTGATAAATGTGTTTAACAGACCAGAGCTGATCCAGATGTGTTAATGGAGAAGAGGTGTGGACAGAAACGCTGCAGAACAGGTGGCACCTCAGAGTTACAAGAAAGCATTTAACTGAGGACTTGCCTACTGTTTCAGGGGTCAGTCCATGCTCATCATGGCAGACAGCATGGCAACAGACATGCATGGAGCTGGGCCAGTGCTGAGCGTTCAAACCCTGACCCACAAACAGGAGGCAGAGAAAGACCCTAGAGCGGGAGCGAAGGAGGGGGATTTTGAAACCTCAAAGCCTATCCCAGTGGCACACCTCCTTCAACAAGGCCACACCTCCTAACTCATCCCAAACAGTTTCACTAACTAGGGACCAAGCGTTCAAACACAAGCCTGAGGGAACCATTCTCAGACCACAACACTAGAACTTATGCTTTTCTGGTGGTCCCGGGGGTAAATCAAAAGTATTGTTACTTTTGATTGATTGATTTTAGTGTTAGGAAGAAGATCAGGGCTCTTATATATCAGGCCAACTCAAGTATTAACTGTTTCACTAGGCTACACCCACAGCCCCTACTTTCAGTTTAATTTGACCTGGGTGACTTGGGACAATCAAAGAAGATGAAACCTTAAGACTCTATACTCATAGGATTATAAAAATGGAAATGACCTTAATATAAAATGTAATTGTTTCCCACTTTCTAGTATGTCAACATGAATTTCAAACTGATGTAATTTTTGTTTTTTGTTTTTTTTTTTTTTTCAAGACAGGGTTTTTCTGTGTAGCCCTGGCTGTCCTGGAACTCACTCTGTAGACCAGGCTGGCCTTGAACTCAGAAATCCACCTGCCTCTGCCTCCCAAGTGCTGGGATTAAAGGCATGCGCCACCACCGCCCAGCCTGATGTAATTTTTAAGAGGACATAAATTAATTTTATTTAAATCTAAATATAAAAACACTCTCACAGTTGATTATTTCTCTCTTAACTCACACCACCTGCATTTGTTTTCTGCCATGTACCTTTCAACCTTTAGATGATATGAATAAACTAGTCATTGGTATGAATACTTTTTAAATACAGTGCTAAGGCTCAAACCCACAGCACAGCACTATATAAACTGAGCTACACCCCTAGTCTAATATGAGTACCTTAATTAAGAGAGTAACAATGGGACTGGGCAGTGGTGGCACATGCTTGTCATTCCAGCATTTGGAGGGCAGAAGCAGGTGGATCTTTGAGTTGGAGGCATCTACTAAGAAAATTCCAGGACAGCCAGGGCTGTACAGAGAAACCCTGTCTTTGGGAAAGAGGCTGGGGTGGGGTGGGGGTGGGGGGAAGAGAATAACAGGGACTTTTAAAATTAAAAAACAAAAACAGCCATAAGGATCTAGGTTGACGGGCAACATTCTTCCTCCTCCTGCGCTCCAATCATCTCTTGTTCTCTCTAAAGTACTCAGATTCTTCCAGATACCTGGACCAGTGGGTTGAGGTTCCTCCCCACTAGGGCATTCATGAAAGAAAATCATTCTTTCATTATCTCAAGGCTACAGGCATCCCTTCAGCCCTGAGCTGAGATACTTTCTAAAAACACCAAACCAAACAAACAAGCAAACAAACAAAAGTGCCCAAGACTGCCTAACATGATGGCATACACCTGTAATCTCAGTACTTGGAAGGTGAAGGGCTGTAAGATCCAGAGTTCAGCCCCAGCAACAGAGCCAGCTTTAGGACACACTGGGCTACAGAATGAGACACTCAGAACAGTAACTACTAAAAGATCTTGCTGGTGTGGGAGTTCGAGCCTGCCGTCTCAGCAGTTCAGGGGCTGAGACAGGAAGATCTAGAGTTACAAACCAGCCCAGGTTACATAGCAAGCCCTGTCTCGAAAGGAGTCAAGTGCTATTAGGTGTCAACAGAACCCTCTAGTAAGGGTTCTATCACATTCAGAATCTGGGTTTTCAAAGGTAAATTGTCAATGGCGAATAACAGGAAAATCCCATGCTGTGGGTGTGCACAATACACGGACATGATCTAGCGTGTCATCCGTTCATTTCCAATGACTTTTTTCCCATACAAAAGAAAACAAATTCATTTTTTATTTTAAAATAGAATTTATTGAACACGCAGTAAATTCGATACACTGAAAGGTTTGTTGTTCTTTTTCTTGTCAGAGTCGGCTCATGATGAAGAGAACTTAACTTACTGCTAAATTAATACTCCAAAAATTTAAATCTTAAATCATGTTCCATAAAAAGTCTAATAGTGTTATAAAAATATTAATTTACACTAACTTACATAGAAAAGTGTTAGAAAAAGAATCTCATATTCAAACCAATCATCTAAGAAGTAAAAATCCAATTATGCATCCTTAAAAAAGTACTAATTTGAGTACAATGTAGAAGGGGGGAAAGTGGACAAAAGCTACTGAATTTACACTCACTTGTCCTATGGGGAAGTTGCAGGCAAACCAGATACATGTTAGATATTATTTATGTATATATTAAAAGAATAGGAATGCTGTTTATAGTATTTGTAATGCCTAGTCAAACTCACCACGTGCTGAACAGAACACCTACTACAACCTTGAGTTGATCCAATCTATTTTTCTTATTTACAGAAAACTAAAAAAGTTGCTTTAACTAGTGTAATCTACCCATCGGGAGTACAACTACCAGCTCTGAAAGTTCAGTAACAGGAATCAAACCGGAGTTCTAGTGAATCAGTCTAGCAGGCTAGATATTTTCTCATCTAATGTAAAATATAATTCCACTTTGACCGAGAACCAAGATGGAGGAGCTGGACATGCCGCTCAGAGGCGGGCCCAGCACTTGCTCAGTGTGTGCACAGCCCTGGATAAGCGCCCTACGATGGAAAAATCGCTTTAGAAATGTGGACATTGACAGAGCAAAGGAACTTAGAAAGCTCATTGGTAGTTATTATAAAATGGCACTATACCCAAACCTGTATGCATATGTAAGTAAAATATATCATTGCCAGCAGCATAAGGAAGGACAGATTTCCTTCAAAAGGGCATCGAATCACATTCTAGTATAAAGTTTATTTGCGAATTAATGTCAGCCACAAGCTAGAAGAAGATAAAAATGCATTTATGATTAACGATTTCCCAGCACTTGGGAGACAGAGGCAGGCAGACCTCTGCATTGGAAGCCCATCTAGTTATCAGAGTAAGTTCCAGGGCAGCCAGGGCTACACAGAGAGACCCTGTCTCGAAAGCAAGCAAACTAACAAACAAAAAGATCGAGTGATTTAAAAAAAAAAAAGTATAGAATAGAGTTTATCTAGGGCAAGGGGAGGGGAGTCAAGAGGGTAGTAGTGGCAGAAAAAGGCAGAGAGAGGGAGAGAGTAGAGAAGTAGAGGCCGGCCATGAACACATGGACAGAGGGGGAAAGGAATAGGGAGGGGAGGGGGAAGTGAATAGCCCAAGAGGGCAAGAGAGAAACAAGAGAGCAAGATCAGTGATTTCTATTTGATAAGCCACAAGTGTGGAACTTTCTAGCAAGTATTTTATTTTGCACTAAGTACTAATAAATACAATATGTTTTGTTTTAAAAGCATGTTCAAGGGGAAAGAAATCCAACTTATCTACTTCTTAAAAAGTATTGGAGTTAGGTTAGCAAGAGAGGAAGAGATGACAAGTTTTCAGAGACAAATTTTCAACTCTGGTATCTATTAGTTTTGATTTCCAAGACAAAGTATTTCTGTCTTTTATTTTCTCTATGGAGGTATTTTCAACTATGTTGCTAGGAGGGCTGTTTAAGTACACATGAAATTGGCAGTGAGGGTAGAGAGACCTAGGGACTTCTTTTGTCATTTATAGCTACTTAATAAGTTGTTTCATTGGCAGCGCTGGGGAAGGCACTTTGAACATGGTAGGCAAGTACTCCGACACTGAGCTACATTCCAGCCCATATAGAAGACTTTAACTACAACAATATGATTGTTGGGTAAAATAGAAAATGTTTCCAATAAGCCAGAATTCAGATTTGTAGATGTGTTCATGGTTTCCTGGAGCAAAAGTTTAGATTAAGAAATTAAAATATTAGTTACAAATTAATAAAACCAAATTATTTTGAGAAATCATCTTATTTCAATGTGGTTTTAGAAAGAATAATTTTCTTTAAAAGTCTTCATAAAATTGTAACTGTTGCTTTTGAATATCACGACTTGAATGGGAATGAAGATGTTAGTAAAACAGCTGTCTTTTGGCAGGCATTTTATTGACAGTTGATGTGAACGTACAGTTAGAATTGTAAGTGGCACTTATCCCCTGCCAGATAGCTCTACTGTAAACAAAAGACCCCAAGCCAGTACCTAGAAGAAAGAAGCAGTTCTGTTTCTTTGTCATTTACTCAGTAAAAGTTAACAATTAAACAAAAAAGCATTTAATGTGAACTTTAGTTCAAATATCAAAGGTCTAACCCATTTTTCAATATGCTTGTTTTACTTCGAATAAGCTGAATTTGCCTTAACATGAATGACTGGACTGCTCACATCTCCTGTGCAGTGTTGATACAGAAACACAAAACCCTGAGCTTTTGCAATGACTTGTCACCTGGTATTTTCTTAAAGAAATTTTAAAAAACAAAGCAAAATTGAAAGATAATTTCACCTCTAATTTCTAGAAAAACACCTGAGATTTTTTGCAAAGAATCAGAAGGATTTTTTTTTTTTTTTTTTTGGAGGCAGGGTTTCTCTGTATAGGTCTGGCTGTCCTGGAACTCACTCTGTAGACCAGGCTGGCCTCGAACTCAGAAATCTGCCTGCCTCTGCCTCCCAAGTGCTGGGATTAAAGGCGTGCGCCACCACACCCGGCAGAAGGAAAAATTTTTTTTTTCAGGTTGCAAGCTAGCAAAGTACACTTGTAGTTAGCAGAGCTCACTTATACAAGGACTGGAAAGCAGAGTGAAGATGATGTGGGGATTGTCAGGATGGCCAAGGCAGACAATAAGTTAAACTTACAGTAGTCAGATAAGAAAAACATTTAAAGGAAGAAATCTTACCTAACCAATGGAATCAGATTACAAAGATCAGAAAAAAACCAAACTGAAGTTTAATATGTATCTTCAAGTAAAGCATGTACTGATAGAAACTAGATTCAGTTCTGGTGTCCTTCTAATGACTACATCTGTTTCCTTCTACCTAAAAAACAGTCTAATAGCATGTGTATGCAGATGAAAGAATTTAGGTTCTCAGGTTTAAAAAGGGTTACAAGTTTTTAAAAGCTTAAACGACAAGGATGAAGAGATGGCTCAGCAGTTAGGAGCACTTGCTGCTCTTTCTGGGGACCTAGGTTTGATTCCCAGAACCCAAAAGGCAGCTGACATCCATCTGTAACTCCAGTCCCAGGGAATCCAACACCTTCCTCTGGTCTCCATTGGCACCAGGCACAAATGTGGTATACAGACAGATGCATACAGGCAAAACACCCATATACATGAACTGCCTTCTTGCAGTCTTAAGAATTTATTTCTGTAGAGGGGTTAAGAGTTACATAAATCTTTAACAAAAGCATATACTCAGAAACTTGCTTTGACACTTATACATGATCTATCCTTAGCATTTGGAGAAATATTTCATTAAGAAAAGTACAAAGGAAGGTCAGGGTAGCTTTTTTTTCTTTTTTAGAAAAATATAATGTATATAATATGTTTGGAAACTACACAAACCCTATGTTTTTAGCTGATTGCGAAGGCACAACTTTAATATAATTAAAAGAAAATGTATTTTCACTATATATGATGGGATTTTTACCAACTCATAAAAATATACAGATTTGCAGACATCACTGTAAATGTTCCCAATTTTCAACTCAAACTTTGATTTAAAACTTGCTGGTCATGGTATTGTCTAGCTATAGTCCCAAACCTTTGGGAGGCAGAGGCAGGAGGACTGAACTCCAGCCCTAACTCTGTCTCCAAGAGCAAAAAAGAAAAAAAGGCCAAAATCTATTTGTAGAAAATCAATAACACATCATTGTAAGTCCACGCACGTAATTACTGTTGTACAATCTGCTAATCACTCGTCACTGGATTTTCTTCATTTGTTGAATAGTCCAGGTGGTCCATCACCTAGGCAAAAGAAAAGATATCAGAAAATGCAAACTGTAAACTGGTCTCCCAGTCTTCATTCATTTAGCAAAAGTATTCTGTTTTTGTTTTTTTTTTTTAAGATTTATTTATTTATTATATGTAAGTACACTGTAGCTGTCTTCAGACACTCCAGAAGAGGGTGCCAGATCTCATTACGGATGGTTGTGAGCCATCATGTGGTTGCTGATATTTGAACTCAGGACCTTCAGAAGAGCAGTCGGGTGCTCTTACCTGCTGAGCCATCTCACCAGCCCCAAGTATTCTGTTTTTGTATGATGTTTGTGTGTGTTTTGCATGTGTGGATGCACCTGTGCATCCAGGTTCTCAGGCATTTGTATGCACATGTGTATGGCTATCTTCCTTGGCTGTCTTCCCCCCTAGTTTTTGAGACATGTGCAGTTGCTGAGACAGGAGCCTACCTGGAGCTTGCTAACCAGAGAGAGTGTCGCAGGGATCCTCCTATCTCTGCAACCCACCCTTTCCCAGCCTGGGGTCACAGATCTACACCACTGAACCTGGCTTTCTTTCTTCTCTTACGTTTATTGTATTAAGACAGTCTGATTTATGTTGCCCTGGGGAGCCTGAGCCTAACAGAGATCTACGTGCTTCTGTCTCCAGAGTACTGGGATGAAAAGCGAGGCAAGTCTGAGCCCTGCCACAGGGCTTTTTAAGTGAGCGCTGGACATCTGAGCTCACACCCAATGCTTGTTCAGGAAGCACCTTACCAGCTGGGCTGTCTCCTCCCCCCACCCTATCCCCCTTTTCCCTTTTATTGAAAATAGATTCTTTTTTCATACAATATATCCTGACTACAGGTTTCTCTCCCTCTACATTTCCCAGTTCCTCTCCCCACCTCAGGATCCAACTGAGCTACTCCTCAGCTGCCACCACCACCCCTATTTTTAACTCTCACACTCCAGACACAGAGGCAGGCCAGTCCCTGTGAGTTCAAAGCCAGCCTTATCTAAATGGTTTGGGGCAGGACATCCAGAGTTACACAGGGAGACGTTATCTCAAAACTAAAATAAGAGTAACCTTGGGACTAGAGAGATGGCTCAGAGTTTGAAGAGCACTTGCTCTCAGTCTGGTCCCCAACATTGGCTTTGGTGAGATCACAGCTGCCTGTACCTCTATTCCTAGGAGGGGATCGCTTTGCCTTACTTAAGCCATCAAACCTGTACTAATGTGCACATATTCACATACATACACATGATTTAAAAATAATAAAAATGGGGGCTGGAGAGATGTCTCAGAGGTTAAGAGCACTGACTGCTCTTCCAGAGGTCCTGAGTTCAATTTCCAGAACTCACATGGTGGCTCAACTATCTGTAACAGGATCTGATGCTCTCTTCAGGTGTGTCTGAAGACAGCAACGGTGTACTCATATACATTAAATAAATAAATAAATAAATCTTTAAAAAGTAATACTTAAAAAATTATAAAAAATAAAAAAATAAACCTTAAAAAAAGAATGATCTTATAGAACCAAGCATTTCTTTTACAACACTGCCTAGGTCAACATCATCTTTAACTTTTCAGAAGGGACTTATGGCCCATATGAATGCATTTTCTGGTTCTCCCATTAATTTTTACTTCCTGGTGTGAATATTGTCCTTTGTAGCAGTTGGAATTCCATTTCAAAAGAAGACTGTATGAGGCAGTGTACACTTATGTTGGTGGGAATCTAAAAATGGTTCCAGAAGTTAGCATGAAAACACCTGCTGGCTCAGCAACATTGTAACCTTATGAAGACAATGTAAGAATAATACATGAAGCCCCCTTTAATTCCTCTGTCTCTGAGACAGAAGAAGTCAGCTCTCTATGAGTTCCAGACTAGCCCGGACTACATAGCAAGTTCAAGGCAAGCCAGGGCTACAAAGTGAATCTATCTCAAGACACACACACACACACACACACACACACACACACACTCACACACTTACACAAACACACACTCACATATGCAGACATGCATGCACACGCATGTGTATACACACCACACACACACACACACACAC
This sequence comes from Mus pahari, assembly GCF_900095145.1. Lineage (NCBI taxonomy): Eukaryota > Metazoa > Chordata > Mammalia > Rodentia > Muridae > Mus > Mus pahari. The sequence goes on from NC_034592.1 coordinate 110,125,284, forward strand.
ACACACACACACACGCATGCATACACTCACATTCCTCTCAAAAGAAGCAAACAAGAACAACAAAACAACAAAAACCTCACCGCTGTCACTCAAGCAAGTCAAAAAATGATACATAAAAGTTTGGAAATATTACATAACAAAAAATCCTAGTAAGAATGTAAACCACAGAACACTTAAAACCCCTGAAAACAAATCAAAATGTATTTGTTAACAGAGCTTTTAAAACACATTATAAGTGAATTTTTTCCTCACTTCAATTCTACCCATATTCTATACATTTTTTTTCAAAATATATTTGGGAATGAAGGAAAAAGGAAGTGCTTAAATATTTAAAATATTTTTATTCTGGTCTTCAGATAAAACTGCGTTAAAATGGAAAAATGTAGTATCTTTGTAAAGGTTTTCAAAGACTTTCAGACTAATACATGATTAGATTTCAGTATCAATATATATTTTCTCCTTTCTTTGTTATTGAGAATCAGAAGATGGAAAGTCCACTAATACAAATGTCCCTATTTTTTTCTAAATACTTTGGGGTTTTGTGTTTTGTTTTTGTTTGTTTGTTTGTTTGTTTGTTTGTTTGAGACAGGGTTTCTCTGTATAGCCCTGGCTGTCCTGGAACTCACTCGGTAGACCAGGTTGGCCTCGAACTCAGAAATCCGCCTGCCTCTGCCTCTGCCTCTGCCTCCCAAGTGCTTGGATTAAAGGTGCGCACCACCACTGCCCAGCTGGGGTTTTGTTTTTTAAGAAGAAGAGATTGTTCCATATGGATTTCTGGACTTGCCAGACAGTAGTGCCTCTGACAAAGCTGATCAAGACAGGTGATATTAAGCATTCTACAACATGAGACATAGAGTGAAGCTGTGGAATAATTTAGTCACACTTAAAATTATAGACATGCACATATAGATAGAGTTAGGGCCACTTTTTCTGACAAAAGGCCAGTGGTGTGAGGAGACCCATGGTAGCGTGGAAGGGACCGTAGCGGGTGGGGCAGACACACTGCTTTTCTTCTCTGTGATCTTTGTACCCTGGCAACCGCCCCAAACAGTAAGAGCTATGTGCCTAGCGTTATAACAGGCTTCGGTTCTCCTAATTCTTAGGTATCACACTGGGCACTATAATCCCAGCCCTAAATATAGATATATTAATTAACCAGTCCTGGTAGTACCGGGCTGTGGTCCTGGCATGCAGGAAGTTGAGCCAGGGGGAATCTGAATCTCAGCTAGCCTAGAGGATGCTGGGAGATACTCACCTGTGTCCCCAAAACAAAGCAAAACAAAACCAAAGCGCACAACAGCCAAACAATCTCAAGGTCTACTAACTGAAAAGTTGCCATTGCTACTTCCTCGTCTCCAAGCTTCCAGTAAACACAACCCGGCAGTGCACAGAGCAGACATGAGGGTCAAGGACATAAAACTCAACACATCAACACTGCCCCCAAAAATTCACTGGCAAAATTGGTATTTCACATTTGTAAGTAGGCAGTCTGTTTGGAAAGCTGTCCTTTGAAGGGGGCCAGCTAACCTGGCACCTGAAGCTCTGCTTGCTTAGAGCTGATCACGGAACACTGTCTAATAAATCAACCCGAGTAACAAGGTCTTGGTCCTCAGTCAGTTTAAGTAGCTTTGAATCCCCACTTGTGACTCAAAGCTTGTGACTTCTAAAAATAATTACAAGTACTAGTGACATTAGCAGACACTGTTCATTGGATGCCAACAAGCTGAGTGCCTGTTACCCATTAGAGTAAACAGCCCGTTCAAGCTACTGCATGAACCTCACTGCATTTGATTTACTAGTAGAAACACAAAATACCACTCTCCCCAAACCGTTATGCTCTCTAGGGGGAAAAAGTCATTTATTAACTCTACATTAATTAGAACTCTGGCTTCAGGTAAAGTCAAATAAATGGAACTGAGTACTGTAGCTTTAGAAGCATCCAGAAAATGTCATAGGAAACTGGCCTTGAAGCTACACAAAAGAATTCGTAACTAATTTTTCTAAAATGGTATTATTTTAATGCATCTGTAGAAAAATCCATCTTCTTTTCATGAGAAATTTACAGAGAGGGTCAAAGATTCCACGTCAAGTATTATAGCACTTACATGATGACATCTGAACCTAATGTGATCAGAACCACCAGAACCATTAAAAAAGGATACAGCTGAATGTCCAGAGCCTGCTTGGCACGTGTGAGGCCTCAGGTTCAATCCCAGGACACCTGCTCCCACCACTCCCTGGAACAAGTCTCCAGTGGAAAGTTCTACACTTCCTCCATTCATTAAACTACAAGTTAAGATTCTCTTATCCGAAATACTTGGGACTGAAAGTGTTTCAGATTTTGAAATTTTTGGTATGTTTGCCTTTTCATAAAGAGATATTCTGAGGATAGGATGGACCCAAACATGAAATTAACTTATATTTCACGTACAACTCATACACAGAGCCAAAGTTCATGATGTCAGAGGAAAAGCATGGCAGCAGGAACACCTGAGAGCTCACAGCTGACCGACAAGGAGGAGGCAGAAGAGCTAACTGGGAATGGGCCCCATCAAAGCCTGCCACCAATGACACGCATCCCTCAGCAAAGCCACACCTCCTAATCCTTCCCAAACAGTTCAAGCAATTGGCAGGCAAGCATTCAAGCATACTGACCTATGAGGGCCATAGGTGATTCTCATTCAAATCACCAGACCTCTGATCTCAGATCTTAGAGCATTTTGAATTTTGGATTAGAGATGTTTTAACCTCTATCACTATCCTTGTACTCAAAGCAGATATCTGACATTACAATGAATCAAATTATTAGTATTAATAGATTCTGCTTTATTTGACTTCCTTTATGCTTATTTCAAAACAACTAAAAATTTTGGAACATAGAAAAATGACTATGTATAAATATTATAGAGAAAGTAGGTCTATTTTGTGTTTTAAAAGTTAATAGTGATAAGGGTGGTGGTGGCACATGCCTTTGATCCCAGCACTTGGGAGGCAGAGACAAGCAGTTCTCTTGAGTTCCAGGACAGCCAGAGCTATACAGAAAAACCCTGTCTCAAAAACCAAAACAAACAAAAGTTAATAATGTATGACAGTTATGATAACTTTATGAGGGATACTGAAATACACACACACACAACTCAAAGTTTTAAAATGAAAATCAGGAAAAAAAGAAAGAAAGAAAGAAAGAAAGAAAGAAAGAAAGAAAGAAAGAAAGAAAGAAAATCTAGATAGTGAACTGAAAACATACAAACCAACAAAACAAAGTTTTAAAGCTCCCAACTCCGTCAAATAGTAACAAATGTATTTGTAGTTAATGGTATGCTGTGACACTGTTTTAAGAAGCTGGCATATACTAACACATTCAAGGGTTAACAATTAGATTAAATGCAGTCCTCGGAAGTAAGTTATTACCCTATTTCATACTGGAAGAAACTGAGGCACCAAGAGCAAGGTAAACTTTCCAAGGTCAGAGCTAGAATGACTAAATCAGTTTTCAGGTTTACCCTGCCACCAGACTTCTGGTCTTTACTAGGTGTTACTCTGTATTCTCAAAGTCTTGATGGAATAAAATAATGATGCCACCCTACACAAACAAGAAGTAGCCTCTGTTTTCAGATGCGTTAAAATGGATTTTCCTACAATTAATTGTTTTATTTAGCTGCTGTGCCACTTAGGGAGGCCCCTTATAATGGTTTTAATGAGTACTCTGACACAATCTACAATAAGCCAGGAAAGGGGCCTCATGAGAGATTGTCTAGAACAGGTTGTCCTATGATCATATCTGTGAAGGATGATCTTGATTAGAGGGAAGACCTACCCACTATGGGTGGCACCATTCCCTAGGCAGGAGACCCTACACTGAATGAATGGAGAATGCACTGGCTCATGTGCATATTCATTTTCTCTTTTGTTCTTGACTGTCAAGGTGACTAACTGCTTCAAGTTTCTGCTGTCTTGACTCCCTGCATGATGGGCTATAACCTGGAATTGTGAACCAAAATAGGCCATTTTTCTCCTAAGCTAATTTTGTCAGGGTATTTTATTATACCAATAGGAAACAAAACTGAACCCCTGAAGCCTGCCATTGGGACTATTACTGCTCTGTGTTCTGTGTCTAGCTGCTGTGATACATACATACATACATACATACATACATACATACATACATACATATTTTTAAAGATTTATTTATTTATTTTATGTGAGTATACTGTAGCTCTCCTCAGACACACCAGAAGAGGGCATCAGATCTCATTACAGATGGTTGAGAGCAACCATGTGGTTGCTGGGAATTAAACTCAGGACCTCTGGAAGAGCAGTCCATGCTCTTAACCGCTGAACCATCTCGCCAATCCAGAAACATATATTTTTAAATACCTTAATTATTAAAAATGAAACTTGGAGGTGAGAGACTCTCGGGACTCAAAGGGAGGGACCTTTGATGAAATGCCCAACAGTAGGGAGATGGAACTTATAGAGCCCACCTCCAGCTGGAAGATAGGACATCAAGTGAGGGATGGGGTTGCCATCCCACAGTCACACCTCTGACCCATAATTGTTTCTGTCTGAAAGAATTACAGGAATGGAAATGGAGGGGAGCCTGAGGAAAAGGTCCAGTGACAGGTCCAAAGTGGGATCCAGCTCAAGAGGAGATCCCAAGGCCTCACACTATTACTGAGGCTATGGAGAACTCACAAAAAGGGATCTATCATGACTGCCCTCCGAAAGACACAACAAGCAGCTGAAAAGTCAGATGCAGATATTTGCACCCAACCAATGGATAGAAGCAGCTGACCCCTGTTGTTGAATTAGGGAAGGCTGAAAGAAGCTGAGGAGAAGGGCAATCCTGTAGGAGGACCAGCAGTCTTAATTAATGTGGACCCCTGAGATCTTTCAAACACTGGACCACCAAACAGACAGCATACACCAGCTGATATGAGGCCCCCAACACACATACAGTAAAGGACTTCCAGGTCTGTGTTCATTCAGAGATGATGCACCTAACCCTCAAGGGACTGGAGGCCCCAGGGAGTTTAGAGGTAAAGCAGGGTAGAGGGTAGGGCCATCCACATGGAGACAGGGTGGGGTGAAAAGGAGGTGTGAGATGTGGAGCAGTCGGAGGGTGGATGGGGAGGGGCGGGGAATGGAATATAGAGTGTAAAAAATGAATTACAAATAAAATTAAATTTAAAAAAAAAAAGATCATTCTGGCCACTTGGGTGGCCCAGGGTAGAACATATGCTCATGACAAATATGAATACTCACTGGTGGAATTCCTTCCATATCCTCTCACCATCCCCTCTCTCAGTAAACATAAGAAGGGAAAAGAAGAAAATGCTAGAATAACAAGAGAAACATTAAAAAGAGTAGATCTCCAAAGAAACGAATGCTTTTAGGTATATAGGAACTCTGAAATAGTCAACTATTTCCAGGGGAAGCAAAGAAAGACCTGGAAGCTACACATAAGTGCTCAAGGTGGCTGTCCCTCCCCCAAAGAGTGGCAGAAGGGTAGGGCAGTTAAAAGGGACCTTCACTTCCACATGAGACACTCATTTCTCTTTTTAAAAATATTTATTTCTTATCATGTGCATGAGCGTTTTACCTGCACATCTGTCTTTATGCTGGATCTCTGGAACTCCATCTCAGCCCCTGTATTATCATCATTATTATTATTATTATTTTACCATTTATTCTATTCTATCTAATAATGTATCTCTATGTGGAGATGTGCATGGAGTGCAGGAAGCTTCCTCTGCGGTATGTAGGAACCCCTGGCACTTGTGAGCTGCTTGGATGTCAGTGCTGGGAATTGAACTGTTGTCCTTTAGAAGAGCAATCCACACTCTGAACTCTCTCTCCAGCCTCACTTTTGTACTTCTTCTTTTTTTTTTTTTTTTTTTTTTTTTTTTAAAAAGATTTATTTATTTATTATATGTAAGTATATTGTAGCTGTCTTCAGACACTCCAGAAAAGGGCGTCAGATCTTGTTAGGGATGGTTTTGAGCCACCATGTGGTTGCTGGGATTTGAACTCCGGACCTTCAGAAGAGCAGTCAGGTGCTCTTACCCACTGAGCCATCTCACCAGCCCCCGTACTTCTTCTTTAAATAATACAAATATGTAGGTTGGAGAGATGGCTCAGTGGTGAGCACTTGCTACACTTGCAGAGGACCATCAGAGTTTGGTTCCTGGTATGAACCTGTAACTCCCCCTTCAAGGAACCTGCTAGTTTCTGCAGGCAGCTCCCCACTGAGCATAAATACATCTTAAAATGTTTTAATTAAAAACACAAGTGAGAGCTGAGCTGAGGAATGGTGCCAGACTTTGATAATCCCAGCATGCAGGAGGCTAAGGCAGGAAGAATGCTGAAAGCCCAAGGTTATCAGGGACTACATCTGAGCTCAATACAGCCCAGACTACCAGGAGACAGAGGCCCTGTCTCAAAAGAGTCAAAACCTAGACACAGACTGGGCAGTGGTGGCGCACGCCTTTAATCCAAGCACTCGGGAGGCAGAGGCAGGCGGATTTCTGAATTTGAGGCCAGCCTGGTCTACAAAGTGAGTTCCAGGACAGCCAGAAAAGGACTGTACAGAGAAACCTTGTCTCGAAAAACAAACAAACAAACAAAAAAACAAACAAAAAAAAAAACAAAACCTAGACACAAACCAACCAAGATACTCTGCAATGAAAACACACAGAAAAAAATGACTGCAGTAAAAACAGTCAACAGATGTTTAGAACATTGATTGCCAATAACATTAACGTATTCACTAAGTAGAAGAAAGACCAGATGTGTCATAGTGAACATATTTACCATTTCCCAGAAAATCCTGTAACAATAAATGTGTGGGTAAAAATTAATGATAAAAAAATGGCAGCATGGGGCTGGAGAAATGGCTCAGTGGTTAAGAGCACTGACTGTTCTTCCACCTGAGTTCAAATCCCAGCAAACACATGGTGGCCCACAACCATTCATAATGAGATCTGACGCCCTCTTCTGGTGTGTTTGAAGACAGCTACCGTGTACTTAGATATAATAATAAATAAATCTTTAGGCCAGACTGTGCGGGGCCGACCTGAGTGAGCAACCTTCATTCCCAGCAACCACATGATGGCTTACAACCATCAGTACATCCACAGTGTACCCATATACATAAAACAAAAAAACAAATCTTAAAAAAAAAAGAATGGCCGGGAGTGGTGGCGCATGCCTTTAATCCCAGCACTTGGGAGGCAGAGGCAGGTAGATTTCTGAGTTCGAGGCCAGCCTGGACTACAGAGTGAGTTCTAGGACAGCCAGGGCTATACAGAGGAACCCTATCTCAAAAAAAAAAAAAAAAAAATCGCAGCATGTATAATAGGATATTAACATACAGCTAGTAAGAGAGTTTTTAAAACAAGAAATTATAAATGAAATACATAAAAATAGAAAAAGCAGGGGTTAGAGAGATGGCTCAGTGGTTAAGAGCACTGACTGCTCTTCCAGAGGTCCTGAGTTCAATTCTCAGCAACCGCATGGTGGCTCACAACCATCTATAATGGGATCTGATGCCCCCTTCTGTTGTGTCTGAAGACAGCTATACTGTACTCATACACATAAAAAAATAAATAAATAATTCTCAAAAAGAAAAATAGAAAAGCTAGTGGGACCATCTCACAGCGCAGCCATCCCCCTGCAGAAGGAAGTGCAGTGTTCCACTTACAGCTGGGTGGCAGGATTCTCCTTGGGTTTGTTTGTTTGTTTGTTTTTTGAGACAGGGTTTCTCAGTGTAGCCCTGGCTATCCTGGAACTCACTCTATAGACCAGGCTGGCCTCGAACTCAGAAATCTGCCTGCCTCTGCCTCCCAAGTGCTGGGACTAAAGGCATACAGCACCACTGCCTGGCACTCTCTTTGTATTTTTAACATCCCAAAATTTTCTATAGCATATATTTTTATAATAAAATATTTAAGAACTGTAAAGATGGCTCATCAGCTATATATTGTTCTCACAGAGGACATATCTGACAATCTATTCTGACTTCTGAAGGCATCTACACTCCATACACATGCTCCCAATATACATAATTAAAAGTAATAAAAATAAATCTATAAAAAATACATAGAGCTGCAGTGAAGGGCTTCCTTACCAGTAAAAGTGAATGTTATGAAAATAACTGGCATACATTGTTTAAGATAGTGTTTGTATTCAATATCAGTTTTAAATCCTACCCTAAACAAGGGCTTGGTGCCTGTCCTGGAGTGGTATCTGTGTAAGCAATCTGACTTCCTTGCCGTGGTTTGTCTCACTTTTAGTCCAGTGCCCTGAGCTGTGGAACTCCCCTCCTCAGGTCTGTCTGAGGTGTTCTGTCCTTACTCAGTGATTTCGACACTGGCACTCACACACTGCTTCTGGGTTGGCTCTGACTCCTGCCTTGGATCCCTTTCTGGTCCTATAGGCCCTCTGGAATATTAAGTGCCTCATGCTGGCTCTCCACGCCTATGTACGCTCTCCTTCAGAGATCTTGAGTCTTCCTCTTCCTCTCCCCACTCTGAATGCATCATCAGACCATATTAATTATGCCTCTAAGTTTCTCTTCACAACCACCACCTCATGTAATGTGGCTTCTAAGACCCTACGTCCTCTCACCTCCAGCTTTCATTCCCTCAACACTATAGCTCCCAACCTCCCGTCAGTTCTCAGAACATGCCAGCTCTCTTCCCTTGGCACTGCTGAAGACATGGTTCCTCTATGATGAACAAACTGCCCACTTCTAAATGAGATTTGACAGTTTTTTAGAAGCCCTTCTCCAAATCACCCAATAACTTGCCCTGAATCTTCAGCTATAGATGCCCTATCCCTAGAAACCATGACACTTTGTCATTATCAATACACACAGTACACTTTATTGCTATGACTCTATCTACATTTCCTAGTAACTGTCACAAAGTTGCAGGAGGAGTTTTGCTCATAACTTGTTCATCCTATAGAGTCAATATCTGAAGTCACAGTTACCTCATGCTCAATAGTCATTAAATGAAGAAATATAAAATTATTAAAGAGAATAAAAAGCCATTTTTCAGATAATATACTCAAAAGTTAGTAGTTTAGGACACATTTTCATCTCATTAGTTGATTGAAATAGGGTCTCTAATTTGCTATGTTTGAGGTTAGCCTTGAACTCCCATCTTCTAGCCCCCACCACCCAAGAGTTTTGACTGGAGATGTGGGACACTATGATACTCTTTTATTTAAATTAAAAAGAAAAATCTAGGGCGACGGTGTGTGAAGAGATGGCTCAGTGGTTAAGAGTGCTGACTGTCCTCCAGAGGTCCTGAGTTTAATTCCCAGCAACCACATGGTGGCTCACAACCATCTGTATTGGGATCTGATGCACTCTTCTGTTGTGTGAAGACAGCTGCAGTGTACTCATATAAATAAAAAATAAATAAATCTTAAAAAATAAGAAAAAAGAAAATAGAAAAATCTAAGCCAAGTGGTCATGGCTGCAGCATACACCTTTAATCCCAGAATTTGATAGGTAGAGGAAGGTGGATCTCTGAGTTCAAAGCTAGTCTGGTCTACAGAGTGAGTTCCAAGATAGCCAGAGATACACAGAGAAACCCTATCTCAGAAAACAAAAAAATAAAAAAATAAAAATCTAAACTTGCCTACCATATGGGAGCTTTAATTTGACCTCCAGCATTAGGGGGAACCAACATAGGTGTCATCTTCATAGAAAAATTATCAGCCACTTTAATATTCATAGTTTTGTGAAGGACCCTGTGGCCATAGATACCTTTTGTATACATTAATGTGGGCTCACGCAATAGCACTGATAAGCAGTCAAAGTAGGTATTATTATTATTATTTTATTTAAATCTCAAAAGGAAATTATAATATTTACCAGAAAGAATTCCAGTTATAAAAGCCTGTGACATAATGTTGGCTGTCTCTTCTTAAACACTACAGAAGATGCTGTGAGCCATCTGAACTGCTTCTCTGGCAAGAACGTCTGCAGCCACTTCCTCCAAGGTGATGACTGTTGAGGTGACTACTGACATGTGTGGGGGCAGATGGAGGGGGCAGGTCACTCTACTAGCGCAAATCAGAAAATCAGAAATAATGCTTGACAAACTGCCTCTAGGAAGGGAGGGGTCAGTGTAGCGGCCTGAACTGAGCAGGCGAGGCTTTCTTCAATTTCAATGCAAAACAACTTCTCTGGAATTCCAAAAAACATGTAGGAAAGAGAGAGAGAGAGAGAGAGAGAGAGAGAAAGAGAGAGACAGAGACAGAGAGAGAGAAGAGTTTTTACCTCTGTTAAAAATAAAACAACATATTCTGAAAATTATGATTTTCTTTGTTATATGAATTTTAAAGCACAACCTTAATATTGAAGTTAGTTTGGTACATTCAAATACTGGATCGAACATGTGTGTTACTACAAACTTATAAACTTTTGGTTTACTTTGGTTTGGTTTTTGTTTTTTCTAGACAGGATTTCTATGTAGCTTTGGCTATCCTGAAACTCACTCTGTAGTCCAGCCAGGCCTGGAACTCAGAGTTTGCCTCTGCCTCCCAAGCGCTGGGATTAAAGGTGTGTACAACCACTGCCGGGCTTCACTATAAACTTCTATTGTCAGTTTCAAAGCCCAGTGCCTATTTTCCTAGTAGCACCTTGCGTGCTACTTATGTGAACTTGAATGCGACGCTGCAACGCTGCGATGCTGCTGTGTTCTCCAATGTGCTCCCACAGGAACTTCACAGTCCTTTCGGCACTAACGATGGGCACCCCTGCTGCAGCAAGTGGGCTTCAGCAGGACTGAAGAGGAAGAACTCAGTGCATTCTGGGGTGATGCTAAGTTCCCGACATATAGAGTTGCTGGAACCTAACAGTGGATGAATTATAAAGCACAAGCACATACCTGATAGCTGCTGCCTTTCCAGAACTTTCTCATTTCCTTACGACTCCAAGCAACGACTGAGACAGTAATAAGTGTACAAGGTACTAAGTAGAGGAGAGCAGGCTGTCCTGTCTTCATCACCATCAGGACAACAAAGGTAATTATCATGCCAACAGCATAGGCTGTAGGAAACAGAAGCGCAGGTCAGTTTTACATGTTTCAAGGAATGGGATTTCCTTCCCCACTAAAATATTAGTTTTCAAGTATTTCTGAAGACATCTTTACGTAAGACTTAGATTTAAAATTATGTGTTTGTGTGTGTGTGGATTCGTGACCGTGGGCGCAGCCTCCTGGGGTTAGAGGTGTCAGATGCCCCAGAACGGGCACTGGGATTTTATGATTGCCTAGGACTCCAGCTCCAACGCAGTCTGATGCCCCTGACCTCTTCAAGAACCTGTGCTTACCTTACTGTGCATACCCACACAGAGGCACACACAGATGCATAACAAAAATGAGCCAAATCTTAAGTTTGTCCTAATACATACTACAGACGTCCTTAACTATTACATACCAAATATCATTTGGATGTTTCCTACTGATCTGGAATATTACTTGAATGTAGGATCTCAGGCAATTTAGTCTAGTTACATAAAACTGAGGTGGTGGAAGATAAGGGAGGCTGAGTGAGCTTCCCAAAGTTACACTGCAGAACTGACAAGCACCCTAGCACGGCCTGTCGACTGAGTGTCCCTGACTTGTGCTGGTTGGCACTGGGCATTACTGCCCTAGAGGATGCTGTACTCAGCACCTCGAGTTTCTTTCTCTTCCCTGTATGGAGTCTGTCTCCCCTCCCTTCCCTCCCTCCTCGTCTCCTCTCTCTCCCCTTCTCTCGTGCTCTCTACACACCCTCCTCTTCCCTCTCTTAGCTTTCTTTCACACTGTCAGGGGGACATCTCTAGTGGCATTGTTCCCCGACAGCACAACACAGAGATTTAACGAGAAAGCCTTCAGGAAGAACTGTGGCTGTGGTGCCGGCCATTTGTCTAAGCACTCAGAGCTGTGGATACTGAAACATCTATGCAGAATAGTCAGAGGTATCGGAGCTTTTTCTTTTAAGTTTCCTATTACTAGCATTTCAATAACAGAAACAGAAGTAATAACTGCCTGCTATACCAGATAATTAATAAAACATTAATACATTTACATAAATTCATGGTTATCTATACACAATGCTAAAAAAATCAAGTAATAAACATTTACTGCTTGTGTTCTGGGCATTTAATAAAATTATAAAACTATATATAAAAACCTCAACTTGTTTTTTGAGACAAGGTCTCACTATGTAACTCAGGCTGTCCTAGGATTTGTTATGGAGACCAGGCTAGCTTGTACACCAGGCTGGCCTCAAACTCAGAGAGATCTGCTTGCCTCTGAATGCTAGAATTAAAGGTGAGCTCCAACACATCCAATAGAACCTCAACTTTAAATTTAAAGCCTCTAAAATCTTGTGATATAAAGTATGGTTATCCCATTTATTTTTTTTTGTTTCTGAGTCGGGGTTTCATGAAATGCAAGGCCTTAAATTTGATACACAGAAGTTTATAACCTTGAACTTCTGATCGTCCAGAGTCCTGGAATTACAAGTGCACACCCATCAATCCTGATTTTCTCTTTTTATCTCTTTTTCTTGCAGTACCATGGGGCGAGGCCAGTGGGGTAGGATGGGTATCTAAGACAGTGCTTCTCCGTGTAGCCTGGCTATCCTGGGCCTCTGTAGACCTGAAGGCCTCAAACTGGCAGACCTACTTTGCTCTGCTTCTGAGTGCTGGGCTTAAAGGTGTGTACCAAGCTTAGATTTCTTTTATTATTTTATGTGTATGAGTGTTTTGCCTACATGTAGGTATGTGCACCAAGTGCGTGCCTGGGGCCCTAAGAGATCAGAAAAGGTTGTTAAATTCCCTGGGACTGAAGTTACAGACAGTTTTAAGCCACCATATAGAAACTGGGAATTGAACCTGGATTCTCTACAAGAGAAATATACCCTCTTAACTGCTGTGCCAACTCACCAGCCTAACATTTCACTATTTAAAACCAGAAAATGGTTGGATGGTAGTAACAAATGTCTCTAATCCCAGCTCTCAGAGGCAGAGGCAGGCAGATCTCTGGGATTGAGGCCAGCCTTGTCTAATCTGAGTTCCAGGATGCTGGAACTACACAGAGAAACCCTGTCTCTAAAAAATAAAAACCAAACAAACAAAAGACCTCAAAGATGGTTTTAGGTCGGGTGTGGTGGCACACGCCTTTAATCGGAGTACTTGAGAGTCAGAGACATGTGGATCTCCATGAGTTTGAGCACAGCCTGGTATACAGCCAAAACTATACAAAGAAACCTGACTTGAAAAGCAAACAAACCAAAATAATTTGACTATCCCTTACAGGTTATTTGAATGAGCGTTGGTTTACATAAAAAAGTACTCGTAACTTTTACTAATTTGCTGTTTAGTTTATCTCCAATGCTACTTACCTCCTCACCAAAACTGAGCTCTTTAGACCAATGCTTGCACTGTCAGTAACTCTATTTTGGGAAACATTTGTGTGAACCTTTGACATTTACTATTTATTTTCTATCTGTATTTATGTATTTATATTTAGTCAGGGTCTCATGTACTCAAGGACGGTCTCAGACTTCTGTAGCTGAGGAGTCTTTTTTTTTTTTTTTTTTTTTTCCTTAAATGGGTTCACTGTATCTGCCTTAAGACAAACCTTAAGAGGACAAAGGATGCCATTACAGATGGTTGTGAGCCACCATGTGGTCGCTGGGAATTGAACTCAGGACATCTGGAAGAGCTGTCAGTGCTCTTAATCACTGAGCCATCTCTCTATCCCCAGCTGAGGAGTCTTTAACTACTAGTCCTCCTGCCCCTGTCTCCCACATGTTGGTATCACAGGTCCACGTCATCACACTAATGTATGTGGATCTGGGCATCAAGCCTTAGATGCTATGTATGCTGGGGCAAGCACCCCACTAACCAAACTACGAGCCAGCCTGACATAATGTCACATTTAAATACTTCTTATAGCATTATGCCTAGGGCTAAGCACAAGATCATCTACAGCACTTCATGTGGAAGTTCCACAAAGGAAACAGGCTACTACTTTTAGCCCTTTGGCTTTTTCTCCAGACAATATAGCACAAGATAATAAAAAGAAACAAACTTTACCAATTGTGGATGAAATATAGTATATAGAGGAACCAGTCTGAACATCGAATCTTCTACAATATGCAATCAACAGGCCTAAAAGAAAACCCACATTATTTTCTTAAAATGGTAACAACATTACAGATTCAACTGTTAGAATGGGCAACAATACAGGTTGTTGAATTTCCCAGGTTTTTTTTTTTTCCATTATGAGAGCATTTAAGTATCTTAAATTAAAAATGAACTTTCATATGTCAATTTTTAAAAATTTGATACTTTAAACATTTCCCACAGGCCAAGCAACAGTAGCTGAAGAACATGAACTTTATTAGCTGCTCAATATGCCATGGTAAAGAGAAAACATTTTTATGTTTCATATATATATATATATATATATATATATATATATATATATATATATATATTGAATAGACAAATGGAATTACACAAACTCTTTCACACAGCAAAGGAAGCAATCAGTACAAGAGATAGCCTATACAATGAGAGTATCTGCAAAACACATCTAATAAAGGCTGGTACCTAACACATGTGAGGATCCCAAACAAGCCAACAGTAAGATAAACAACGAGAAAAACCCAACAAGAAAAACCCAACGAGAAATAGGCCCAGGACTCATCAGCATTGCTTGGGTCTGCCTAAGTGATTGAGAACAAACAAAAAAATTAAAGACAAACCAGGCCCAGTGACATTAGCTGTATAATTCAAGGATTCTGGAGACTGAGACAGCCTGGGCTACATATCAAGGAAGCCTTAAACAAACAAACAAACAAACGAACAAACAAACAAACCTAAGATGTGATCAGTAATTCCAGGACTGGGCAGATATCCAAAGGAAATTAAATTAATATGGTAAAGAAACATGTTTGATATTCAGAACAGCCAATATATAAAACCGATCTCAGTACTTACTAAATGAATGAATGGATAAACAAAATGTAGTATGCATGTAAAACCAAGTAATATTCCTCTTTTCAAAAGGAAACTGGGCTACAGGGATGACGCTTGCTGCAGGTATTGTCCTGAGTTATCTGTTTATGATCTCAGTGCTAAGGGGGGGGAGATAGGTGGATTTTAACAGCTGCCCAACCTACTTGAATCAGCAAGCTCCATATTCAGTGAGGATCCTATCTCAGAAAATAATGTTGAGCTGGACACTGGGCAGATGGCTCAGTAGTTAAGAGCACTGGCTACTTTTCTAGGGGACCCGGTTTACCAGCACCCACTTGGTGGCTCACAACCATCTGTAACTCCAATTCCAAGGATCTGGTGTTCTCTCCTGACTTCCATAGGCACAGCAATGCACTTGATATACAGAGATACAGATAGGCAAAACATCCATAAACACAATAAAGAAATAAAATAAATGAATAATATTTTATAGAGCCAGATATGGTGTGGTACACAACTCTAATCTCAGCACTCAGGAGTTTGAGGCAAAAGAATCTCTGTGAGTTCAAAGCCAGCCTGGCCCTACATAGCAAGTTCCCCCAACACCTAGGGCTATGTAGAAAGACCCTGTCTCAAAAAAAAAAAAAAAAAAAAAAAAAAAAAGCCGGGCTTGGTGGCGCACGCCTTTAATCCCAGCACTCGGGAGGCAGAGGCAGGCAGATTTCTGAGTTCGAGGCCAGCCTGGTCTACAGAGTGAGTTCCAGGACAGCCAGGGCTATACAGAGAAACCCTGTCTCATAAAAACAAAACAAAACAAAAAAAAAGAAAGAAAAGAAAGGAGAGAAAGAAGAGAAGAGAAGAAAAGAAAGAAACAAAGAATAAATAAGGTAGACAGAGAGGGACATCAGTCTCCATGCACACCAACACATGCGCGCACACACACACACACACACACACACACGGGGGGGGACACACGGGGGGACACAAGGGAGGGAGGGAGGGAGGTTGGGGGACATGAAGGAGTGACAAAGTAGTGGGGAGAGAGAAGAGCAGACAAGATGAAAATCCTGTCATTTGTGGGAACAGCATTATGATCAATCTGGAGTACACTCTGTTAAGCAAGAAGCAGCCAGCCATAGAAAGCAAACATTTATTATCTCACTTGTAAATAAAACTTCAAAGACTTAACTCACAGAAGCAGAGTGAAACAGTGGGGCTGGGGAATATTTAGGGAAGGAAATACTGATCAAAGGACACAAAGTTCACTCAGATAGAAATAAGTTCCAGAGATTCATCAAATAGCACATGAATGGTAGTTATAAGCAATACATTAGTCTGGAAACCTGCTGAGTGGATTTCAAGTGTTCTTGACAAAAAAAGGTGAGGTAGTCTCTGTCAATCATCTTGTTATTCCATACTCTATACATACTTCAAAACTATGTCTTATATAAAAAATACTCATTTTTTCAATTTATATAAACAAGCAAATACATGAGAATTTAAAAATACATCAAGAATAGTGACTTTAAATGATGTTTAGAATAATGACTGAAGTTTTAATACAAAGAATTGTATTTTTCCCGGGCGTGGTGGTGCATGCCTTTAATCCCAGCACTCAGGAGGCAGAGGCAGGCGGATTTCTGAGTTCGAGGACAGCCTGGTCTACAAAGTGAGTTCCAGGACAGCCAGGGCTATACAGAGAAACCCTGTCTCGAAAAAAAAAAAAAATTGTATTTTTAAAAACATTTATTTATTTATTTCACAAGTTTGAACATCGATTGTGCCTGTATGTATGTCCACGTATGTATGTGCACCATGGTGTGCCTGGTGCCTGTCAAAAGAGGCATCAGATCCTCTAGAATTGAACTTGAAGAGAGTGCCAGGAATTGAACCTGGGACCTCTGCAAGAGCAAGTCTGCTGAGCCATCTCTCCAGCCCCAATACTAAGAATTTTAAAATGAAATACAAGCTCTCACTGATATATGCAAATATACAAGCAAAAAAAAAAAACTTCTCAATATCTATTTTTTGAAAAAATTTGTTGAACATCACTAAAGAAGAAATCTCATGTTGTATGTATTAAATAAGTATTTTTAGATGTGTATCTCCAATGTTTAGCCAAGGTAAGTCTCTTTGATCCTCCCTTCCACAATTCCCCCATATCTAGCCTGGGTCTTACATCCAGTGTCCTAGCCTAGGCTGGTCTCCCTGACTGTGCTTCTCAAACTTCTAGGCTTCCAACAGGTGCCTGTCTGCCCCCAACCTACAAGACTACTATGACTGGCTTCCCACTGGATTGTCTTTTATTATAAAGCCATGTAAGCTGAGGTTCTTTTTCTTTTTCTTTTTCTTTTTTTTAGGTTTTTCAAGTCAGGGTTTCGAGTCAGGGTTTTAATCCCAAGTGCTGAGATTAAAGGCGTGCGCCACCACCGCCTGGCTCTTTTCTTTTTCTTCTTCAAACCTATCTTGATGACATCCCTAAAGCACTCCCTAAAATAAAACAAACATGTTCTTCTAGATGAGGATAAATGGATCCTTGTTGTTCCAAGACATCTTTAAGCGGCAGACATTTTACATTGGCTGTCCCAAGGACTGATTTCTCTTTTACCCTTCACAATGCACTTTTTTAAAATCTTTGTCATTGATCCTAGTTCTAATGACAGCCAAAATATAGTGCCTTGTAACTTTTATCAGATATTGTGAATATCATCCTTAAAACCATAAGTATAGTTTTGCTAAAATTATTATATTCACTCACCTGGTACAATGATATCTCCGAAACCCAATACTGAAACAGGCACGGAGCACACACTCGTGACTGAGTAACCCATCAGCTTTGGCACCCTGATAACTACTGGCAACTGTAGGAAAGAAAAATAGAGACGAAGGGGAGGGCAGGAGGGAGAAGGAAAGGGGAGGGAGGGAGAGAGAGAGAAAATGAACCAGTAAATCTCTTCCCAGTCTTTCTTTTAGGAAGAGAAACACTGTAGTAATCATTTTGATGTTTTTTAAACTGACTATTTGAAAAAATTGAACTTAAGATGACATAAACAAACATACACATACATAATACATACATGGACTCTGATTGTACAAAAAATTTGAAGGAATAAGACACGTAGTTTTAGGAAATTATATCCAACACATGGAGGATGAACGATATGAATATACTTCCCCCACAGCTAACCTTTAAATTTTTATTTTCTGTTTACCAAGAATAGGACTCAGACCTTGACAAGTTTTGTTGTGTTGTTTTGTTTTGGTCAGTCTATATTTTTCTCCCACCCAAGGAAGAGCCTCCTCAGAGAGGGTATGATTTAAAGTCCAATGAACTTATCTGAAAATACAATCCTTACTTTCTCATGGGGAGCTGTGTGCAGAGCAGTGGCTTCCACAAAGTTTCCATCATTCTAGGATGAAACCCAAGTCAATAGGTATTTAATAATTTAGAATAACTAAGAAAATGGCTATATTTGTGAGAAAGAAGTTTGATAACACCTTAGCATGCACCCGTGACCAATGAGTTACAGTAGGAAACAGACAGGCAGGCAGGAACCGGGGGAGCGCTGCCGTTCACACCATCCCCACCTTTTCAGCATTCTCGAAAGGCCCAGCAGCAAGTTCCACCATGATGCTCTCACCATTCTAAAGGGAGGAAGAGATGTCATTCAGTCATCTAAAGAATAACCTGTCACAATGCAAGGATGACTGACAGCCCACGGCACACAGTCTACTGCCAACTGAACATGGGCTATCAACTGCTTCTTCCTCAGACTCTACAAACAGCAGATATTGAATCTGAAACAAAATCCAGATAGCACACCACTCCACTTTTTTTTTTCTTTTTTTTTTTTTTTTTTTTTTTTTAATTTTTCGAGACAGGGTTTCTCTGTATAGCCCCAGCTGTCCTGGAACTCACTTTGTAGACTCTGTAGCTGGCCTCGAACTCAGAAATCCGCCTGCCTCTGCCTCCCAAGTGCTGGGATTAAAGGCAAGTTTAAGATCAACAGTGTTTTCCTTTTATTAACTGCCTGTAGAATATTCTACAGGACTGTTTTGTTTTGCACCAAATAAATTAATACTAGCTTGGACAGCTTTGTTTTGCCTCAGGATCTCACTATGTTCCCCTTGCTGGCTGCCTAGAACTCGATTTGTAAACTAGGTTGGCAGAAAACTGTGACAAACCTCCTGCCTCTGCCCCTGAATACTACAATTATAGGCATGTTCTGTCTTGGCTGGCTTGAGAACATGCTTTTTTAAAACACCCAGTTTCAGTCACAGCTCACATTTGTTGGCTTAAAGTTTTTCACATTTTCTTTTTGTACTACTGCTGCTCCGTGATGGCACTGAGCAAACGAGCTCACCTTAAGACATGGGCAAGTGCTTGTGAAACAGTCTGAGTGTGAATACTTCGGGATAGTTTCAAATCTTTATTTCCTAGTTGCAATTTTAGCTCCTTCACAGCTTATATGTTTGTCTTTATGGCTGGCAGCAACTGTCTGTTTTTACAGTATTTTAATAGATGATATTTTGTTTAAAGAAAGGATAAAAGCACAGTGGAGGGGGCTAAGGATGTTGTTTTGTGGTAGAGTGCTTGGCTAAAATACAAAGGTCCTGGGTTCTACCCTGAGTACAGCACTAACGATAACAAAGGCTAATGGGAAGAAAAATAGTCATCATCAACTATGAAATAGCTAAGAGACACAAAGAATAAAGGGCCAATGTAAAGTTATAAGGCAAGGTACAAAATAAAATGGTAGAGAAAATGGGAGCACTAAACAATAATGAATAATATGTTACTGATATGAAAAAGACCAAGACTGGAAACTGAACAAATAATGAATGGCAACTGGGCTGGCCTGCTCACTCTCTCACTTGCTCACTCGCTCACTCGCTCACTCGCTCACTCACTCACTCGCTCACTCGGCACCTTTCCTCACTTTGTTAGAGGAATGGTAAAATGGGGGAATGCATGACTTAGGAGCTTCCAGCCACAGAACCATAGGACAGACAGAATGGACAGAAATTAAAGTGAGAATGAGAAGTCCTGGACCGAGTCTTTACTGAGGTCAGCCTCACCCTGGTTTCAAGGAGCAGCCTGGATACAGGAGACCTTGTTGGTATAGAAAGATCAAGTTGGGCCTGGCAGTGGTGGCACACCCCTTTAATCCCAGCACTCAGGGGGCAGAGACAGGTGGATCTCTATGAGTTCAAGGCCAGCTTGATCTACAGAGTGAGTTACAGGACAGCCAGGACTGGACAGAGAAAACTCATTTCAAAAAAACCAATAATAATAAAAATAGCTTGTTTTTTTAAAAAAAAAAAAAACAAACAACAAAAATAAAAAACAAAAAACAAAGATCAAGTTGAGTTCTTCAGCCAAAGGAATCCTAATGACGTCAAAAGCTGGCATTGCTTCTCAAAGTAGACTGGGACCTAAAGCCCAGGAGGGGCTGCCAGGCCTGCAGAGCTGGCATGCTGATGTTTGCTATTCTCATATTAGTTCTCAGAAATGAAGGTATCAATGACACACCCCCTCCCTCTTTCCCTCCCTCTCTAAACTGTCCACAGTAGACACTGACTGTAAGAAAGTCCTACTTGTAAAAGGAAAGAAAAATTACAGACATTCTCCCTTTATACTAATCAGAAGTTCTTTGTGTCCTCTAATAAGCAACTGAAAGCTTGCGTATTAATATACCCTCTAAATAAAGACCGATTTCAAAGGTAATTTCCTGAAGGAAATTAAAGTTCACTCTGAAATACAAATCTGCAGAATCAACAGTCTCTGGAGAGAGTAGGGTCCCTTCTTGAGGCTGGCAAGATGGCTCAGCATCAAGAGCACCCACTGCTCTGGCAGGGGGCCTGGATTCCAATACCCACAATGGGTGGCATCTGCAGGTCTGGAACAACAGTGCCAGGGGAAAGAATGCCCTCTGTGGGCCTCTGTGAGAACCAGGTATGCATGAGGTGCACATACACCAGGCATGCATGAGGTGCACATATACACATGCAGGTATTCACTTATACACATGAAAGAAAAATAAATACTTAAGAAAACATGTAAGGAGCTGCATGTGCGGGGAGTGGTGACATGTGACTTTAATCTAGAGGTAGGCAGATCTCTGTGAGTTCAAGGCCAGCCTGCTATACATAAAGAGTTCTCTACCTGCCAGAGCTATGCTGAGTAGACCCTGTCTCAAAGCAAACAAACAGATTTAAGAAAAAAAGTTTCATCATCTTGAAGGCATCATCATGATTTTAAGATGGTCATACCTTTGTGATGAAGGGTGTTATGAAGACAAAGAACACATCGTAGATGAGGAGAAGGCCTAGCAGTATCACACATGACTGTCAGAGAAAAAAGGAATTTAAAAGATCAAATTCCCCACATCTAAACTAGCGCAATAACTTACTTTGCAAATAAAGTAAGCATGGAAATATACATTTGAATGTTATTTTAAAAGGTATTTCATGGTTATCACTATGTAGAATTTTATTGCACATGCCATTTAAAAAATCTTTACTTCCTGCATCCCATTTGCTTAGGAACATCTCTGATCCCCGATATTTCATCTCACAAGGCTTTAAGGAATGAGCATGACTGACAGAAATGCGCAGCTGGCCTGGCCTGGGTTAGAAGTGAGTGCAAACAGGCAGAATAAGCTTTCTGCAGCCTGGGGAGTGTTCTGCAGCTCAAGTGGATGGAAGTTACAAAAGCCATATGTATATCTGCGACATTTCAAGAGTGTAATTAAAATGAGTTTGTCTTACTATATGCAAATTACACCTCAATCGTATTGTTTTAAAATTATTACAGCTCTATAAAATAACATATTTTACCATGAAATTGGGTAACTTCATTGTTTTAATTAAGTTGAGACAGAAAGCAATTCCTAAGATATCCTGTAAAATCCAAGCCCACCTAAAAAAAAAAAGAGAGAGAGAGAGAGATCAACCTATTATTTCATTCCATTATCTTCAGAAGAAAGTTAAATAAATAGGTCATTATGGTTATGCCATTGTGGTTATGGCTATGAGCTATCTCCTCATATCCTCTCTGCTCGGCCAGCTACTGTCCTGGCAGAATAATGATGCCTAGGCTCCCTCAGCGGAATGTCAGATACAAGCACACATTCACCTTAATCTTTGCAGTTTTACATGCCTCCTTCTACACAGACAGCTGCCAATAAAATCCTTGTGTTCGTATCTAGTCAGGTTGAACACAAAGCAAAAACTACACAATTTACTTATTAGAAATTAACATGCAGAACTAGCAACCAATGATAAACTCAGTAACTTTGGTAATTATAATAAGATTTCTAGTCAACGACTTTATTAAGAAGTCATTAAATATGTTACATATTTTTCCAGGTTTCCCTTCCTGCTGTGGTTAGACCTGGGTTGGCATGACGGCTCAGCAGGAAAGACACCTGTGATCAAGCTGGTACCTTGAGCTGGATTCCTTAGGCCCTCTGGGTGGATGGAGAACTGACTCAAGTGTCCAGAACTGTAGAGTACCATCCAGTTATGCTGTGGCATGTACACACATCTCACACACACACACACACACACACACACACACTAAACGCTTGAAATTATTTTTTTGGTATTTTGAGACAGGGTTTCTCTGTGTAACCCTGTCCTGGAACTCACTCTGTAGATCAGGTTGGCCTCAAATATTCCATATATTCTTTTACATTTTGCTTTTATGGTGGTTAGTTTTGTCAATGTGACACCATCAGAATCATCTAGGAAAAGAATCTCAAAGAGGAACTGGCTGGGTTGTATTGACTTCTGGGTATATCTGTGAGGCATTTTTGTAACTTGGTTAACCAAGGTGGACATACCCTGGATGTGGGGCAGCGCTGATCCCTGGTTGGTTTCTGAACTGGATAGATGCAGAGATGAGGCTGAGACAAGAAAGCACCTGTGCACACACTTCTCTGCTCTCGGCTGTGGATGTGATGTGCCTAGTTGCTTCAAGTTCCTGCTGCCTCGCCTTTTCATCAATAACAGACTAGCACACAGAACTGTGAGCTACAATGAACCCTTTCACCTCACTATTGCCTTTTGGCAGGGGATCAGATTGCAGTAACAGAAATGAAAACAGCCGGGCGTGGTGGCGCATGCCTTTAATCCCAGCACTTGGGAGGCAGAGGCAGGCAGATTTCTGAGTTCGAGGCCAGCCTGGTCTACAAAGTGAGNAGTGAGTTCCAGGACAGCCAGGGCTATACAGAGCAACCCTCTCTCAAAAAACAAAAAACAAAAAAAAGAAAGAAAGAAAGAAAGAAAGAAAGAAAGAAAGAAAGAAAGAAAGAAAGAAAGAAAGAAAGAAACCATGACAGCTTTTTTTCATTTAAAAACCCATTCTGGAAATCAGTGTGGACACCATCTGCTGAGGTTATAAGACACTACACTGCCACACACCATAACTGAGCATATTTTAAGTCTAGGTGTCTAAGGCAGAACCCGATTACCTTCCCTGCATGAGCTCAAACCCTTTGCCTAAGATCTGTTCATTTGCTGGGTTTGATGGCCTATGCCTATAACTTCCGCATACAGGAGACAGAGTCATTGCAAATTTAAGGCTAGAGTTATAAGTTAGCAATGGGGTTCATACAGAGATCTTGTTAAATAACTTATTCATGAAAAAACAAATTACCTTGTTTTAAAATAGGTTCTTGAATAAAAACAAAAAAATCCACAATAATCATAATGAATATGATTCAGGAAAAGATATAACACTATGCATCCTTAAATTTAGAGTAGGTTAGAGTTGTCATACCTATCCTCATTTCGAAACACAGCCCACACCACAGCAACTGAGATGCACAGTCCAGAGAGGAAAATCAGGCTCACTTTAATGTTTTTGCCACAACACAAAATTCTGAAAAAAAAAAGTAAATTTGTGCTGTAGATAAAAAAATAATGTTCACTTGATACAAAAAAGTGCCAAACATTAACAAGAAGTGGTTGCAATATAAATCTTGTCATGATTTTTACATAAAACCAATGAGGCATAATAACCGCTTCAACAAAACCCTCTGGTAACAGAAGTGCTGCCGGTGCTTTCCAGGACTGATGGCCACCAGCCACAGATGGCTACTGGACACTTGACATGTCTCAGGAATTCAATGTAAAGATCCCAAACACATCTGGGGATGGTGGCACACGCATTTAAGTCCTAGCACTGAGGTAGTGCACACCTTGTCCCTGCACTTAGGAGGCAGAGGCAGGCAGACAGATCTCTGTGAATTTGAGGCCAGCCTGGTCTACAGAGACAGTTCCAGAACAACTAGGCTCCCGAGAAACCCTGTCTCATAAAACAAAACGAACAAAAAAAAATCCCAAACACATTATTGACTTTAAACTCAGACAGGCATAAATACAATGTATCTTTTTTTTGTTTGTTTTTTTCAAGACAGGGTTTCTCTCACTTTGTAGACCAGGCTGGCCTCAAACTCAGAAATCCGCCTGCCTCTGCCTCCCGAGTGCTGGGATTAAAGGCGTGCACCACGCCCAGCAATACAATGTATCTTGAATATACAGTCTTAAAGCAACACCTCACTTTTCCTGTACTAAGCTGAAATACTAATTACATCATATTCTAACAGATACTTACGTGCACTGTCCACATGGCATCCTATGAATCAATGCAGAAAGACAGTTGTACAGGCTCATTGATGATGCTATGCAGAAAATTGCTATCATAACATAAACTAGAAAAGAACAAGACAGATGTTAATTCCTTATCTCTCTTGATTAGATCATATTTTCAATATAGTAACTATATTGTTATCTGATGTAGTTGCTAAGGTGCAAATATACCAAGAGTTTTAAAACAGAATGTGGTACTTGTGGTTTTATTTCCATGAAACACTAACAGGGTTGCTTTATGTGGCTGAAGATGGTTCTACATTCAAAGTGACAGTTTATTACAAATATTTATAAATACTTAATTTAACTGCAAGAACAGAAGGGCTGATGAACCTCTGTCAGATGTGCATGTCTGTGTATATGTAGGTATACACATGCAGGCAGATGTAGAGACCAGAAGACAAACATGGCATCATTCCTCAGATGTCGTGTTTTTCTTTTAATTGTTTGAAACTGAATGAGTCACTGGCCTGCAAGTTTGCCAAGCCAGACCACCCTGACTGGCAAGCTCTAGGGATCAACCTGCTTCTACCCAGTGCTAGAATGAAAAGACTGGAGGCAGGGATGGGGTGGGGCATTTTGCAAGGGTCCTAGGACTGAACTCTAGTCTCCCTTGCACAGTAAGCACTTCACCAACTGAGCTACTCCTCCCATTCCTCTTTTTGTGCCTCGTGTACTTAAAACTTGCTGTACAGCCAAGAATAACCTTGAAAACCTTCAACTTCTGATCCTTCTCTCAACCTCCGGAGTTCTGGCATTACAGGTGTGCAGCACCACATAAGGTCACTTTGACCCCTGGGATTGAACCAGGACTTTGTGTATATTAGGCAAGTACTCTACCAACTGACTTAATTTCTCTGAGTGATTAAGAAACAATTTTTTGGTAGCCTTGGCTGGTCTACAGCTTGCTGTGTAGATCAGGCTTGAAATTGTAGAGATCTGTCTGTCTCTGCCTCCCCAGTGCTGTGATTAAAAGCATGTGTCACTGGACCTGGCTTTGGATTAATAAACTATTAATAAGATTTTTTTAGAAATGTAATTTAGGGATGAAGATAAATATCTGCCCTGGGTATCAACCAAGCATCTTACCCATGCTTTCCTATGGAGAATTTATCTATAACAATTAGACCTATGTTCAAACCAAATCCAACCAGGCACAATAGCCACCAGCTCGAGACTGACTTTGGTTGTACAGAAAGTACCACTCTAGCCAAAGCTACACAGAATAATGTTGGCTCAAGGAGAAAAAAAAAAAGAGCACAAACGAAAAACATTCAAATCCATTCAAAGAAACTTCCTTGTTTCAATGAGATACCAAGGTAGTAAAATTTGACGGGCATTATATACTATCCAGATTTATTTGAAAATTGTTTAAAGACATTTTACTACTGTGTTGTTATAAAGAGGGAGGGGTTATAATACCTTATAATATTCCTTTTATGGACATTCTAGAAAATACTATGATAGAAATACAAACTGTAGCCAGGCAGTGGTGGCACACGCCTTTAATCCTTTAATACAGAGAAACCCTGTCTCAAAAAAAAAAAAAGAAAAGAAAAAAAAAAGAAAAAAGAAAAAAGAAAAAAAGAAAGGAAGAAAGAGAGAGAGAGACAGACAGACAAGCTGTTCCTCCATTTTCAAGGCCTATTTGGTTCAGATGTGTACTAAGGGATGGGGGGTGAAAAACAGGCTGATCTAAACACAGCAAATTTGGGGTGGTTTGGATGCTCGTATCTAACAGGTCAAGTTCATGACACGCATACTGGGTTGTTGTAAGGACTGGATAAGCTAATGTATGTAGTCATGGACACTGCATGAGTCCCTGTGATCACTGGTTATGTGTGTTAAGGGGAGCAGTGGGCAGACACCCCATGGCCTGTCAACTGGATTTTAGTCTATCCTATGCCAAGCTGCCTAACCCAGGTTGTCCCAGCCTGGCAGAGATTATACTTCCTGGGGCCATGCTGCAGCTTTAGTGCCCCATCCAACACTGTGCTGTCACTTTGGAAAGGATTCCACATAAGGAATAACTTTATCGTCACTTAGTTCCAGCTAGTTTTGTTTTAAATGTAAGGAGTTTACCAGAAAGCATTCTCAAGTCCACGTCAGTTACTTTAAGTATATCTTAAATCTTTAAGTATATCTTAATCACAAAATGGCAAGGAAACTTCCAAGACAGCCAAGGCTACACAGAGAAAGCCTGTTTCCAAACAAACAAAAAGATAAAGAAAGCCTTAACAATTTAGTACAATTCTGTCAAGTTATAATACACTATGAAATAGCAGCCATCTTAGTCATGAAAACTCATTTAGGTAAACAAAATCTTGCAATATCACACAAAACATTGGCCAATCATACTTTAATTCTATGTTCTGGAATAATTATGAGGTTGAATGATTTTCTTCCCACATCAAAAATTTCCCTTGTAACCTGGGCACAGTGATGTACACTTTTAGTTCCAGCACTTGGGAGGCAGAGGTAGGTCAACATCTGAGTTCAAGGCCAGCCTGGTCTACAAAGCAAGTTTCAGGATAGCCAGGGCATCCATAAGAAACCCTGTCTTGGAAAAGAAATTAATTTGTAATTCTCACTAAAAATTAAAATATGCTTTAGGGTAGAATAAGTATCTTTTAAAAATTATTAGTATTTTAAGTATGTACATATATGTATATATGTGGGTATGTACATGTATATAAGTGCCTAAGGAAGCCAGAGGCATTAGATCTTAATGGAGCTGGAATTACAGGTGCTTGTGAGCTACCTGGCATGGTGCTAGGAACCAAACTGGGATCCTTCACAGAGCAGTACATGCTCATCTCTCCAGTCCCAAAAGTTTAGTTTTTGAGATAAGGTCTTACTACACAGTTCTGTGGCCTAGGCTGAACTAGAGATTACTACGTATCCCAGGCTGGCCTCAGCCTCTTTTTTTTCTTTTCTTTTGTTGTTGTTGTTGTTGTTGTTGTTGTTGTTGTTGTTTTTCGAGACAAGCTTTCTCTGTATAGCTTTAGCTGTCCTGGAACTCACATTATAGACCAGGCTGGCCTCGAACTCAGAAATCCGCCTGCCTTCGCCTCCCGAGTGCTGGGATTAAAGGTGCGCGCCTCCACCCCCGGCTTCGGCCTCAGCCTCTTGAGAAGATATACACAGATATACATTCAAAGCAGCACACATAAAATCCCATTTCTTACCAAGCCACCTGTAGAAGAAATACAGTAAGACAATCATTACACAGCAGATGACCACAAACATGACAACCGTGAGAGGACTGAATGTTAAGTAATCTTCCTTCTTTTTTCTTGTCTCTCTATCTTCTGCGTCTTCCACTGACTTCATGTTTTCCCTGTATAAACACACACAGGAAAACATCAGCAAGCCTTTACCAAGTACAGTTATTTTTAAAAATCCCTTTCTGATGAGCCAGGCATGGTGGCGCACGCCTTTAATCCCAGCACTCAGGAGGCAGAGGCAGAGGCATTCAGATTTCCGAGTTCGAGGCCAGCCTGGTCTACAAAATGAGTTCCAGGACAGCCAGGGCTATACAGAGAAACCCTGTCTCGAAAAGAAAAAAAATCCCTTTCTAACACCAATTGAAGGTTAATCACAAAGGTAATGGAATAATAATGTAATGTAATAAGGACCAGAGAGAAATACTTAATCTGGAAACTGAAACATCCTCTATTGCTACTCTCCAGAGATAATTGCTATTACATGACTTTGGAACAAGATTTTTTTTAGTGAAAACAAAACTGTTAGAAGAGATGACATTTATTATATTAACAATTTAATGTTTGTGGATGGTCATACAACCAAGTTGGGAGAACTATTTATGTTGACATAGTTAAGTTTTAAGATATAAACTTACAAACATCCATCTTCATACAATAGAGCATTTCTAGAATTAGTTTCTCTCAAATGTAAACATGAAATTCTCTTACAAGCAAACTCAGTATTTACTATATGTCTACTCTGTGCTCATTAATCTATTTGGAAGAATTTTTTTTAATTATCAGATACAGTCCTGTCCTACCTTTGTTACTTCCCATGAATTCTCCCAGCAAGAGTCGTCTCGTTTAATAGTCTCTGCTGTCAGCCTCATTGCCTCTTCCCAGTTACACGGAACCCACTCTGTGCTCCCTGCTCTAATTCTTCACTCTGTCCACTTAAACTTCCTGTCATGCATTTTCTGACCTGGATCATTAAGTCTGGGTTAACTGTAGATTTGGGCTAAATAAAGCATCTGCACATTTGAAACTGTTAAGCAACACACTATTTTCTCATCGAGACACCAACGCCCTCACTAGAACTCTAGATCAGGATGTCAGGCATTAACACAAGTGTTACTAATGTGGTACCTAAGTGGGGAAAGGTACCAACCATTGGTATCTGCCATTGAAAATAAATTTTTAAAATGTACAGTAATACACATGAAAGTCATAATAACTCACATATTCATATTCCATGTATTAAGAAGTACAAGGCACCCCCCCTTTCTGAGACATAAGCCTTGTGATGTAGTGGGAGCTGGACCTAAACTTAATATTTAACCCAGGGCACTTTCAAACTCGTGGTCCTCTTGAGTAGTGGATTACAGGTGTGTATACCACATAAAGCACTTCATGGGGGAAAAGGGGGTTGCATTAGGCAGTGTCATAAGTAGCCCAGGGTGGCCTAGAACTCAGTGTGTGGCGAAGGGTCACCTCCACCTTTCAAGTACTGTGATTACAGGTATGAATCACATGTAGCCTTCATAAACAGTTTCTTGAAAGAGAACCAACTACCAGGTTTATGCACTAAATACTACCATTAATTGTATTCTTTTGGGAGTGCAGTGGTTCAAACAACAAGGCAAAAGTTGTTCAAAATACTAGATGAAAGCTCCACCACTGAGCCATATTCCCAGCACCTGCTATGAAGCCTTTCTCTCTCTCTCTCTCTCTCTCTCTCTCTCTCTCTCTCTCTCTCTCTGTGTGTGTGTGTGTGTGTGTGTGTGTGTGTGTGTGTGTGTGCGCCAGAACTCATGGATGGGTGGTGGAAGACAGCCTCAGGAGTCACCCTTGATCCGTGGCTTCTACCCTACCCTATTGTAGACAGGTCCACCTGTCCTTCAGCTGCCACAGACTCCTATCTCTGCCTCCCACAATGCTGCAGGAGCACTTGGACGCCAGCAGACACAACTGTGTCCAGCTCTAAATGGGCTCTAGGGCTTTGCACTCAGGTCTTCACACTTGTTCGGTGAACACTTTACCTACTGAGACCTCTCACCAGCCTCCATGAGCATCTGATGTAAGATAAGTGTTTCCCTATCAACAAATAATTCAGGTGCCTACTACAACTTTCCTATTTTTTTCTTTTTAAAGAGATTCCCAGTGGCACTCACTATATGCCGAGGTCAGAAAAAAATTAAATATTTTTGTTATTAGGATTATCATGAAGCATTATTTAAAACCATTTATCAGGAAGCCATAAAAAGTTTAATTAAACTTACAATTCAATAAGTCCACTCCAGTATCCTCCTAAGGCCACAGTGAACACAGCAATTACAAAAATAACCACCAGAGTATAGTCAAAGTTAGGCCAGGATGGGGAATACATTTTCACGGTAATATCATCTCCAAGAGTCTGAAGGGCAAAGGGACAGTTAAACACAGGAATGAATCTCCCCAACTAGAGTTCAGCAGCAGCACTGACATTTCATGCTAGGACACACACTTCACCACACAGCTGAGAAGACAGTACAACTGAAGCCGTATGCAGCTCTTCAAGCTTCCTGTTAGCAAATGGAGAATGAATAATAGTCGAAACCAAGTATAGTAATTGGAGCCTGGAGGTGGTGCGCACTTTTAATCCCAGCACTTGGAAGGCAGAGGCAGGTGGATCTCTGAGTTTAAGGCCAGCCTGGTCTACAGAGCAAATTCCAGGTCAGTCAGGGCTACCCAGAGAAACCCCATCTCAAAACAAACAAAAAAGCATAGTGATTAAATGTAAGCAACTGTAACATTATAAACATGTAATATGCAATGATTAACTTACCTCTTTCATATCTTTAAAGTCTTTTTGGGTTATAACTGCAATTAGTATAGTCACATTTTGAAATGTAGATTTGTTCCTTGAAGAAGGAATCTAAAAGGAAAAATATGAAGTGTGATTATTTACAGAATGAAAAACATACATACTACTACACTAAGTGCAAATATTATTAAACTATAAAAACAAAGCTTCATTATTCTTTCTTAATAATATACACGTTCTCAAAACGAAGTACTTTTAACATGAATTTCAACTGATACAGACTACATATGACATTGTACAGTATAAACACTATATAAACATATATTATATACAATCTGTTTCCAACCAAGTCATCTCAACTCTAGAAATACAGCAAAAACTATACAACTTTATAATTAGAATGTTTTATTAATAAATCTAGAATGTATATTAATAAAAATAAATCTACAAGATTATTAAAAATTCAGCTTCTAGAATACACAGAAGAGTTAACTCGATTCCTGGGAGACTTGACGTTATAGGTGCAATAGAAGTTACTCTGGCCGGGCGTGGTGGCGCGCGCCTTTAATCCCAGCACTCAGGAGGCAGAGGCAAGTGGATTTCTGAGTTTGAGGCCAGCCTGGTCTACAAAGTGAGTTTCAGGACAGCTAGGGCTATACAGAGAAACCCTGTCTCGAAAAACCACACGCAAAAAAAGAAGTTCCTCTGCTTTGGGACTTACTAGGACACTGTTGTTGGCAATCAGCAATGCTGCAGCACCACCTTCCTGTGCAATTCTGGCTTTTTCAAGAAAATGGCAGGGTCCCCAGTGCACCACCACTGACTTGTTCTTTATGCCATCGGGAGGAATATCAGAAAGGTGGCACAGTGGTGTGCCGGTCAGATTCATCAAGCTCAGAGAAGTCTGAAAAGAAGAAGTGTTTCTGATAAGACAAATACCTCATTTTACCCAACAGCACGCAGAGATGAGACTCCAACACTGCTTTGGAACACTGTTTTTTAGGGGTTGGGTGAGTTAACTAACAAAAGCAACTTTATGACAAACAACAAGGACTAGAGGTGAAATTTTAAGATTCCCGCAATCTGGGCTGGAGAGATGACTCAGCAGTTTAGAATACTGGTTGCCCTTCTAGAAACCCAGGTTCAATTCCCAGCTCCCACATGTCAGCCCCCAACCATCGGAAACTCCAGGCATCTGGCATCCTCTTATGGCCTCTGCAGGCACCAGGAATGCATGTGGTATAGAGACCCACATGCAGATAAAACACCTACACACATAAAGAAAAGATAAATAAAAACTTCCCTCAATTGAGCCCAGGACAGTGGCACACGCCTTTAACGCTAGCACTCTAGAAGCAGAGACCTCTAAGACTCTGTGGCCAGCCTGGCTGACATTGTGAGTTCCGGGCTAGTCAACTCTAGTGAGACTTGCCTAACTAAAACAAATTCCCCAAGTCATTTCTTTCATCTCTTTTACAAAAAAAAAAAAAAAAAAAAAGACTTGACCAAAGTCAATGAAGCACTTATTAATCACCAAATATCATAATTGATCCATATCCTAAAAGTTATTACCCATATTCAACAGTTATTATTATGAATAATTATGATCTGTTATTTACTTACTGCATTTTCTAGGGAACTTGGAAGCCGTGTCCAGTTGTTGTTATAATACATGCAGTAGTCCTTGGACAATGAAGACACGCCATTTGCAGACGCATGCAGGATGGCTTCCTGAGCAGCTGCCTAAAATACAAACAGCTTTCATGGTAGTAATCATAATTAGGCTTGCAGGCAACTAAAGATGTTAATAAAACTATTCATATACAGAGTTGATCACTCTTCCTAAGGAGAGCAAGTCCTTCAATGAGTTTACAATGAGTTTATTTAATTAGATGAGAATAGTGAAACTATACACGCTTGTCTAAACTCATTCTTTGGGGAAAATGGGTCCCTTTCCTACAAGATTAACCATGGTCCCAGTTTTAAGGGCCACATCCCTGAGAGGATTCTTTCTGTGATGTAACAATGCCTGTCTGCCCTCTCAGTTTGACACTTTCCTCCTCTTTTATGAGTTATGACTTCAGTGTGCACATTCATACAGCAAGAGGTACTCAAGGCCGGGTGGTGGTGGCGCACACCTTTAATCCCAGCACTTGTGAGGCAGAGGCAGGCGGATTTCTGAGTTCAAGGCCAGCCTGTCTACAGAGTGAGTTCCAGGACAGCCAGGGCTACACAGAGAAACCCTGTCTGGAAAAAAAAAAAAAAAAAAAGTGACAGCACTGTCCTTTTAAAGAGATCTGAGATTACTTCTAAGTGGTATCTGTATAATATAACCACCTGGAATTTAAAAGCATTTTCAATCAAGTTTTCAAGGGCAGTGGTGCTTGCACTTGATGTCAGCACTTAGAAGGCTGAGGAAGGCTGATCTTTATGAGTTCAAGGCCAGCCTGGTCTACAGATCGAATTCTAGGACAGCCAGGGCTACACAAAGAAACCCTGTCTCAAAACAAAATAACAAAAATTTGCCAAGTATGGTCCACATGCCTTCAATCCCAGAGGCAAGTGGATCTTTGTGAGTTCTAGGACTGCCAGGATTACATAGAGAGACCCTGTCTCTAAATAACCATAAGTACATAAATAAAGGAGATAGCTCAGTTGATAACAGCACTTGTTATCAAGGCTGACCATCTCAGGACCTGAAGGGCCCTAGGAGCTTTCTCCAGCCTTACACCCACCAGACTTGGGTCAAGGCTAGACCAAGTTCCATTTTCCACCCACAGGAACATTCTTGAGTTAAAAATTTTCAGAATGTACTGATAGTCACCTGACCCTCTGGAAAGTCCCAGGTGGAGTTCAAATGTTTGTCATGCTTGCTAGCCAATAAATTTGAAGTTCAATATGGTTAGCCAATAAATTTGAACTGTAACCTTGCTGATGTAACCTAAAAAGTTTAAAAACTGCTTGTAATAGCCATTTGGAGTCACCTTCTCGTGACTCTCCTCAAGGGACTGATTGAAGGTCTACCCCAACTCATCAGAAAATAAACCTCTTTGCTTTTGCATCAGTCTGCACCTCAGTGTCTCACTCAGGGGGGTCTTGAGGTAAGCACCACAGACCCACACTGGGAGGAAGAGAAATACCCCTCACAAGCTGTCCTCAGATGACAACACAAATGCATGCCTCCCCCGGTAAATAAAAAGATAATACAAATAACTTTTATAAGTATTTTAACTAAAATACTTTCTCTTGTCTTCCTTCCCATTGCCTAGAAAGATCGGGAAACAGTAAAAGGTGATAGAGAAAGATACATAAAAGTAAGAGGTGGGAGACATGCAGACATCCTCAATCGTTCAAAACACTGCTCCCTCCTTCAACAGGGGTTCTTCCCATCTTCTCTGTGAACAAACCTACCTCTAAATCCACAAAGAAGAACATGAGGTCCATTGCAAACCTGAGCTTTGGTAGGGTGGGGGGAGTATGTTCGTGGAACTTTTAATTTGTATAGAACACAGAACTTCCTTTTCTCTGCAATTTGTTTAATACAGTGAACATTAAATTGGGTATTCAAAAAGAAGAGATGTTTCCCTACAATAACAATCTTTTTTTTTTTTTTTTTTTGGTTTTTTTCGAGACAGGGTTTCTCTGTGCAGTCCTGGCTGTCCTGGAACTCACTTTGTAGACCAGGCTGGCCTCAAACTCAGAAATCTGCCTGCCTCTGCCTC
>NC_034592.1:110160963-110165203 GCF_900095145.1 Mus pahari
AAAAAAAAAAAAAAAGAGAACTTGTCTTCATTTTGTCCAAACTCTGACCCTGTGGGAAGCGGAGTTTAAAGGACTAACCTGAAAGAGGCAGTGTCTGGTTAGCACAGCGTTCAGATTATCTCACACAGACATTAATGGATATGTTTAGTTAAGATTTATGCTAAGAATCAAAAGCAAAGCCACTACAAAAATATTTGGAAAACATAGTTTGTTCAGAAAGGGGCATGTTTAAAGTCGCAACCTAGGGAACCTATTACTGACTTCCCAAACCTTAAAACAAACAAAACAAAAAACAAACAAACAACAGCAACAACAAAACCCTTATTCCTCAGCTGGTTAGGGATTTAGCTCAGTTGAGCGCTTGCCTACCATTTATGAAGCCACTTGTGCATGGTGGTCCATGCCTACAATCCCCACACTAAAGACAATCACAAGTCCACTGTCATTCCAGGGGAGCTCAAGGTCAGCCTGTTTCAGACCCTGGGGGGGTGGGGGGGCAAGAAGGAGGCCAAGTACTTCACAGGATCCCTACCTAAAAATAGCTTGCTAAACTGTTCAGTGGTGGCACAAGCCTTTAAGCTCAGCACTTAGAGGAGGCAGAGGCAGGGGGACCTTTGTGTGTTTGAAGTCAGACTGGTCTACAGAGTCAATTCTAGGACAGCCAGGGTTACCGAGAAAAAAAGAAATGTCTGAAAAAACAGTAAGACAACAACAAAAATAGCATGCTAAGTATGTAGCCGTCATTGCCCATGTATCCACACTATCCATTAGATCTTCTGAGCTCTTTAATAGCAACCACAGTGTGGAATTTGTTTTGTTTTCTTGAGACAAGATTTCTCTCTGTAGGCTGTCCTGGAACTCTCTGTAGACCAAACTGGCCCCGAACTCAAGAGATTCCCCAGGCCTCAGCTTCCCGAAGGCCCAAAAATGTGGGTTTATCAAGAGTAGATGTATTACTGTGCTAAATATTGATTTATCTTGAGAAAAAAATTAGTGCAAGTATGGTATAAGTATGTAAACATCACTTTGTATTAATCATCTTAAGAGGTTCACTGAAATGAGTGTTAAGCTTGACAGCTAAGTTATCAGGTCATGACAGTTACATACCCTCTGAGTTTTCTTTGGACATAATTGACACTTGTCTGGTTATTCAGTTCATGCTTTAAAGATACAAAGTAATGCGACTATGTTGTCATTCTCTCCTCAAAATACATTTTGAATGAGTTCTCTCCAAATGCTGTCCAGCAAAGTTCCTAGAATGCCAAAGGCTACCTTTTTTAAAAAACTGTTTGGGGCTTAGACCTTCTCTGTGACCTTTTCAAGCCCAGAGTGACAAAGCAGTCTTTCAGAGAAGTGATGGTTTCTAAGTAATAAATGCATACACAGTTTACACAACAGTGTGCAAACAACACCGATAAAAATTTCCCAACATCAAATGCCAGAAAAGAAAGTGAATAGAAACAAAATCTAAAACACCGAAAGCTAGCTTCTTGGTGACGCATTGGAGCTCAAATTACTTGATGCCTAATTTTAAAACATTATTTAAGCAAATATAGTATGTGAGCCTGTATTTTTTTTTTCCTTAGCCAGACTTTGACCCTTTTAGATGTCAAACTATTCAAACCTCTCATTTTCCCTTTAAAGGCATTTTAAAGTATACCTATATGAAAACAAAAGCATAATACAAATCCCCACAGTATAATCACATGTACCTTACATAGAAGGCACTATATGGGAGTGGAAGGAAAGTATATAGATATTCATATGGCTATAGAGAGAATGGTATGTGAGCGCTGTCAACTCAAAGAGCAGGCCAGAACGCTAACACCTGGAACCCTGTTCACACCGGGACCCCATCCGCCTTTTTTCGGGCAAAAGGCAGCAGTAAGATGGGCTACACAGATAAGCACAGAAATGAATTCTTTGAATTAAAAAAAGAAAACATCCCAGCACGGGGGGAAAAATTATAGGGAGGGCTTCAGGACCAAGGAGGAGGAAGCTCCCCACCCACACCGCTCACTCCTACCCCCGCCCCGCGGGTTTCTCCCAGGGGTTGGGCATTTCGCAGGATTTCGGGGACTGGGGGCGGGTGAGGAATGCTGGGACTCAAGGATGAAGGCAGTTAACCGGGCCCGGGCAGGGGGAGAATGGGAAGCTGGGGTAGAAGGAGAGGATGGGGGAGGAAGGGAAGGAGGAGGGATGAGGGAAATCCGGAGGGGGAAGAGGGAAAGGAAGGGATGGGGGGAGGGGTAGGAAGCGGGAGGAAGGGGAGGGAAAAGCGGAGGGGAGGGGAGTGCGGCTCTCACCAGTCCGAGCAGGCAGCTCCAGAGCAGGGCAGCCGCGGGAGCGTGCAGCGAGTGCAGCAGCCCCATCCCACGGGCGGGCAGCTAGGCTCAGGCTGCGCTGGCGGCACCCGGACCTCTAGGGTGCAGCCCCGACTTCCTCTTCCGGTCCCTCCCGCGAAACGCTGGGCCGGGACTCTGTGGGGACTGTCAGCTCCTGGCAGAGCCGTTTTAGCTGCGTAAATCCTGAGTTCTCCTTCAGTTCCCCCTAACTGCGGCCGCCGCCCATTCCAAGCCACCGGAGCTTCGGGTTTCAGGTTCCTTTCAGGCCTCTGCCACGTAGCTTCGGGGCGATCTTCGTAAAGACGGAAAACCAGACGAGGCCCCTCTCCACCCTTGGCAGCACAAATCCAAACTCTTCCTCTGCTTCAAAGTTTACGTCACCTCACCCCTGTCTTCTCTGTCCTTGGCTTCTCTGCTTTCCCACGCGTTAAGACCCACAGACCCTCTAGGCGGGCAGTCTCTGGGGAATACACTCTTGGTGTTCCCTTATCTGCTTACTTAACATTTCCTCCCTAAAGAGAGTTTCCTAGTACACTAATCTTAAGTACCCCTCAATTCACTTTCATACTATGATTTATTTGTAACCTTCATAGCTTTTTTTTTTTTTTTTTTTTTTTTGCGAAATCCTCGACTGGTACTGAACTCACTATGTAGATCATGGCCTAGAACTCAGAGATCTGCCTATATCATAGGCATAGTCACCATGCCTGAGATGTCCCCCACTACCACCACCACTTTCTTATACTCATCTATGTATCTCCTATGCTGGTATCCAGTTAATGGAAGGATCCCTCTTTGCTCTGTTGACTGCTGTGTCCTTACTCATAAAATATGCAGTGTATACTAGGTTGTCAAATATTTGTTGGACGACTATTTAATAGCAAACACTGAATAGGACAGTGTTCCTGTTACCCTACGGGAGGGACACAGCAAGGACTAAGATGTGTGAGCAAACACTGTTACAAAGCAACCTTTCACAAGGAACTCCACAAGGATCGAAGGGAGGTAAAAATAGGGCGCCAGGAAGAAAAAAACAAAACAGCCCTAGCTGAGTGTAACTGACTATTAACTTCTATGCAAGTTAATTTCAGCTAAGCAAAGAGGAAGGAAGCATTAGTCTGAAAGCCAAAAGAGGCAAGTACAGAACTACAGAACTGGACCTTGGCTGAAGTTAGGAGAGGTGGACTGTGAGAAGAGGCAGAAGGTGAAATGGATTGCACAGCTTGGAACTTGAGACTTCCTCATTGGCATCTTCGTGGGGGAATTCCTGAAGGAAGCTCTCCCACAGTTCCGCGTGGGTTGTTTCTGTAGTTGTCTGTCCCCTGGCTTCCCCCTCTGGCCCAGTTTCAATCTATTTGTAACCTTACCAGCCTTAAGAGCCCCCTCCCCACAGACAGAAACTGCCTGTCAAGGCATTGTTGCATTTACTCTCAGCCTCTTTTAGAATCCTTCTAGGACACTGATGTTTGAGCTAGTCTCCCCTTTCCACTGGGATCCTAGATACTTGCTCATCTGGATGAGAGCAATATATCTGGATTTAAAAAACATTTCCAGGTTTAATATACAGCCAAGCTTAAAAACCTTTCATTATTTAGTGTTTCAGAATGCAGGCCTGGACCACAGCCCCTGACTCTGCAGTTTCAGCATCACCATCCAAACCTATTGAATCAGAGAATCAGAGAATGGGCCCTCAACATTCCAAAGACCTCATACTGTTATCTCAGTTTAGCTCAAATAAATCTTACTCCTAAATATAAGACCTGACCTTCTAAGTTGTCTCAGGGAAACATTTATAAAGACTCTTAAGAACTTCTTGTTGGATGAAGATTCCTAAAATAGGACAGGGGGAAATATATATATATATATATATATATATATATATATATATATATATA
>NC_034592.1:110165504-110171190 GCF_900095145.1 Mus pahari
AGAGAGAGAGAGAGAGAGAGAGAGAGAGAGAGAGAGAGAGAGAGAGAGAACTCTTATTATTCAATAAAAAGACCAAAAACTGAAAAAGGAGTGCACAAGTGCACAAGTTCCATGGACCTAGAAGAATGGATGGAATGAAAATTATGCCACCAAACATTGGTTGCAATGTGGAGGAGCCAGAATTCTGGTGGAGATGTAAAGTAGTACAACCAGTTTCACAAATGGGTGTTTTCTTGTATAGTTAATCATACCCTACTGTACAACACAGCCATTCCTTTGCTAGTTATGGACCCAAGAGAAATGAAAGCAAATGTTTGTGAAGACGGGTCCAGGAAGGTCTGAGTGGCCCTGAGATGGTCCCAAACTATAAGCAACCTGCTGTGGGTTGGATGTAATTTGTCCCTGCAAGGCTCATGTGCTTGAAGGTTTGGTCCTCAATGGCTAGGGTTGAGATGACAACATCTGCAAGAGAAGGCACCTGTAATGTCTTCTATGCTCATCTGTGAGGTCATTGGCAGAATTCCCTCTTTTGTAAAGGTTGAATCAATTCCATTTGTATATCATATTTCAAAATCCATTAATTTTTATATGCATTTTGTTTCTCTTTGTTCATCTATTTTATAATACATAAGTGTGTATAATATGTAATTACTCATATGTACATATGAATAATTTTAAATCCACATTCCAAATATGTCTTTCTGCATCTGGCTTATTTCACATAACATAATGATTTCCAGTTGTATCCATTTGCCAGCAAATGGATAATTTTATAATGCAAAAAATTCCATCATGTATATGCATCATACATTCTTTATCTGTTCTTCCTTTGATGAACATTTCCTGGCTGTTAGTGATATGTTAACTTAGACTCCCTTGGGTATATACCCCAGTGTGGTACACCTAGATGGTATGATAGGCCCACTTTCAGTTTTTGAATAACATCACCCCTGACTTTAATGGTGGTTATACAAATTTACATTCCTACCCATAATATATCATGAATTCTCTGCCCCCACCCCCAGAATGTGTTACTGTTTGTTTTCTTGATGGCCGCCATCTGACTGGGGTGAAACCCAGCCTCTAAGTCTCATTCTGTAGCCCTGGCTGTCCTGGAACTCACTTTGTAGACCAGACTAGTTTGAACTCACAAAGGTCTACCTGCCTCTGCCTCCTGAGTGCTGGGATTAAAGGCATGTGCCACTACACCTAGCTGAAAGAATCTCAAAGAAGTTTTGGGATGTCCAACACTTTCAAGTATCAGTTGGACTGTTTGCTTCTTTAGTCTAGCCATTCATTGTATAATCTGGCTTCTTAGTATTTAATTTCTACAGTTCTTTATATATCCTGGATATTAATTCTCTGTGTGTGGTGTATAGTTGGCAAAGATTTTCCCCCCAGTCTATTGGAGCTATAGTATAGCCCCAATAGTATAGGCTATAATATAGCCCCAATAGTATAGGCTATAGTATAGGCTGACCACTCACTGGTGGCTGTTTCTTAAATTCCTGTAATCCCTTTAAATCAATTCTTCAGATTATTTCCTGTGTTATGGAGTCCTACCCAGAAAATTCATGCCTATGCTGTTATTGTGGTTGTTTCCAGGTCTTGCCTATTGACAATAATGCTTCAGTGAAAATGGTAGTCCAAACATCTCTTTGATACACTGATTTCAACTTGGCTCTATGCCCAGACATGGGGTTGCTGAATCTCCCCAGTGGCACACTGGTGACTGTCTTGTTGGGATTGTGTATGCATGGGTGCGTGCGTGTCTTCATCGCTGAATACAACTTTCATGAGACAAGACAAAGCATCATGGTTTCAGCAATTACTTGGTTTTCAGACCCAGTCATTATCTTGCTGCCTGATGAGATAGCAACTCAGAGCTTCCCAGCACTCCTTTGTGGCAGAGCTTGTCTGGCTTTGGTCAAGTACTTTCTGACACTTGTCTGTGAGGCACCAATTCTCCCTGAGCTGAGCACATGACTGGGATGCTTCGTACTTCACGGGCATGACCAGACATGACAACAAGCTGCCAACGGTGCTTTTGTCCCTGTGAGCTCAGCTTTCTTGCTCACACAGATTCATTGCTCCCTGGACAGAGCTATCTTCTTCCCTTGGGAATTGTATCAATGAAATAGTAGACGCTTCCTCCATTAGAGGTAGGTTGGAATATTCAGTCAGTCACAAAAGAATCCTAAAAAGAAGCATTCAGTAGACAGGAAGGATCAAGATGCTTCTCATGCCTCATGGGTAAAAGTAGCAGGGTACCCAAGGTGATAGGACAGGTTTGGGATTCGGTCACCCCTACCTAGGAACCTTAGTTGGTTGGGTTTGTTGTTTGTTTAAGTTTTTTTTATTTATGTGTATGAGTCTATCATTGCATGCCATTTGTGTGTGCATCCAGGGACACCAGAAAAAGGTATCCCATCCCCTAGGGCTGGAGTTACAAGCACTTAGTTGTGAGTGTTCCAAAACAGGAATCTAACTCTTAACCACTGAGCCATCTCTCCAGTCTTTGCTAAGGAATCATTATACTCTTAACAAAAGAACCCCCTCCCTGGCCTCTTTAAGGCATAGCATTATATATCTCAAGCTGTTTTCTAACTTGTTATGAAGCCAGGTACAGCCTTGAACTTAAGATCCTCCCTCCTCTGTCTCTTGAGTACTGAGATTTCTGGACAGCAGAGTCCCGTTGCCAGGTTTTATGTCCTCCTTGGGATCCAATGGGGGGAGGGGGGGGATTCATTCATGCTAGGCAAGAACTCACCAAATGAAACACATTCCCAGCAGATCAATGAGGCCACTTAATGAATGCAAAGCCATGAGATGCTTAACAAAGTCTTACCAGCTGGTTTTTGTTTTCTTTTGGTTTTTGAGTCAGGGACTCACTCTGTAGCCTGGGCTAGGCTGGCACTTAGAGCCTTTCTCCTGCTTGGCTTCCTGAAGGGGATTACAGCCACAAGCCCCATGCCTGGCTGGGTTGTTTGTTTGTTTGTTTTGTTTTGTTTTAAATTTAAGCTTGTATTCACTGCTTTTTTTGGTTAAGAACCTTTATATATTAGCTGGTTTCATACATTTAAACCGATTTCATGAGGTAAATCAACCTCATGATTTTAAGATAATTTTTCATTTCTATTATGCATTTGGGTGTGGAGACTGGAGGAAGTCCTGAGTCAACGTGTAGAGTTGACACGAGCACAGCCATGTTACAGTTTCCAGTGCCTCAGAGTCAAGGAAATTGCAAGGCCCTCTTTGATCTGACCACAGATGTGTATTGTACTATTTATCCTTTTAACTAATATGTATAGCAATAAAGACATGGGAGGCAGGAGATGAAGTAAAAACCTGCTAGCTCAGTGATGTAATTTTATTTTCTTAGCTATATACAAAATATCTATGTACAAGACTAATTCTGCCAGTAAACTGCTAGGTCTTTAGAAATCTCTTTCTTTCTGTGTCATCTACTGAGCTAGTCTACATTTCTCTTAAGCTTCCTAAAAGAGCCCAGGAGAGCTTTTCTGCTCTTTCCTAGAATCCTGTTTTCCTGTGTCCTGCCAGTTGCTTCTCTGTTGTTCCTAAAAAGAGAGGATACCTATCTCTTATCTGGAGCTCCTTTCATAAGGTTCTTCCAAATCAAAAGAAAGAGCTCTCAACTGTCTAAGAAGTCTCTAGCTCCTCCCTTACACCCTTGGCAGGCTGAACCGTGTAACCGCCATGGGGGGGGGGGGCTGTCCAAGACAGCTCAGTAGGAGCTAAACCATTTCATGGAGCTCAAGCCGTCCAGCTGACTTTGCCTGGCCTCAGAGAGCAAAGACCACAAGACCTCTCCCAAGCAACTTGCCTTAAAATAGGCAGGAACTTTCCATTCTTCAGCATTCTTATCTATGGAGGCTTTTAGAGCTTCACCTGAACAAGTGTCTCTTCAGGACACACCTAACTGCATCTGACAACCACAGTATATAGGCTTTTATGCTTCCTTAACAATTAGGTTCTCTATCTACAATAAT
The DNA here is from genome assembly GCF_900095145.1 of Mus pahari. NCBI lineage: Eukaryota > Metazoa > Chordata > Mammalia > Rodentia > Muridae > Mus > Mus pahari. The sequence goes on from NC_034592.1 coordinate 110,169,515, forward strand.
TAAATATCCGGTAGCACAGATGTTGACAGGATGTGTAGGAAATAGAAACCAAAGCTTCCTCCCAGGAGGCGACTGTAGCCTGAGACTGATTCCCTACAGAAACCCACTAAGGAGGTTAGGCAACCCGCTTCTACTTCAGCTGTACAGAATAAACACCCGAGCTTTCCAGTGGCTGGCTTATCTCCATCAGAGCATACCACCCACCCAACCCCAGATTTTCCAGGTGTATATCTTCTTTCTGTTGGTTCTTGGTTCCCTGTTGCCTGAGTCAGGTCAATTCGAAAACTGTGCAGTTTGAAGCAGTATGGGTGTTTTGTCTGCTTGTATGTCTGTGCATCACATGCATGACTGGTGCCCATGAAGATGAACCACTTTGATCACAGTGAACCACCATGTTGGAGTTCAGCTGGGATCCTGCAGGAGAGCAGCCAGCGCTCTTAATCACCGATTCATCTCTTCAGTTTCTACTTTTTTTTTTTTGTCAGATGAGTAAATTGAGTGGGAAATTATGCATATGAAATCTCACAGCAAGACATGGAGAAGGAAATAAAATTATAGTCATTTCTATTCTTATGTATGTTACTATAGATTCTCAATGAATGTTTAAGTTAAAAGCTTTGACTAATAAGTATTGTAGATCTCAGAACTTATCTTCTTTTTTTTCTTTTTTTCTTTTTTTTATGTTTTTTTCGAGAGAACTTATCATATATATATATATATATATATATATATATATATATTTTATGAGTACATTGTAGCTGTCTTCAGACTCACGAGAAGAGAGTATCAGATCCCATTACAGATGATTGTGAACCACCATGTGGTTGCTGGGATTTGAACTCGTGACCTCTGGAAGAGCAGTCAGTGCTCTTACCTGCTGAGCCATCTCTCCAGCCTCTGACTATTTCTTTCTTGCTCTTTACTCACCCTCCAGTTTGGACTTTGAAAGTCCAAGAATTGCGCTGAAGATGAAGTTCAACTTGTGTAGTAAGCACAAGGTCCTGTATTCGATCCCCAATACACACGTATACACACACTCACACACACACCTCTTTGTTGATAACAAGGAAAAACCTACAATTTTCTGGTTCAATGTTAGGATGATTTTTCAATCCTCAAGACAAGTTAGATAGCTTTCAAAGAGTTTTAAGTCACCAAGTAAGTCCTAATAAAAGCTTGGTTTTCCACTTCTGAGCTTTCCATCTCTTGATTTAATTACTTTAAAATGGGAATGATCTATTTCAGGCTGAAGTTCTGTTAATCTTATCATCAAAGCATAACCAGAGGTGCTTACTTGTCTGCATGAGTCAGCATGGCTGCTGATGCATTGCTTGGCTTTAGTATAGAAATGAAAGTCACGAACTTCTCGGGCAGAGCAGATTGACTTGTGTGTTACCCAGATCTCTCTCTGTCTCCAATGAATTTACATCGCTTTCTGGGTGGGCACTGCAGTCCTGTCTCTTGGTTGTATGAAGGACCACTCCAGGCTTCTAAAACTCATCTCATATTGGTAGGAACTTCCAAATTAATGAGCTATCACTCAAAGAAAGTAAAGGCAGTCAAGTGCCTTTTAAATAATGAAGATACCCTTTTTATTTTAATTTATTTATTGTTTGTTTGTTTTGTTTTTTTGAGACAGGGTTTCTCTGTGTAGCCCTGGCTGTCCTGGAACTCAC
>NC_034592.1:110171201-110182351 GCF_900095145.1 Mus pahari
GCTGGGATTAAAGGCATGCGCCACCACGCCTGGCAAGATACCTTTTTTAAAATGTCATTTTCAAGACAGAGTTTCTCAGCATGGCCCTGGCTGCCCTGGAACTCACTCTGTAAACCAGGCTGACTGGAACTCACAAAGATCTCTCTGCATCTGCCTCCTGAGTGTTGGGATTAAAGGCATGTGCCACCATGACTAGTTGAATGAAGATACTTTTGAGTGTAATTGTTGTACAGTAATTTACCAACCCATGACACTTCTGCTCTATTTTACTAACACTCAATGACCCGCTGTTAGCTCAGGGTAGACTCAGGATTGACTTCCAGTGCAGTTCACATAACAGCCCCAATCCACATGAGGTGGATGAGACGTGTTCAGTGCTCCTTTAACTCGAATCTATCTTATCACCAGTTCATAAAAATAAGTAACATTATTTTGTGGTTGAATTACGGTCTTGCTTTACAGCTCAGCCAAGAATTCACTATGTAGCCCTGGTATGGAACTAACAATTCTCCTATTCCAGCCACCCAAGATTTAAGATAAAAATTGTCTGAGGTAGCAAGACTATGACCTTCATAACAATGTATAGGCTGACCCCTTCCTGGACTTCTTCGTTGAAAATATAAAGCATATAACTATATTTCCTCATTAACAAGTCTTGACATTACCAGCCAGCCCCTCCTTTTTCTCATTTATCATTAACTTACATCTGCCATTCTGTGTCAGGTGGACATGCCAGAAGACATGACATGATAGGGCTGTATGCTATAACTGCCTAGTCCAGGCACTGCTGAGCTACTGGGTCAGTGAGTACAGCTGGTTGTCAACTAAGACAGGACTATCAATTTAAATGATAAGAAAAAGGGTGGGGTTTTTTTGTTTGTTTGTTTTGTTTTTGAGGTGACTCAGTGTCATGAGATGTAGACTTAAAGTTTACAATGGGTAGTTCCAAACGCATGGTCACACAGGCCATGATTGAAGTCAGTGGGTCACAGTACAATAGAGCATAAATGTAAGACAGGTGTTTGTAGGGAATGGAGAGTGTAGCAGGCACAGGAGGGAGGTAAGGGACAGCGGGGAGGGCGTGAGGGTAAGCAGCATGCGCTTCATGTATGAAATTATGGAAAGATACATTTCATTAGTTAAAATACGGAAAAGTAAATCAGTAGTGGAAGAGTGACTCTCAAGAAGTAGGGGGTGGGGAATACATCTGACCACTAATCCACAGTATTTACATATTTAAAGACAGGAGGGTCTATACAGTGTGACTGTGAGTGTTTAAGCACTCAGGAGGCAGAGGCAGGTGGATTTCTGAGTTCGAGGCCAACCTGGTCTACAAAGTGAGTTCCAGGACAGCCAGAGCTACACAGAGAAACCCTGTCTCAAAAAAAAAAAAAGAAAAAAAAAAAAGAAAAAAAAAAGAAAAAAAGAAAGAAAGAAAGAAAGAAAGAAAGTAAAATAAAAATAATAATAAATAAAGAAAGAATATTTTTGTCTCTTTCCCCAATCAAAATGTGAGGTATCACTAGCATATTGGACCTGAAATCTGTCTTTCATTCCTTCCTCTGTTCTTCCAGGATAACATAATGATCAATCTATCTGTTCTTTCATCTGATATATAAGATCAATTAGTATTTTCTTATAACCTTATACATACTTCCCTGTGCTTTGATCCATCTCTGCATTATTCATGAGTCAGACTGCAATATGAATATTGTGTAGTTACTGTAGTATATTCCATAGCAAGTGATAATGAGACACTATATCTGTGCATGTACAGTATATACACTATAGGAGTACTTCCTCAGCTGGGAAGCTGGCTCAATGTGTTCAAATGCCTGCTACACAAATATAATGAGTTTGATTACTAGTACACATATAAAAGTGAAAGATAAAACTGGCTCCACCAATATTAGCCTTTGTCTGCCAGAAGTACATGGTGGCATATGCACTCATACATAACTATCATGCATATACATATAGTAATAAAGTAAAAAAAAATTATAAGAACCCTGAGATCAAATGAGTTTGAATATGTATACACATACAAATTTCAATGATTGTTATTAATCTCTCAAATATTTTTAAAATGTCAGTAGTATTACTAATTCCATAAGAATCCCATATACATCAGCTCCATATTTCAAATCATTTTTAAAGAAGCATATTTAAAGCAAAATGTTCTTCATTCCTTAGAATATTTTCTCTATAGCTAAACAGACATATTATAAAAACAAACATTTGTTCACTCCAGACAGGGTACCATCTGAACAAATATCATTCCATTCAAGTGTCGCATGATGAATTTTCAAATTTAGTCACCTATAAGAACATGGGCAACATACAGTGTCACTAGCAGGTCATAGCCAATGAAAAGTTGGACAAACTGAATCCCCAGAGATTTCTGTACAACTCTCATGAAGTCCCTCTTTTAATCACTTTTTTAAGTCTCATATATAAGGGAGGGGGTAGGGTCTCCAGAATTTTTAACAGTCTGCTGCTTTGAATTTTGAGTTATATTAGCCTTCTGGATGGCATGTAGGAAGGAGTGTGAACCATTTATCATAGATTATTGTCTTAGTTAAAATTTTAGAAATAAAGGAAAATAAAACATTAAAAACAAGAATTTAAAATACTCTTACAATCAGGAAACAAATATTTTTAAAATAGTACTTTTGAATAAAATTCATGACAAAAAGCAAAATTTTGTACCATTCTGATTTTATGTCAGTAAATACATTGTTCTGACGTAATATGATCATCTATTTTCATTAAGCAAGGCTGTCTTGCAATCTTTTAATTTTCCTTTCAAAATATTTTTTTGAATAATTTTAGAAAGGCATCTAATCTGTCATTTAGAAATAAAAACTTGGCCAGAGGATAGGTGTCCACCCAGGAGGGTTCTCAGTGTCTGAGCTGATAAGAGAGCCATCTTTGCCATCTTTGCTCCAGTGCATTGCTGGGGAGAGGGCAGCCTGCAGAAGCTACACAGCTTCTGGGAAAGATCCCGTTTCTGACTCCAGTCATCTGTCACCTTTCCCACCCGAGGAGGGGTGTCCACCCGGGAGGGGTCTCAAGACCTGAGCTGGTAGGAGTGCCATCTTTGCTCCAGTGCATTGCCTGGGGGGTGGGGGGTGGGGGAAGGGCGGCCTGTAGAAGCTACACAGCACCTGGGACAGACTCCATTTCTGGCTCCAGACATCTAGCACCTTTCCTGCCAAAGGAGAGGTGTCCATCCTGGAGAGTTCTCAGTACCTGAGCTGGTAAGAGAGGGTTAGCTGGTAAGAGAAGCATCTTTGCCATCTTTGCTCTGGAGAGTTGCCTGGAGAGGGAGGCTGGCAGAAGGAATACAGCTTCTGGGAAAGATCTCTATTCTGTCTCTAGATATATGAGCACCTTTCCCCACCAGAGGAGAGGTGTCTGCCCTGGAAGGTTCTCATTGCCTGAGCTGGTCAGGGAGCCATCTTTTCTCTGGTTTTGCCTAGGCTCAAGTGTGCCCTGGTGAGAGTGTGGACCTCAGAAGCTATGTAGCTTTGGGACAGACAGAAGCAACCTAGCTTCTGGGACAGACCCTACTTTAGACTACAGNTCGAAAAAAAAAAAAAAGAAAAAAAAGAAAAAAAAGAAAGAAAAAAAAGAAACTGAGCCAACCTTCACAAAACAGTATCTTGGCCGTAAAGCAGATTTGGGTGAGGGCCTGGCCTCAATCCCCATCTACAAAGAATAAAAAGGGGAGATCAAATAAAAGGAAGAAAAGAAAAAGAACCCGAATTCCTTGCCAGTGTTTGCCTCCCAGAGCAGTTTCCCCGACTTCCCTCAGCACCAGTTTTGTCTCTGACACTCCAAAATTGTCGGACCATCCACGTTGTCTCTTGCTTTCTCTCAATGCATCTGTGAAATTCATCCACATGGTTGCACAGGGCTCTAGACCAGCAATCTTCATTATCCCCTTTTATAAATATACTATATTTATGAATATACTATAGTTTGTTGTCTTTATTTATTTAAAATGAAAGGCCTTGGGGTTTGTTTTTTGTTGTTGTTGTTTTGTTTGGGGTTTTTTGTTTTTTGACTTTCTGTTTTGTTTTTCCAGACAGGGTTTATTTATTTATTTATTTATTTATTTTTGCATATCCCTGGACCCTGGCTATCCTGGGACTCACTCTGTAGACCAGGCTGGCCTCCAACTCAGAGATCCACCTGCCTCTGCCTCCTGAGTGCTGGTGTATAAAGGTGTGAGCTACCATCGCCCGGCCTAAAAGCATGAGTTTTTTTTATTGTTACTGTTCAGGGTTTTACTATGTAGTACTGATTGGCCTGGAATTAGGGATGTAGACCAGATTGACCAACAACGGCCTGCCTTGCCCTCCTGAGTGCTGAGATTAGAGACATGTGTCACCTGCTCAGTCCCAAAAGCATCTAAAACAAATTACAAAGTTTTATTGTTGAACCAGCAGCTATCTCTGTTTCCACTACCTATTTCTTTTCTTTTTTTAACTTTAATTTTGAATTTTTTAAAAAAGATTTATTTATTTTTATTTATATGAGTACACTGTGGCTGTCTTCAGACACACTAGAAGAGTACATCAGACCCCATTACAGATGACTGTGAGCCACCATGCAATTGCTGGGAATTGAACTCAGGTCTTCTGGAAGAGCAGTCAGTGCTCTTAACCGCTGAGCCATCTCTCCAGCCCTAATTTTTATTTTTTTTTAATTAATTTTGTGCGAATGGGTACTTTTGCCTTCGTGTTGATATGTATAAAGCATTGGATACACTGGAATTGGAGTTAAGAAACAGTTGTGAGCTGCCATATAGGCTCTAGGAATAGAACTTGAGATCTCTGAAGGTCCTGAGTTCAATTCCCAGCAATCGCATGATGGCTCACAACCATCTGTAATTGGATCTAATGCTCTCTTCTGGTGTGTCAGCCACAGTATGCTCATATACATAAAATAAATAAATAAATCTTTAAAAAAAATAGAATGCAGTTATAAATTGTCCTGGTGTAGGGAAGTGGCAGTAGGGTTTATGACATCCTCAGCTGTGGGTAGCTAGCTCTCCTGAGTCTCAGTGGTCAGAGTACTCTCCGCAGGCAAGCTCTCCTCTTGCAGGGAAGGTGCACAGAGTTCTGGCGTTCAGATCTGCCTCCTTGCTGAAGATGTAGGCCCTAGACGGGGCCTGTCCCAGAAGATGTGTCGCCTCTGCAGTTTGTACACTCACCTGCAAAGACTAGTCTACGAGGGACCCTGGACACAATTTGGCTCTCTCACCTGCTCTGGCAGACAGAGCCCTCCTGGGTGGCCACCTCTCCTCTGGCAGGGAAGGTGCCCAAGATGTCCGGAGCCCGAAACGGGGTCTGTCCCAGAAGCTGTGTTGCTTCTGCCTGTCCCAGAAGCTGTGTAGCTTCTGCAGTCCGCACTTTCACCCGTGCAGTCTGGAGCCTGAGCGAACCAGAGCAAAGATAGCTCCCTTACCAGCTCCGGCAGTGAGAGCCCTCCTGGGTGGACACCTCTCCTCTGGTGGGGAAGGTACCGGGATGTCTGAACCCCGAAACAGGACAGAAGCTGTGTCGCTTTTGCAGTCCGCACTCTCACCTGCTCAGACTGGAGCCTGGGTGACCCGGAGCCTTACTTTCTTTCAATCTCTAGAAGGCACCAAGCATTGCATCTAGTCTCTGCCCCACAGTTTCCTGGCAACAGCCGGGTGTGCTGACTCACTATAAAAGCGGCTGCTGCCCCCACCCCATTCTCTTGCTCTTCTCTTACTCTCTTCCACTCTTCCCACTCTGTCCCTTCTTTCCTCAATCCCCCTTCCCCCTCTCTCCACTTGGGGCCAGCCTCTACTACTCTTCCCCCCCACACACACCTGTTTCTGTCTCTACTACGCCCTCAACTCCTCTCCCCATCCCCTAAATAACCTCTATTCTATACTGTACCATTGCGTGGCTGGTACTTCAGGGGGAAGAGATGCCTCAGCATGGGCCCACAGAGGCACCCCCCCTTCCCTACACCATACCGCGCCTCCACCAAACATATCCCTGCTTCTTTTTCTTTTTTATAAAACACAATATGAAGTACTCTTTTTTTTTTTTTTTTTTTTTTTTTTTTTTTGGTTTTTCGAGACAGGGTTTCTCTGTGTAGCCCTGGCTGTCCTGGAACTCACTCTGTAGACCAGGCTGGCCTCTAACTCAGAAATCCGCCTGCCTCTGCCTCCCGAGTGCTGGGATTAAAGGCGTGCGACACCACGCCCGGCTCTTTTTCTTTTTTTATAAAACACAACACCAAGGGCAATAGCAATGCTTACACTGCTTTGGAAGTCTCTTGAACTCCTCTGACCAACAACTCAAATGAGGTTTCCTGTGTCTGGTACTGGGATTTAGCTTTGGGTGGTCTATAACTCCTTGTGTGGATAGGGCTGCTTTGGAATTCACAGAGATCTCCCTGCCTCCCTGCCTCCCTGCCTCCCTGCCTCCCTGCCTCCCTGCCTCCCTGCCTCCCTGCCTCCCTGCCTCCCTGCCTCCCTGCCCCTGCCTCTGCCTGCTAAGAGTAAGCTGTAATTCTCACTGCTCCTTTGGACACACAGACAGCAGCTCCTCCTCTGGGAAGCACTCCCATCCACTGCCTCGGAGTTCTCAGGAGACTGCAGGAGAGGATGTGTCTCCCTCGATGTTTATATTATCCCCAGTACTTAGTGCAGTGTAGACATAGTTATGTATTAATACATTTTTACATACTCTCCTTTTATAAGTATTGTATTAAAACATGATACTATCGTTAAGCCATATTAAATACAGGTCTTCCAAATACAGACACCCACAGCCAAACAGTGGACGGCGCTTGGAAGGATAGGATTGCAGGCCCTGAGGGGGATGGGAACTCCACCGGAAGACCAACAGAGTCAACTAACCTGGACCCTTGGGGTTCTCAGCGTCTGAACCATCAACCAAAGAACATACCCGCGCTGGACCCAAGCTTCACTGCACATATGTAGCAGGCGTACAGCTTGGTCTTCATGTGGGTCCCAAACAACTGGAGCGGGGGCTATCCCAAAAGCTGTTGCCAGTAAGTGAGGCATAATCCACTAACTGGGCTGCCTTGTCTGGCCTCAGTGGGAGAGGTAGTGCTTAGACTTGAAATGTCTGGGTGGGGGATACCTGGTGGGGGCACCTGCTCAGAGAAGAAGGGAGAGGGGATGGGGGAAGAATTGAGGGAGGAAGTGACCAGGAGGGTGGCAGTGAGCAGGATGTAAAGTGAATAAGTAAAATAAAATAAAATAAATTAAAAATAAATTAATAAATAAATGCAGGATTTCACTTAGTGCTGACTGTAGACTTAGTGTTAAGCTCTTCAGAATCATGTGGGAAGCTCTGAGACTTATCTTCTCCCTCCTCCTCCTCACCATCATCATCGTCACCAAAGAGCAAAACTCACTAAAACAGGCTCACATCGAGAAGGATGGATAGAAGGGTCCTTGGTTTTTCTCCTACCTAAATTTCTTTGCCTTCATTTGCCTAATAGGTTGATGTCTTTCTTTTCTCTGAGCCACAGATGCTCTTCAGGTTTAGAGTGGAGAGGAGGAAAGGGGATCAGAAGGAGTGGGTGGGCTGGGCTGGAGCTCTACTGATGATAACAATCACCTAGGATCTTAGTGAAACAAAAAAATAAGCATTTTCCCATGCCCACGTCAGACCCTCGGTGGTCTAGCCTTTGCAAGAGCCTTGGTACAGTTCCTGGGGTGAGAAAAAGGGACCAGACAGATCAAATAAACCACATACATCTTCTCTTAGGGAGCAATGTCCCAACATGTAATTGGTACAATAAAAGCATTTAGGTTTTTCATTCTTGGAAACTGATGTGGTTAAAAATACAGTTGAGGAATGTACTGAAAAGTCACCATATTTGAGGATGTTTGGACACCATGTCATTCATTGCTAGTTACTCATTGACTTAGAGTCTGTAAAGTTATTAGGCTGCTATCAGGACAGCCAAGGATAAAGTCTTAACCTAGTAGCCTGTCCCCCACAACTGCCCTTTTCTTCTCAACAAAATATAATCACTAGAAATGTAGGGTTTGGGGTTGGAGACAATTTGTAAAAATCCAGAAAGATCTCTTTACTGGGACTGGGGGAGGAAGAAGAGAGTCTCAGAGCGGATGCTCACAGGCAGGAAAGAAAGGCAGCTCAGGAAGGGTCTGGCAGGCCCCTGTGAGCACTGCAAGTCACTCTCAGGCTTCTATTCTCAGCTGCTCAGGAGGAAAAGGCAGAGAACTGTCAAATTCAAGGCCTGCCTGGAGTACAGAGTGAGTTCAGGACCAGCCTGGGGAAGACTCTTACCAAGGAACAGTGACAGCATGGAGAGGGGTTCTGAGAGACGGGATGTCTGGGAGCAGAGAAAAGGACGATGATTTCAAGTCAAATGAGGATCCAAGCTAACAATGGTGTTCTGCTTGATCCAGCTTTTCCAGTCTGCTTCTCTCTGTGTTCAGCTTTCACTCTGGAGACTTCTCTGTCTCTAGTCTGCTTGCTTACTATTCTAAGAAATCTCTCTCTCTCTCTCTCTCTCTCTCTCTCTCTCTCTCTCTCTCTCTCTCTCTCTCTCTCTCTCTCTCTGAGTGTGTCTATCTGTCTGTCTGTCTGTCTCTGTCTGTCTCTGTCTGTCTGTGTGTTTGTCTCTGTGTCTGTCAGTTCTCCAAGCAGTTCTCTCTTTTTATCCTAAACAAGTCTCTGGATAGCTCTTCTCTTGCAAAACACAAGTCAGGTCTTTTATTTTACGTATCAATCAAGTCATTTACTCCAGGTTAGCTTTTGGTTACCTTCTGAAGCAGCACCCCAGGACCCCAGCCCTTTAATTGTTAAGAGACAGCACACATTTTTTTTTTTTTTCCTTAAAGTTGCAGGAGAATTCAGAGATCTGTCTGCCTTTGTTAAGCACAAATGATAAGCTAATTTGGTGGTACCCTGCCCTGAAATTACCATCTCAACCACACTTGGGCCTAACTTTGCTCTGTCCTAGGCTGACCTTGAACTCAGGAATCTGCCTGCCTTTGTATCTTTCTGACAGGCTTGCTCATTAGTGCAGTTGCCTTTGCTCCTTTAGATTCATGAAGCCCCTCATAGTTCATATCATATCCTTATTTTTTGGATAGTTGAGAAAGTATATATTTCCAAATTCATATGTCTAGAGCTTTTTCCCGTAGACTTAAGGATTGTCCTGCAGGTCCCAGTCTTTACCATTTTGCTGAGAAATTAGCCATACTTTTATCTCCTGGACTCGTGCTGTCAGATTGTCAGGGAGTCATTAATGTTAACAGAGAGGACATTCCTCAGAGGAGTGTGAAGATAAGTACATTGTTACACAAACAAGCCTTCTCCCCTCAGCAGCCATCCACACTCATGGAGGCTGCTCACACTGGGGCCCTGTCCCAGGAGCAGAAACCATGTCATGGTGTGTCCCCACCAGGACCACACCAGGCTCGGCAGACTCCATCTCAAAAATTTATATTAAAAAATTTAAAAAGGGATTAAAAGTTCAATGATTAGCACTTGCTTAGCATGTGAGAGTTCCTCTACACACATATACACACAAATACACACAGACATACAAACACATACACCAAATGTTGCCAGATTCGTTACTGAATCAAACATGCCTTTTGATTGATTTTTCTTCTGTTGCCTTAGCATTTTTCATACTGTCCAGTCATCTTTGAATTTAAGCTAACTGAAGTTAAAATTTAAAATTTGGTTCTTCTGCTGTACTGGTCAGATTCCAAGCATTCAAATGCTTGGAAAGGAGCGTATTTGTTGGACAGCCAGCACTCCCTCACTGCTAAAAGCTCTGCTGCACAGAATGCCGTTCAGGGGCTGACTGTAAGCTGACTCTCTCTGTGGAACAGAGCTCTGAGCAAGGACACTTTGAGCGAGACTCCCGGGGCCTCTGATTTCTGCTCAGATTGCAAGGTTCTGTTTTGTCCCTTATTTTTGAAAGCAGCTGTACATAGAGCCTGTAATCTTCTCTAGGGTCATGGTTTAGATTCACTCCTAAAATATGAGCGGATAGGTATGATCCTCTCATTCGCCAGGCACTGACGGGAAGCAAGCACGGGGTTGATGAAGATTATTGGTCAAACAAAAGTGGGCTCAGGTATAGGAGATATGGTTCATTTATTTACTCTGTGGTTTTGATACACTTTAATACATTTCACATTAAACCTGAGATGTATTTGCTCAGAGTTTTAAAAAAAAAAATTGTTTTAAGGCTTCTCCCCAGCAGACTTGTCTGAAAAAAAAAAAAGATATTCTACGTCTAGAAACACTCTGACCCTTGGCACACTGAGGACACAGGAAAATGATCTGTACAACAGCGGTTTCTGTCTCAGGAAGCTGCAATGTACTGTTTCTTAAGATGGAAAGCCTTGTTACAATCCTGTAAACTTTCTATTCATACTTCCGTGTCTTTGTTCTACCTGGTGATCTATTACGCAGAACCATCTATTCCTTGTAAACATAGTTTAGTGCCTATATGGTATCTTTGCACGCAATTGCCCCATAAAAACTCAGCCACTGAAGACACTCTGGATGCTTAGAACCTCACACATGTTCACTGGGTACCCAGCCTCCCATTTTGAAAACTCACATGCCAGACTCCAGTCTTGTTTCATGGACAAGGCTCCATTTTCTGCAGCATGGTCTCCTAATTATTCATGTAAAATAGGATTCTTTGTAGAGTTAACTATGGGGTTTTCATCTAACATTTCCCTTGTGCCTGATGGTACCACAGTGAGTGGAGTGTGAGGCTGTTAAAGCCCAGTGATCTGACACAGACGCTTCCAGCTGGTTCTGGGAGGGCAAGAAAATCAGTGGCTAAACTGTGTTATGCAAGCAGTTGTCCTGTCTGTAGTCAATGATGACCTTGAACTCTGGATGCTCTTACCTCTCCCTCTGGAGCTCTAGAGTTTCAGGCACGAGGCAACACCTGGCTACCCTTGAGCCACTGTGCTTGCTCATTTGGAGGAGGATAACTTAGAGTAGCTAACAGCTCTGTCTCAATGGGGGATGGTTTGGGCATGTTACTTTTTTTTTGGTTTTTAGAGACAGGGTTTCTCTGTCTAGCCCTGGCTGTCCCGGAACTCACTCTGTAGACCAGGCTGG
>NC_034592.1:110182362-110183548 GCF_900095145.1 Mus pahari
GAGGATAACTTAGAGTAGCTAACAGCTCTGTCTCAATGGGGGATGGTTTGGGCATGTTACTTTTTTTTTGGTTTTTAGAGACAGGGTTTCTCTGTCTAGCCCTGGCTGTCCCGGAACTCACTCTGTAGACCAGGCTGGCCTCAAACTCAGAAATCCGCCTGCCTCTGCCTCCCGAGTGCTGGGATTAAAGGCGTGCGCCACCACGCCCGGCTGTGGACATGTTACTTTTATTTTTTATTTAAATAAAATATAATTCATCATTTCTCACCTTCCTCCTTTCCTTCAGAACCTTTCCACACACCTCCAAATTCAATATCTATTTTCTTTAATTATTATTGTGACATATACGTATAATAAAGATGAATGCATATATATGCTTTTTTTAAAAAGAATGATTTATTTTATGCATATGAGTACACTGTAGCCATCTTCAGACACACCTGAAGAGGGCATTGTATCCCATTACAGATGGTTATGAGCCACCGAGTGGTTGCTAAGAATTGAACTCAGGACCTCTGAAAGAGCAGTCAATGCTGCTCTTAACCACTGAGCCATCTCTCCAGCCCCTAATGTCTGTGCTTTTCTAACTAACCATGTGGTACTGGGGGAAATCCCTGGAGAAGAGTAATTATCCCTCTCTTGATAGTCATTAATTGCCTGTAGATCTTCATCTTGGGATGGGACCCCATGAGATTTCCCCCATCTGCTTTAGCATGTCATCTGGTGTTGTTCAGGTCTTCTTGAAACAACCATATTGATTGTTGAGATTCCATGGTTAGGGCTTCCCTGTCACATACAGAAGATTCTTAACTCACAGCAGACATCCTGAGTCTATGGTTCTTTCAGTCTTTCTGCCCTCTCTTCCTCCATGTTCACTGAGCCTTAGGTGTAGGGGTTGTGTTGTAACTGTATCGCTGGGACTGGGGATGTGCAGTCAGTTGTTTGCTGTGTTCTGACCAGTTGTGATTCTTTCTAATGCTCTCCATACATTGTAGACAGAAGTTTCTTTGATGAGTGGGAAGACCTACTCTTTCTTATCTGTGGGTATAAGCATAAGTATTTAGATGATGTTAAGAGGTATATTGGTATGCCGGGCGGTGGTGGCACACGCCTTTAATCCCAGCACTTGGGAGGCAGAGGCAGGCGGATTTCTGAATTCCAGGACAGCCAGGGCTACACAGAGAAA
>NC_034592.1:110184412-110187877 GCF_900095145.1 Mus pahari
TTTCTGAGTTCGAGGCCAGCCTGGTCTACAGAGTGAATTCCAGGACAGCCAGGGCTACACAGAGAAACCCTGTCTCGAAAAAACCAAAAAAAAAAGAATCAACTTCTAGTAGGTCACCAGGGGTGAGAGCGATTGTCTGTATTGTCTGCGGAGTTTCTTGGATTCCCCAGAACAAGTCTAAAGAAGAACCTCATGATAAGCACCACTTGTTTTTTCTTTCTTAGTCTACAGCTTTTGGAGGAGGCATTACCATCCCTAGTGGCATAATTGTATTTTAAAAATATGTATCACCTATAATTTTAGATAAATACAAAATAATATGACTGCCTATAGATATTTCAAATGTCATTGGTGTTATTTACTATTCTCTCTCTCCTTCTGTACTTTCTGCCCTCCCCATTCCTAACTAAGCCCTTCCCCATTTTCCTGCTATTCCCTGCTCTGGAGCTCTCCTATCCATTGCCCCCTTTTATTTTCCTGGTTTATACAGTTACCTCAGATTATATACTCACATATGAAGATTGGAGCTAGGAACAACAAATCAACAAGAATTTGTCTTTCTGAGTCTGGATTACTTCACTCAGTAGAGTATTTTCTAGTTCTACCCAGTTAGCTACAATTGTATAATGCCATTCTTTTGCAGCTGAATAACATTTGATTGTGTATGTGTAACACATTCTCATTATCCATTCATAATTTCAATGACATTAAGTTGTTTCCTTTTGCTAGCTATTGTGAAAAGAGCATTGATGAACTGAACACAGCTGAGCAAATATCTATAAAATAGGATGCTGAATCCTCTGTGAATATGTCAAGGAGTGGTGGAAAAATAAATGGAAGTTTAATTTTAGTTTTTTGAGAGTTCTCCAAACTGATTTCCATAGTTGTGGGGGCTGGGGTAGGTCTGGAGTTGTGGTGGGCACAGGAAGGGTAGGTAGGGTCAGGCAGACTCAACAAGCTATGCAGAAGCCTGGCTTGTGTAGCCTAGGCTGGACCCGATGCATCCAATGCGAGCAGTCACAGGCCATCGGAGCCAGGAAGGCTGTGCCAGGGAGGGCTGGGATGTGTATCTCAATGTAGGCATAACGGTTTTGTGTGCTGTGTAAAAGATTATCCTTGTATTATCCAAATGCTGATTTCTCTGCACCCATATCTTGTTGCAATCTGGACATGCTGTTGTAATGCTTATTCTAAGCATCTCCTGCTTCAAGTTTGTATAAACATTGCTCCTCATTTACTCTCTGACTGACTTGTCAATAAAAGCTGGCCAGCCAATGGTTGGCAAGAAAGAGAATAGGGCTGGGCTTCCACCAGTCAGGGGAAGGGGAGAGAAGGGTGGAGGGGATATGTCACAAGGAAGGGGTCCAGAGAGACCATGGAAAAACACCTGAAACTCAGAGAGCCAGACCAATATTAAGATGCACATATCTTGGGGATTTTGACTGGGAGGCAGCCAGACTAGTTTAGAGAATTAGAATAGATCAATGACTGCCCAGTTACTGTTTGTAAAGCTAATTAAATAAATTGTATAGTCCCAGTCTCATTTACTTGGGAGCTAGCCAGGATAAAGAAAAAAATAGCTACCTTTAACAATACATTTACATCTCAATGCCATACAAGTTAGCTAGAGAGTCAACTGGAAGGGATGATTCTGTTATCTGGTGAAGGGGGGAAGGAGAGGGGACCCAGGAGGAGGTGACAATACTTGGCAAGCACCCATGGGGTCACCTGAATTTCTGTGACTGAGCTTGTGCTAAAGAGTGAAAATAGGTTATTTGTGTCTTTATGCCAGGTGGGCAGGCAATAAGTGGAATTTTAAGGGAGCATGTTTGTACCCTGGGTGTAGATGAGCATAGATCCCTTGGGTTGAGAGAACTTAGCTGTCACGTGTGCATGGCTGTATATGGATATTTGTGTTGGTTTCTTCAGATCTTTCCAGCTTCCCTAGCTCAAAGCTCTTGTCCTTGTCTCCTCAGTAAAAAACACAGTGTTGGGGCTGGTGAGATGGCTCAGTAGGTAAGAGCACCCGACTGCTCTTCCAAAGGTCCGGAGTTCAAATCCCAGCAACCACATGGTGGCTCACAACCATCCGTAACAAGATCTGACGCCCTCTTCTGGAGTGTCTGAAGTCAGCTGCAGTGTACTTAAATATAATAAATAAATAAATGTTTAAAAAAAAGAAAAAAAAAAAAAAAAAAAAAAAACACAGTGTTACTGACTTTACAATTCCCCCAACCTTGGTGTCTGAGAAGACTCAGAAATCGTTCATGCTAAAATAAAAATGAATGATGTGGAAGCTGAGGTGAGGGAGCTCTTCTCTTTGTTGCCAGAGGCAGTCCTTATTTATATCAGTTCTCCTTATACAGTTACCAACAGATTTCCACCTTACTCTCAAAGTATATTAGAGATTATCCCTATTTTATAGGCCTTTCTCTGCCTATAGCTTAGATAATAAGTGCAGATAAAAACTTCTCAAAACTGCCTTCTGCTGTTCTGTTCTTTAACAGTCTCTATGTTTTTTTCTCTCCTTTTGAAAATTTCATTCCCAACTTGGAAATCACCAAATTACAAATAAAGGTACCTAGAAAAATTTTCCCTAGCCATTAGTTAAACTAAGTTTTGATCCTTAGACAAAACCCAAAGGAGTCTTCCCCCGGCCACTCCTGATGGATTTAGGACTCTTGCTTTTAAGTGCGTCCTCACTCTATTTGTTGAGGAAAACTTCTTTTATTGGTTTATTTCCTCATCCTGGCTTATTGCTTAGACTGATCACATTGTCTACACCGCAGTGTTTGCTCTCGGGTTCTTGTCTGTGTTGGGCAAGTAGAGCTGGTTCCAGTGTGACCCTTAGGGGCCAGATCTTATGGCAGATAAAGTTGAGTACCCGGAACCTGCAAGTTCATTCCCTTGTTAGTCTAGCCCAGAGGCAAAACAGACCTCCAATATCTCAGGGCAGGCAACACCTGTGTGCATATAAATGGTATTTAAAGAGGAAGAAGCCATAAAAACACAAAGTCCTAACATTCTTCCAGAGCTTGATTGCTGTTATAAAAAGCACATAATTTAGATACATTTTTGGCCTACTCTAAGCTCCCTGTTGGTACTGTGAAACAAATGTATATCCCTTTGGGTTCCTATCAGGTAGATATGTCAGTGTGTCTCCTCCGTTGCTGCTGCCCTTGTAAGTGTATTAGCTGCATGTCTTCCAACTGACTTCTATGAAGAGCCATAGCAGAAGGATTTCATCTGCATTTTAAATTGTAGAAGTTTCCAATTCAAGCTAACCTAAAGATTTCATAACTTTGCTTCTATTAACAGAGATTCAAGATGGTTTGAAATTACCCTATTTAATGCACCTGGAGAAAAAAGGTTAAATAATAGCATGAAGTTACTGTCAAAACAGTAGTGTCCTACTGTGTAAACGTTCTCTTCCATTTATGGGCACACTCTCATTTTTTTTTTTTT
>NC_034592.1:110188967-110194860 GCF_900095145.1 Mus pahari
CAAGATGTAGAACTCTCAACTCCTTCTCCAGGACCACATCTGCCTGGACTCTGCCATGCTTCCCACCATGATGATAATGTACTAAACCTCTGAAACTGTAAGCCAGCCCCAATGAAATATTTTCCATATAAGAGTTGTCTCGTTTGTGATTTCTCTTCACAGCAACAAAAGCCGAAGACACCTACTGCATGCACCCTACCCTTCGCTCCCGGTATAGAGGGGTAAAGGGTTTTTTTTGGGTTTTTTTTTTTTTGGTTTTTTGAGACAGGGTTTCTCTGTCTAGCCCTGGCTGTCCTGGAACTCACTCTGCAGACCAGGCTGGCCTCAAACTCAGAAATCNGTCTGCCTCAGCCTCCCGAGTGCTGGGATTAAAGGCATGTGCCACCACTGCCCAGCCATAGAGGGGTAAAGTAAGGCGTGAAATTCTTGCCTGAGTATCCTGATGCTGCCTACAACTTTTATCTTTGTAGCTGCATAAAATTCTAATATGTGTGAGCGCTAGGTTTCCTTTCTCCACTCATCTGCTGATAGACGTCAAGGCTGGTTCCTTATCTTAGCAATTGTGAGTAAAGCAGCAATAAGAAGGGTGTGCGTGTGCAGGGAGGACAGATAGATCTTACGTGATTTATGGCTAGACCTGGAGATAGCTTTGTCATTCCTTCCTACGTTCCTTTGCTGGGAACTAGTCCAGAGGCCTTTCCTGGATGAAGGGCAACAGTTGTTTCCCATAGGTATGGTAAGAAGGAGAGGGCAAAGTTCAGGTGGAGAGACAGCTTCTCTGTTAAAGGCTGGAAAATCTAAGAGACAACAAAGGTCAACAAATCTGTGAAAAGAAAAGATTGACAGTGGGGAGAATGAAGTGGGGCTCATAGGCACAACGTTAAGGGCTTCACTTTTTACAGTTTAGCTTAATTATAGAGAAAGACAAGTTATAATCAATATACCCACTCATTGACTTATAATTGCTTTATGCGATAAATAAAAGATTTTGAGAACAACTTTCTGAGTATGTAGTGAATTTTATTTGACAAATCGTGGCATTATGAATGATTTCTTAGAATTTATATGTGTATATTTGGTATTCATCCTGTTTTCTAGTATAAGACCCTTAAAACCTTCGGAATATCCCGAGCTATGCGTGTCTTTTCATGCTACTGGCCTGGCTGGTGAACCTCTAAGTAGTATCAGGGTGGTCCTGGTCACCAGAAGGACCAAAGCAACTACAGAGAGTTGGTTGGGACTTGAAGCCCTACTTGGAAACCTTTTTGTGGGTTAATTACCGATGGCCAAGGGTTCAGTCATGCCTATGGAATGAAGCCTTCACAGAAACGCTTCCTAGAGCTGAGTATATGAGAGTTCTTGGAGGTCTGTGCTCCAGAGAATACATGGAAAAGTGTGCCAAACCCCACAGCCTGGCTTATATATCTTCCCATCTGGCTGCTCATTGGTAGCCTTTGTGGTTAAATGGAGAGGTGGGCATGTGGCAGCTAATCTTGGTTGTTAACTGCACAGCATCTGGAATCAGTGGGTGCAAACCTCTGGGCAGGCCTGTGAGGGGTTTCCTTGATTAAACTATTTGAGGTGAGAAGATTTCCAAATGTGCCAGCGCTTTCGGCTGCAGCTCAGATAAAAGGATATGCAAGACAAAACCAAGGCGTTTGCTGTCTTGCCTTCACTCTTGCTGGCTGGTCCATCAATCTCTCTGCTGTTTTTTTTGAAACAGGTCCTCGCTATGTGGCTCTGGCTGTCCTGGAATTCACTATGTAGACCAGGCCTCAAGGGATCCCATTTTGACTTCCCTGTCATGGTAGACTATGTTCTTGAACTGTGAGTGAGAATGTCCTCTTTACCCTTGAGCTGCTGTGGTGGGTATTACTAAAGATCCACCACAAAGGTTTCTAGTGTTTTCATCTGTTGGTCTGTTGACTTGTTTTGAGGAATGTGGGAGACTTTGGAACTTTGAACTAGAAAAGAGGTTGAATGACGTAGGTTAAGCTGAAGTAGGAGCCTTGAAGACAGTAGTGTTGAGAGAAACGTGGAATGTAGAGACCCACTTCATAAGGTTTCAAAGGGAAGAAAGAACATTAACAAAATGAGTTAGAGACCATTCCTGTGATATAGTGACCAAAAAAAAAAAAAAAATCTGGCAGTCTTTTGCTTTTGTGCTAAGAGCTTGTCTGGGGCTAAACTAAAAGGTAATGAACGAATGTCTTTGCTGGAGGAAATTTCACTAGTGATGCTTGAATGAAAAAATGAAATAAAAAGGAAAGGAAAAGAAAGGGAACAATGACTTCTAGGTATGGTGCAGGAGAAAGTTTATTATAGATATGTGGGAGAACATAACCAAAGGCTGACACAGAGTAGTCATGTCTGTGAACCATGTGGGGGATAGAAGGGGAAACCAGTACAGCAGCCAGGAGGCCAAAGACATAAAGGGAGCAAAAGGGACAGGTACCCAAAATGTCTGGGTTATATATGGAAGGGCCTTTGCGGGGAGGGCAGCCCGGCCCCTAGGCTGGAAGGTTCGGAGTAGAAGGTGTGGTCTGCCAACCATACTCTGAAACAGGTAGGGACTAGGGATGTTGGGAGAACCTGGAGGCCTGGTCCTCTTTGATATGTTTGTTATATAGGCACCTCTGCCGCTTGTCCCGGGTTTGAAACTTAACAATGCTGAGTCAGAAACATGTGACTACCGATCGTCTTTATGTAGTTCTACACTGGAAGAAAGCAAGTGAGGCAGAAAGAAATACTAATGTGGCTTGGAGGGAAAAAAAAAAAAAAGCACAAGGTTGCCTAATGCCAGGGTATGTGCTGGAAGATAAACTGTAATTGTTAAGGAAATGAGCAAGGCTAGGTGAGAATTTCTGTGAACTGGGGCAAATGAGAGGATGTCCTCAGGACAAGAGCCCTCCCCAAGAGCTTCCAACAGTAAAAGGTAAAGGTCTAAGGAGTTCTCTGCTCCTAGAAAGCAGCTGCTCACAAAACTGCTGCTAATGTGGTCTAAGGAGGCCAGGGTCCACTCCATGCTGACAGCTGACCTCCGCTGCTACTGTATCCACGTAGAGCTGGCTTTGGAGGAGTGGAAGATACAACAGGGAGATGTAGATTTGTAGATTCTTCCTCCATGTTTTAGGTTATGTGTCTTATTTCCTAAGGGATACTGAGTCTGTGGCATGGTTACTACTGATTCCCTTATGCAGGTCTATGTTGGAAAAGAGCAGATGAGGACAGAAAATACACACACACACAAACACACACACACACAGAGAGAGAGAGAGAGAGAGAGAAGTGGGGCACAGGATATTTTCACTACTGATTTCACTGAAGTGGACCATTTGCTCTTTCAGTTAGACTGCTGGCCAGGGTTGGAAATGAATATTCTTGGTATCTCAGAAAGAAACATGAACATAGCTAAGTAGCCAGGAAAGCTGAATAAACACACAGAGCAGGAAGTTCACCTAGTTGAACTAATGCACATGGTGACTGCGTCACACTCCATTGGTGAGAACTCAACCTTGCTATCCGGTGCAGTTCGCTAACTCATGGGAAAGGGACAGAGATGCTAGAGGGTCAGGCCTCAAGAATGTCCAGGGGTTGGGCAAACAGACCGGTTCTCAACCATTTCACAGGGTGGGGGAGATTTGTTTACTGGATAGCCACCTTTGATAGGAGAAAACAAATCCATTTCTCACATTCCCCCCACCCCACCCTCTTCATTATGCATTTTCATTTTTTCAAACTCTGACAGCAAATTCTGACTTTCTGGAGTCTCTAGTAACAGTAAATTATTGTTATGATAAATGACTGCAGTCATTTTTTTTTTAATGGCTTACTTATTTATTATATGTAAGTACACTGTAGCTGTCTTCAAACATTCCAGAAAAGGGTGTCAGATCTCATTACAGATGGTTGTGAGCCACCATGTGGTTGGTGCGATTTGAACTCAGGACCTTCAGAAGAGCAGTCAGCACTCTTAACCTCTTAACCTGATTCATCTCTCCAGCCCCCGCTTAAAGCAGCCTTGATGAGCCTTGGGAGGAGACACCTAATCCAGGAGCTAATTACTTCATCTATCTCTAACACATCTCAAGGTGATCCCAGCTTCCCAGGGGTGGCCTTGGGCCAAGCAGATTGACCCAGCCAGCTGGAATGTTAGGTCTCAGCATCGGCCAGAGGACCTGATTTTTTTTTTTTTTAACCAGAAGTTCCTCTTTTTTTTTTTTTTTTTTTTTTGTGTGGAGGAATCCACAGAAATAAATGCCTTTCTTCATGACATGAGGAACTCTTTCTACTGTCCCAGTAACTCACTTTGTAGACCAGGCTGGCCTCGAACTCAGAAATCTGCCTGCCTCTGCCTCCCAAGTGCTGGGATTAAAGGCGGGCACCACCACGCCTGGCCAGAAGTTCCTCTTAACAGGCCTTTACTGACTCTCCAACACTCCCCACACTGTAGAGGTAACCACAGACCCAGTTAGGAACAAGGTTAGTGATCAGAGCCCTCAAACCATTTCTGGTATCTCTGGCCTTCACCAAGGATGAAGCTGCCAAGAGACCCAACTACATTTTTGGCATTTAGCTGAGAAACTGGTTACTTTTGGTGGTGGTGGTGGTGGGGGGTCTCCTCTCACCATAAACTGCCAAGCCAATGTTTTGTCATTGTTGAGTCAGGGTTTCTCTGTGTGGCCTTGGCTGTCCTGGAACTTGCTCTGTAGACCAGGCTGGCCTTGAACTCAGAGGTCTGCCTGCCTCTGCTGGGATTAAAAGTGTGTGACACAGCAGCTGCTACAACCTAGCTTGTTTAGCTAGTTTTAACCTCTTATTTGTATGCCTGCCCATCCCCCAAAGAGGTCATCCTAGTGATGTTGTGGAAGTGGGTCAATGACTGTCTTAGTTAGGGTTTCACTGCTGTGAACAGACACCATGACCAAGGCAACTCTTATTAGAAAACAGCATTTAATTGGGGCTGGCTTACAGGCTCAGAGGTTCAGTCCATTATCATCAAGGTGGGAGCATGGCAGTATCCAGGCAGGTATGGCAAAGGCAGAAGTGAGAGTTCTATGTCTTCATCCAAAGGCTGCTAGTGGAAGACTGACTTCCAGGCAACTAGGGTGAGGATCTTATGCCCACACCCACAGTGACACACCTACTCCAACCAGGTCACACCTATTCCAACAAGGCCACACCTCCAAATGGTGCCACTCCTGGTCCAAAAATATACAAACCATCACAATGACCAATTTTTTTTTTTTTTCTGGCTGAACAAGGGTGTTGGATGTGGCAGTTGAGGTATCCCTCTGGTGGGCCTACTTAAACGACCCCAAAAGTATACTTGTAGTTCCATTTGTATAATAGCCAGGTACAAAAGGAACCAAGGCAGCCGTGCGTGGTAGGGTCTGGCTTTCACTGGGATTCAGCTAGAAGAGGATCTGTGGTCTATAGACTGGTTTCCATTAGAATTCAGTGATGAGAAATTGTCTCAAAAAAATTCAGTTATGAGAGAGAGTGGGGTCTGGATCCGGGTCTGCTTTCAACAGGACTTCACTATGAGAGGGGGTGGTATATAAGCTGTCACCCCAGCTTTTCACAAGGAAGGGGATCTGTTTATAAGAACTTTGTCTTCTCTAATTTGGACATGGAGTTGTCATTCTGGGTGCCATTGTATCTTAATGGTGAAGATATAATGACTTTAAGGGTCCTATTCATTGTCAATATGGCATTTGGACCAGATGCCAAATGGTCTAGAAGACCCCACCCCCATCCCACCCCCACCCACCCACCCCACTCACAGCAACTGGCAGCATGGAAAAATTAGATGGTCAGTAGCTGGGAACATGTGGCTGTCGGCATCCAGGCTTTAATCTTTGTTTTTGTTTTTTTTTTGTTTTTTTTTTTT
>NC_034592.1:110195695-110205934 GCF_900095145.1 Mus pahari
AGGGGGACCTATTCTTGTGTTCTCTCTCTCTCTCTCTCTCTCTCTCTCTCTCTCTCTCTCTCTCTCTCTCTCTCCTTCTCTCCCTCCCTCCCTCTCTTTCTCATTTTTTGCCATTGGTTATCAATTCCAGGTTAGCCTTACTCAAGCTAAACCAGATCTCTACCATTGAACTGCAACTTTTCAATTTGCCCCATTATGCCATTAACAGTTCCCATAGCAGATCTGACTCATTTAACTAAATAGATAGGTGAAGCAAAAATATTTACTGTAGTCTAAACACGACACACATCTTAAACAGTTACCCCTCCACACACACCTGCTCATTTCCTTACAGTAGTCATTTTGAGAGAATAAAACTGAAGCCTAGAAAGAATAAATGACTTGATTAAAACCACAGAAGAAGAGAGGACAATGGAGAATTCACTCCTAAGCTACCCCAAGCCAAAGCTCTTGTTCCTCTCATGACTATCTACCACACCTAAGTGCTTTAAAGAAAGTTAAAAACCAAACTTGTGAAACAAGTGACCAAAGTCAAGTTGTTAAGTTGTGCTATTCATTATGTTTTTGAGATTCTAGACAATTCCAAGGGATATAGCAAGAAATCGGAGCCTGTTCAAAGATGCTTTTCTGTGTTGTAATCATATTTAACAGTCATATAACTGACTTGACAGTATCCAGAGATGATGATTCAACTTGCTTATCTTCTTGGTTCCAAAAAAAGTCACAAAAAGCTCATAAAACAACAATAACAACAACAACCAGACACAGACAAAACAGAGAAATATCACAGGTAAATAAATTAGACCTGACTGTGAAATGTTTGGTTGGCTCCTCAGGTTTGGGTGTTCTCTTGTCTGCCTGGCTGTCTGTCTGTTTGTCTTGTTGTTCCTGTCATCCTGCTCCTAGAAGAACAAGCATGTGTTCCTGAGAAAGGGAGCAGAATCCCTGATCTGGATTTGCTTAAGGCTTAATGGTTCTCATGGTGAGCTTCATAGACTTAGGAGGAATTAACAGAGTTTACTATACTGTAAAAATTTAAATGATGGAACACAAAAACATTTCCCCAATTTTAATGCTAAAATCTAAACACCATTAAGTCCAGATCTTAATTCTTCCACTAGGGGCTTAAAAAAGAGAATGAGAACAGGAACCAAAGAAGGTTTCCAGGAAAGGTCTGGCCTCAGCATGATGTTGGGGGGTGGGGGTGGGGGGGTGTTCTACCCCAGGCTTATCTAGCCCAGGGCAGAAAGAGGTAGAATTCTATTCTCAGTCACTGGTTGGGTCAGCGGTGGGTGTGGTTTGGGCACAATTCTGGGTTTCTAGAAGTGCTATGACACGAATTAATTGGAAATTGGAACTCAGAACTTAGAAGACTCCAAAGGGCTCAGTGACACTTGGACAGAACTAACTGCAGCCGTGTTGTGGGTGTTTACTCTCTACTTTGTCCTTCTATGGATCTAATTCTGGTCAGTGACAGAAAGCAGCCAGCGGTGTGGAGGAAGACTCTTAGGGGATTGAACTCTTAGAGTAGCTTTAGGAATTGCCAGATCCCAGAGGAGTCTGGCTGGCAAGAACATGCCCTCCTACACAATTTAAAAACACGTTTAGACAATCTAAACATATGCCCCAACACCAGCATTGTGGGGAAGGCAAACACTGATCAGATTAAAGTGGTTTTTATCGTAAGCAGTTTATCCTCTGAGATTCACATATGTGAAACAAGTTTGCTCAACTACAGAAACTGTAATTAGACTATCAAGTTTTGAGAAGAGAAACGGCACCTGTTGGTTGCACTTCTTTTCAGAGACTTACAGTGTGGATAATGAATAAGATCAGATCAAGCCCACGCATGGAAGTCATTAAAAATAAAATCAAATCTAACAGAAGCATCTGTGCCAGAGACAAGCACATTAGGGCTGAAAGCTGGGGGACAGGTCCCCAACAGTGTGACAATCACGAAAGTGCAGAAGACATTGGGAGATTTTTTTTTTCCTCTCTGTGGTATTTTTCAGCGTAAAGTTCAACACCTGCATTTCAGAGACTCGAGTGAGACAGGGTGAGTAACATTTCACAGACTCTTCTGTAAAGTAGCATTTATGCCATTCACATTTATACTTTATTAAGAAAAAGAAGAACTACAACGTTTGGGGGATCTAGCTCAGTGGTTGAGCGCCTGTTTGGCTTTCGGAAGGAACCGGGTTTGATCTCCAGCCCCGCAAAACCAGTGCCACCAGAAAAACTGCCCGCCAAGCAGCACAACACCCCCAAGTATAGGACACTGAGAAATCAATACAAAGTTCCTTTTAGAGCTGATGGACTGCAACAGAAATGAGGGAGATTCCGTGGTCTTTTAGATCACAGAGAGGAGATAGCCGCTCTTCTCCCTTGCTAGAGGACTCAGTTTGAGTCTCTGTGCTTCCCAAGAAGAGAGGGAAATGGATGAACAAGGTCGTTGGTTTCTCTCAACTGCTTCCAACTCAAACAAGAACAACAACAAAAAAAAAACGCAATAGGGGGCTGGTAGCTCATTTGAAGCAGCAGCTAATACTTAATCATTTACCCCGTGTGGATCTGGCGCTGGGGTAATCATTTCTCACCCATTACCTAATTTAATCCTTTCTTAATCCATTGAGTAAAGGTTTCAGTTTACTGATGAGTAAACTAAAATTCACAGACAGTAAGCGACTTGCCTGAGGTCACATAGCTGCTGAGTAAGGACGTGAGCCTGGGATGCAGGTGTGACTAGCTCCCAAGCGCCAGTTCATAAACTGTGCCAGGAAGAGATTTGATAAGACCCGGTGTTTTGCAAGGAGGAAAAAAAAAAAAAATCAAGAGACTCCATTTTTGTTCAGCATTTATCAGCAACACTTCTTTCTAGGGAGAGTTCAGAAAGCTAACTATTGTCATACAGACTGCAAAGGAGACCAAGTGTCCTGTCTGAGGCCATGCCTGTCTTCCCAATGCTACCATTGCATAACTACTCTTTATACAGTCTGCGAATTATACTGCTGTATAATGGATTTTAAATTGCATGTTTAAGTAGACTAAGAACTCTATAGTTAGTGGGTTATATTTAAGAAGCCACAGAGTAGATAAGGCACACAATTAAAGAATCCATTTCTTCCAAACCCCTCATTTGTGTTAGGATGTTCAGTTACCATCCTCCATGCACAGGCCAGAGTTTTGATCCAGTAGTAATGAAGTCTGGCCCAGAAGTCTGCAGACTGAATTATTTATCAGAAGCCATTACTTAACTCACATTTGACACAACTGTTTACGTTCACAGACAATTTTGGGTTACCTGAATTTAGACAAGATTGGATAATCCTTGAGTAATCTGAGGTAAGAGGTAGAATTCTAACGTAGAAATGGTAGTTTGCTCGCATCTTAGTTGGGTTACCCTATGAACTGGACCATCAAGTCTCCTGTGTACACTCTTAGAAAATATTTACCTGGAGTCGCTCAGTAGGAGAGTGTCAGCTTGGGTGCTTAAGACTACCATGTATGGCACATGCATGTAGGTGCCCTTGGAGGACAAGAGAAAGCATCTGTCTTTTGGATCTGCAACTGAGGAGGCTGTGAACCACCCAACCTGTGTGTCGGACACTGAACTTGGGTCCTCTGCAAAAGCAGCAAATCCTACTAACCACCGAGCCACCATCCAACCCCAAAAAGGTTACATAGCATAGTACCCCATACAAGGAAAACAAAAGAGAAAAAACAAACAACTAAGCAAAATACTCATAACATGCTGATATAGAAGGACTTTAAATATAAGTAGATATAAGTTAGTAAGACTGATTTTCTTCTGTTTCTCTCAAGTGCCCAGAGAGTATGAACTATAGAAGAAAACATTCAGATTTTATTGGTTAAAAAACAATCAAACATGAAAACCATGCATTTTGCTTATTTTTTTTTTCTAAACAGATAAGAAATCAAATTTTCCCCTCACTAACTTAGCACTGGAAAGACTGTTGTTGAACAAGTAGACACTTCCTCAGTCACGACGGGTTATGTACTCAAAACCTGATTTAACTTGAGCTCTGGGGATGACGCCAGGGACTCTCAGGGCTTAACAACGCATAGGCATACAGACTCTCTGAGAGATACCCTTGGCTGCTCGGCATCTCGTCTGAAGACACTAGTGTTGTACAGGTTAGTTAGGATGCTATTTAGATAGTCATGAATGATAGGACTCGTTGGGTTGTCAGCATGACGACAAAGAGTGTTACACAACTTGGAAACACACTCATGGGCTGAACGTGACATTTGGGACATAGGTGAGCACTTCCTGGTTCTCACGGAAGACTGTACCTTATTGTCTCCATTAATGCGCAAGATGTCTGTAATATGGTCTGTCCATTCAGGGTTACGTTATAACTGATGGTTATTTTACAGGTCATTATATCTACAGCAGGACAGGAGACGTACTGTTGAAGAGAGCAACTAAAAAGAACTTCAAGTGACTTAATGTCAGAATCAGTTGTGCCGTGACAAAGACTATCTGGTTGTTTGTGTGTTAGTCACCCAACCTTAACCCCAATCCTCCCTCTCTCCCCAATCCTCTTCCTCCAGGATTTACAGGATGCCTGTTATGACCCAGACA
Organism: Mus pahari; assembly: GCF_900095145.1. Classification (NCBI taxonomy): domain Eukaryota; kingdom Metazoa; phylum Chordata; class Mammalia; order Rodentia; family Muridae; genus Mus; species Mus pahari. The sequence continues at coordinate 110,200,302 of NC_034592.1, forward strand.
CTCTAGTAGGCACTGCATACACAGCACTAAATAAAATAAACCTCAACTCTCTTCATAGATTTGTTTTTTTTTTCCTGTTTCAAGTACATCAATTCTGTAATGATATGGTTTGGCCCTTATGTCAACTATTAAATATCATCTCTTGGCTCCACATCCGCCCATCCTTCCATCTTTCTGGTTTGATGATGTCAAATGGGCTCTGTGGAAACTGTCTTTCTGCTTTGCCCATTGCTTCCTGTTAGGTGCACGACAGATAAAGGGACTTCCTCTTGCCTATGAGTTTCTTGCTTACTTGTCCTGGTACCCAAGCTTCTTTACGCTGGTGAAGTTGGCTTGATCATGTATCAGCACTGTCAGCTGTAAGTCATTACAGCCAGAGCTTGTTTAGCACTTCAGGAAACATTTTCATCACCTACTCAAAGACTGCAGCTCTTCCAACCGTCTTTCTTTTTCCCCTTTTGGATAGGGTCTGGAATTCACTATGTAGCCCAGGTGAGCCTTGAACTCTACACAGCTCTCCCAAGTCTCCCAAGCGCTGTGATTGCAGGTCCAAAGCACTCCACCTACTGCACGCCCTCTTTGGATCTCACACAGTCCCTTCCTAGAACAGGCTGTAAGACTGTAGTACTAGCAGCCGGGCAGTGGTGGTGCACGCCCTTAATCTCAGCACTTGGGAGGCAGAGACAGGTGGTTTTCTGAGTTCGAGGCCAGCCTGGTCTACAGAGTGAGTTCTGGGACAGCCAGGGCTATACAGAGAAACCCTGTCTCAAAAACCAAAAATAGATTTTTTTTAATGTATATGTATGTGTGTGCAGTGCTCTCAGAAACCAGAAGAAAGCATTAGATTTTCTGCAACTGTAGCTATAGACAGTTGTGAGTGGTTATGTAGGTGCTAGAAACCAAGTCTGGGTCTTCTGCAAAGCAACAAGCACTCTTAGCCAGAGAGCTGTCTCTCCCACCATAGCACAGCCTTCTATTACTCAATTTTTTTTGGGGGGGGGGTCTCTAATCTTCTCAGTTTTAACTATCTTAATCTTTTCCACTCTATGGGTTTGAAGTCTTCTCACAATATAACTGTATCTATGTATTTATCTAAAATCATCATGTTTACTTTTTTCTCTTTTAACTCTCTATAACAGGCAGACAATAAGCTCCAAGTAACAGCTTTTTCTTGGATCTACGCTCTGCTTCTCCTCCTCTCCCTCCCCCCCACCCCCCATTCTGTTTCTAGAAGCATTTACTCACTTTGGGGTGTGTGGGTGTATCAGCATGCACACACCAAGGAGGTAAGGTCAGAGGACACCTGAGGGGACTGCGTCTCTCCTTCTGTCCTGTGCGCCCTGGGGACCATGCTTTTGTCCCGTTCCATACATAGACATTTTGGACTGAAACATAAAGAAATGTACGGAGCAAGAAAAAGAGATCTAAGTAAATCAGATCGAGGAGAAATCACAGTTTTGCTGTTCAGATGGGAACTCATCTGAAGTTGTTTAAGCTGGGAGCTGAGGCTGCTGCCCCGGACCTTGAACTTTCTTGGAGTTGCAAAATTACTGCTCTAAGAATGTAACCTGGAACCAGGCATGAGGACACAAATGGGTAAGTCCAGCACTTGGCAGACGAGGGAGCAGGATCAGATGTTCAGGGTCATCCTCGGCTACCTAGTTAGTTTTCAGCCAGCCTGGAATACATAAAACCATATTTTAAAGGGGGCAAGAGGTAGACATGGTGGCACATAGCTTTAATTCCAGCACCCAGGAGGCAGAGGAAGGCAGATCTCTAGGAGTCCCCAGGCAGACTGCTCTACATAGTGAGTTCTAAGCCAGTCAGGCCACACAGTGAAGGAATAAGGAGAAGGAGGAGGAAGAGGAGGAAGAGGAGGAGGAGGAGGAGGAAGAGGAGACACCACCACCATCACCCAAGCAGAGTAACCTGGAAATACCAATGACCATGAATGGCTGCAAATGTGAGTCAACTAGGACAGAAAGAGAATGATCTAGAAATGATAGAGACCTCAGAGACTTCCTGAGGTCTTGATCTTGAGCTGCCCAAAGTCAAGAGATAAAAATTATGGGATAGTCAGTAGGAACCAAAGTAGTGTCCAGTTAGTCAATCCAGTTTGCCCTTCTCAACCCCTGTCCAGTTGATTTCTGAGGCCCCTGGACTCCACAGTCTGGTAGAGTATTCCGGAAACAAGAGGAGAAGCATGCAGAGGAGATCCGTGCAGAGAGACACTCAGGAAAGAGACGCTATCTTCCCTGAGAGAGCAAGGGAGGCAAAGCTGAAGGCCAGGTACAGAGCCTATCACAGAAGACTGGAGGTTCTGCTTTCTCATGAAGGACTCTAGAAAAGGAAATATACGTTTACTCAGGAGACTACAGCGTGGTCAGAACCGAGGTGAAGAACAGGGAAATGCCACATCCAGGTAACTGCTAACACTCCCACCCCACAGGACCTTCCCCATTGAAGGTCCTCACTTGTCCCAGCAAGCTTGCTGGCAGCCAAGATGAAGGATGCTGTGTGGGATACTGTTTGGGGTTCAGCAGAGAATCTACCTGGGTCCTGGGCTGTGGCTCCTGCCCTTCCTGATTGGAGGCTAAGAGTCAGAAAATGTCTCAGGTGTGAGGCACGGGCGGTGGGGGTGGGGGCAGCAACCTCTGCCCTATGACATCCCAGCAGATAGGTCACCTGGACTGAGCACCAAGGTTTTGAACTACTCTTGTTTAACCTCCCCTCCGTCCCCCAAATAACTGTTGGGATAAAACTCAATGAAATCCCTGTCTATTGGGTTAAGAGGGTGCGGTGGGAGGTTTGGGTCAAAATGAGCAAGGGTCTGGAATTGATTAAGACCTAAACAAACAAAATAGCCATTCAGGATGGTCCTCCTTGCCTGCATGGCTTAGGTAGTATGGGTATAAAAGGGAGGGATTGTCTTAGACTAATGAGGAGTTCTAGCTCAGCCCTGAAAAGAAAAAAGCATTGGTTGGATGTGTCTGCAGACCTGTTATCAGAGTTGGGAAACTGCTGATCTCCACACAGTTGATATAAGCAGCTCCTTCAGCTCTGTGGAGCAAGCTGAAGGTTCTGTGCTCCTGGTTCATTTCTGAAAAGTAAAGGCGGGTAGCCAGTCACTCAGAGTGCAGGGGACTTTCCCCTGGTGTTTGAAATCAAAATCAAACAGAAATACCCATGAAAAGCAAGAACAAAACATCATGAGATTCATAAAACTAAAGGATAAAAATCAAAGTGTAAATGAGGGCAAGCAAAGAGATGGATCAGAGGTCATCGCTGTGATGCGTGACCCAAGTGCAGCTCCTGGGACTCACGGGGTAGAAATTGCATGGTCCGGCATGCCTCCAGGAACCAATTCCTTATAGCGGAAACTTCCATTATTTACAGCAACAGTAGTTACAATCTTAGCTGAAGAGAAACTCTCAAGCCAAGAAGGAGACAATAGCGGGGCTGGAGAGATGGCTCAGCGGTTAAGAGCACTGACTCCTCTTCTGAAGGTCCTGGGTTCAAATATCCCAGCAACCACATGGTGGCTCACAACCATCCGTAATGAGATCTGATGCCCTCTTCTAGAGTGTCTGAAGACAGCTACAGTGTACTTACATATAATAAATAAATAAATAAATCTTTAAAAAAAAAAAAGAAGAAGAAGAAGGAGACAATAGACAAAGACTAAATTTGTGTTCAAGTAGGATTTAAAAAGCTGTGCCTTGGGAGACCAGCCTGGTCTACAAAGTGAGTTCTAGGATGGCCCGTGCTAAACAGAAAAACCATGGCTTGAAAAAATAAAACAAAACAAAACAAAAACAAAAAAGCCCACAAACCACCACCACCACTAACAACAAAACAAAACAAAAACACACAAACAACAACAACAACCAAAACAAAACAAAAAGAGAGATCTTTAGCTTTACAGATACTGTGAGCTCATTGTTCATAGATAACCTGGAAGAAGAACAACAAAGAACGGATTTTAACACGAAGGTGAACAAAGCAGAAAGAGCCAAGGAAAGGAGCGTTGAACTTGGGGGTGAAAGAAATCACGGCTGAACTATGAGAAGTGCAATTTTCACTTTTGCCTTGGGAAATACACTTTAAACCCAGTGTCAAAAAATGATCTTGAGAGACAAATTTGTCCATCTGCAAAAATTTTCCAGTAGTCATTGAAGTTACAACAGTCATGAGATAGATCGGAAACATTTGACATTCTTAATGAAGTGCCCAGACTTGTACCCAAAGCCTCATAAATGCTAAAAGAAAAAAAAAAGAAAAAAAGAAAAAGAAAAAGAAAATTATACATCTACACAGCCATAATTAAACCTAAAGTTGGGAGCCAACTGGAAAGGGTCAGTCTTAATTTATAATTAGCTGTTTGAAATTCCAGTAACTGCTAATGCTTAAAGTGAAAAGGAATTCCCAGTATGAATCCGGAATAAATGACATCAGGCTCAAAGCATCCTGAGTTTAAGCCTGAGGTGAGCTGGTCTCATCACCTTTGACTCTCTGTAACCTCTCAACTGCTTTCTTGAATTAAAGGGTTTGAAGAAGATTGTAATACTTACCAAGACAAGCCTATACTTCTGTGGTTGTAACGGGCATATTAGGGCCTGGGGCTGACCTCAGCTTCTAAACACTGTATCATTTGCTATCTCAGTTTGAATGTGTTATTTTATATTTGCTCCAGTCATATTTTCTTTTTTGTATGAAGTCAGGTGAGTTATTTCAAGGTGAACACTGATGCTCACTTGAATTTTAGCTATGTCAGGCTACGGACATAGAGAGTAGCTATTCAACATTAGGAAACCTTAAGAAACTTACTGCTTGCCCGGGGCTGCTGATTTAACCGCGAGACCGCCCTAAAAGTTAAAAAGAAGGCGTAATTGTAAACAAGAGTGCTTTTCTATGGGGCACCTATAGCTCATGGGGATTATGAGACATAGGAAACTAGGTGGGGCCAATTGGTGGGGTTCTGTACTGACAGAATTGGGTAGTTTAGCTTGGGCTGGTAAGAAAAGGAGATTCATTTTCTTTGCACAGCAAGGCAGTGATTAACCAAATACTTTTAGTAAAACTATAGTAAAACCTTTCTATTTCTGCCGGTTCTCTATAATCCACATCAGGGTTATTTTTCTTTTCAGGGACTGGAGAGACAGCCCAGTGGTTAGGAGCACAGACTACTCATTCAAAGACCTGGGTATGTATTCCCTGTACCTAAACAGAAGCTCACAATCGGTTGTAACTCCAGTTTCAGGAGATCTAGCGCCCTCCTCTGACCTCTGAGGGCACTGCATGCACGTGGTGCACAGACATACATGCAGGCAGAATGGCTATACACAGAAAATAAATATTTTAACCTAAATACCTATCTAAAACATAACTAAAAGATAGCACAGCTATTGAAGTTCATAAAGCAGAATACTTTTGCCCCTCATTACTCTTTTGGCTAAAATCTGCTTTTCTTATTTTTTGTTGTTGTTTTTTTTTTTTTTTAATTATAAGTCACTCTTTTTTCTTAGCTTTACAGCACACAATCTTTTTTTTTTTTAAAGATTTATTTATTTATTATATCTAAGTACACTGTAGCTGTCTTCAGACACTTCAGAAGAGGGAGTCGGATCTTGTTA
>NC_034592.1:110206209-110218709 GCF_900095145.1 Mus pahari
TGTGTAGCTCTGGCTGTCCTGGAACTCACTCTGTAGAGCAGGCTGGCCTCGAACTCAGAAATCCACCTGCCTCTGCCTCCCAACTGCTGGGATTAAAGGCGTGCGCCACCACGCCCGGCTAGTATCCAGATTTAAAAAAATAAAAACAAAAACAAACAAACAAAAAGCCCAACAAGCCAAGTGTAGCTCTGCAAGCCTCTAACCCCAGCACCACACATGGGAGGGGTGGAGACAGGAGGATTGCTGGCGTTTGCTGAATGCCAATTCAGTGAGGGAACCTATCTCAAGAGAATAAGCCAGAGAGTGATACAGGACACTCAGAGGAGGACTACACACAGGCGCGCACACGCGCGTGCGCGCGCGCACACACACACACACACACACACCAGAGAGTGATACAGGACACTCAGAGGAGGACTACACACAGGCGCGCACACGCGCGTGCGCGCGCGCGCACACACACACACACACACACTGACACAAAGTAAAATTAGTTTATAAAATACTTTAATACGGCATAACCAATATGCATGCTAATGTGCATGTGTTCACAAATATACACACCTGTACCTGCGAGTGTGCCTGCAAGTGCGTGCATGTGCGAACACCCTCCCTTTATTTTATAGTTAAAGATATATAATTAGAATAGTATCTGGGGAGAAAGGGGGTTAGGGAGAAAATAGAAACAAAATCCTGCTTTTACTACAGAGGTTCTTACCTCAAACCCCCAGACTTTCTTTACAGCTCCTTTTTTTTTTTTTTAAACTGTGGGTTTTTTTTTTTTTTTTTAAGATTTATTGGGGGCTGGTGAGATGGCTCAGTGGGTAAGAGCACCCGACTGCTCTTCCAAAGGTCCGGAGTTCAAATCCCAGCAACCACATGGTGGCTCACAACCATCCGTAACAAGATCTGACGTCCTCTTCTGGAGTGTCTGAAGACAGCTACAGTGTACTTACATATAATAAATAAATAAATAAATCTTTAAAAAAAAAAAAAAGATTTATTTATTATTATATATAAGTACACTGTAGCTGTCTTCAGACACACCAGTAGAGGGCATCAGGTCTCATTACGGATGGTTGTGAACCATCATGTGGTTACTGGGGTTTGAACTCAGGACCTTCAGTGTTCTTAACCGCTGAGCCATTTCTCCAGTCCCTACAACTCCTTTTTGCCTCTATCTATCCACCCATCCATCTATCCCTGCCTTCCTCCCCTCATATGGAGGAGAGTTTTCAACCTTTCCTGCTTTTCGTACATGCCTGTTGCTGCTGCTCCAGGCCCTCCTAAGCCTGTAGCTCTACTACAAGTTTCATTGCACTGCAGTTTCCTTACTGACATTACTGCCTTTCTCTCCAGCTGACACTGCGGTCTGTCCTGGCTCACTTTCCCACTGACATTCCTTTAGTCTCTTTATTCCTTTAGTATTTACAGTTGTTTTTGGCTTTTTCCTCACTTTGTGGTAGACATTGTGGTAGTTATATAAGTCACATTGCCCCCCCCCCCCTTCAGCTCCATCTCCTCTGAGCCATCTGCCTTGGAATTCTCAATGACAGACCTTTCTTTTCTTGTAACTGTCTTCAGACACACATACCAGAAGGGGGCCATTACAGATGGTTGTGAGCCACCACATCAGGACCTTTCAGAAGAGCAGTCAGTGCTCTTAACTACTAAGCCATCTCTTTAGCCCCGACAGACCTTTCTCTCTCTCTCTCTCTCTCTCTCTCTCTCTCTCTCTCTCTCTCTCTCTCTCTCTTTTCTTTCTCTCTTTCTTTCTTACTTTCCTTCCTTCCTTCTTTCTTTTTGTTTTGATTTTGTTTTCTGTTTGTTTTTTTCAAGACAGGGTTTCTAGCCCTGGCTGTTCTGGAACTCACTCTGTAGAGCAGGTTAACTCACTCTGTAGACCAGGCTGGCCTCGAACTCAGAAATCCACCTGCCTCTGCCTCCCAAGTGCTGGGATTAAAGGCCTGGGCCACCACTGTCCAGTTTGGACAGAGATTTCTGAAACATTGTTCACATTGTTTCCTTGTTTGAAGCCCCCCAGTAGCGGTGTTCACATGGAGTCCCAGCCACTAGGGGCTGAGGGGAGAGGAAACACCTTCAGTGATGCTGTCTATGAACGCTTGCTGTTCCTCAGCTGTTCAGTGTTGCTTCCTTTCCTAATGTCATTCTCTTTTAGGGAACTCTCCTTTCCCACTTGATACAGTCTAGAAACTTGAGCATGTGATTTCTTAATGTTTTCTACTTTTGATTCCTTTAGAAGCCTGTTAAGAAGACCAAACACAGCTAGATACTTACTCACCTTGCTTTGAGACCACTACCATAATCCCACTATTTGGCCTTTCCTGGGCCTGCTTCTTTAGCCTTTCTTTCGGCTCTGGAAGCTCCTCACATCTTTCCTATACTTTCTTCCAGTGAAATTTGTTGGGAGTAGCAGCTCCTGATGCTTACAAGCTTCGGGCTTCCCAAGGCCACCGTCTCTTGCTCTGTTGCACAAAGTGTACGTTTCCTTCCTACTTCCAAGTTCCCCCATAATCTGGCCCCAGCTTTGTTTCCTTTACCCAGACCAGAGCCATCATAGTCAGTTCCTGACTTTGAGAAATATCACACCAGTCTTGCCTCTCTCTTTCATTCATGTCTATGCGTTCCCTGATTCCTCAAGGATCTGTCCAGGACTTATGATGAAAACAAACGTTATGTCTTGTATTATCTAACACAGTCTTTGCAATATTAGTGCTCAGTATCTGTCATGAGTTTCCCTGTTAGTATTGATTAACCTTTGTATTTGCAGGGACATTTGATAGACCAATTTTTTTTTTTTTTTTTTTTTTTTGGTTTTTCAAGACAGGGTTTCTCTGTATAGCCCTGGCTGTCCTGGAGCTCACTCTGTAGACCATGCTGGCCTTGAACTCAGAAATCCACCTGCCTCTGCCTCCCAAGTGCTGGGATTAAAGGCGTGCGCCACCACTGCCCTGCGATAGACCAATTTCTTACCTTCCCAATTCCAATCTTAGACAACCATGGTCAAGATGTTTTTCCTTACATAAACCTATTTTTTTTGTGTGTGTCTTGTCTTGTCACCCCTGGCTCCTCTGATGGCTTCAGGTTGGCTTGTGTGTCTCCAGGTAGATGAGTGATTTCTGCTTACACTGTGGAGTCAGTCATAATATGCAGATACAGTGTATCCTTAAATGTAAGGCAGGCATTCTTAACCCAGTATGATCATTAGAATCACTTCAAGAGCTTTAAAAAAATAACCACCCTGGATCCTCAAATCCAGGAGTGGAGAGTTCTTGCATGTCTCTAATAAGCAGCCAGAGTTAAGAGCAGAGTGAATATTCAACCTGAATTCTGAGCGGAATCAACCTTTCTTAAGTTCCCAGGAAGAAACGTTTCCCCTCTTACCCATGAGACTGACCCATCACAATAACCCCTGTCTCCTTGAACATTTAGACTTTCTTCCACCATGCACAGTGCCACACATAGATATTTACGCAGCAACTGTCCTGGCAGTAGAAGGTTCAGCAGTTAGTGAACAAGGAACAGACAAGAAACAAAAAGCCTCTGTTTGAGATTCAGGGAAATTATTACAAGGAAGTTCCTTAGAGTAGGAAATCAAATTCTATAGGCAATCTCCTGAGCAGGCAGCCGCCCTTAGTATCAGACAGAGTCAGGGAGACAGTTGTATCATCTCCCTAAGTAAGGAGACACTTGTCACCCTGGGGCACTATTAAGTCTCTTCAGTCTGAGACATCTTTTTCAGAGTTAAATCGGACTGATTCGTTTCAGCTGAGCTTTGGCTGTGGCATTGGGGTTTTAGGCTCTAAGATTCAAACCATACTCTAAACTGCAGAAGATCTTCTGGGATACATAATATCTACTTAGGGAGTAGTATCTTTTAAATCAGAGCCAATACGGTGGAGGGTACATGATGGTTGGGCTGAAGTCATCTCTTACAATAACCCTCAACACAAGTTTTGAAAGGACCAGTGTCCTTGGCACAGGATACACCAAGACCAGGTTCTCAGCACAAAGGTTTATCTGTCCCAGAGGACAAAGGATACACAGGAGAGAGATGTGGCTCATAGGCAAACAGCAGCTTATAAAGTGAAATGGGAAACCCCTTGTTAAGAAGAGTTGGTTTGTTTTGATTGACATGATAATTAGGTAGCCAAAAGGGGGGCTTTTGATTACTTGACTTCAATACTTTGATAGCTGGATCTTGGTGTTATCCTCAGGAGGAGGAAGTGACCAAATAAAGGAATAGACCTTGGTGGCTAGCTTTAGGAATATAGTCTAATGGTTAGGTCGGAGAGGGTAGGGGGAGAGCAAGGCCTGCCAGTGCCAGGTTTGCCGTGCTCAGGCCTGCTAGATCCCTTCAAGTTTTGTGTTCTTTTTATCTCTACCAGAAATAATTGAGTTGGGTTTTTTTTTTTTTTGGTGTTTTGTTGTTGTTGTTGTTGTTTAAAAAAAAAAAAGCCCAATCACTCTAGAGAAAAGGTTACTCAGACTTCAAGAAAAACAGTTGTAAGAAAGTAACCTAGTTTTCTCAGGTCTCTTTTTAAAGAAGCAGTCACACTATGTTTCCAGGCTTGTCCTGAACTATCTCAGCCTCCCAAGGAGCAGGGTCTCCAGGCACAGTGACTGGCTCGTTTTGTGTGTCAACTTGACACAAAAGAGAAACAAGCTTCAGGTGAGGAAATGCCTCCATGAGATCCAGCTGTAAGGCATTTTCTCAATTAGTGATCAAGGAGGGAGGGCCCCTTGTGCTTGGTGCCATCCCTAAACTGGTAGCCTTGGGTTCTATAAGAAAGCAAGCTGAGCAACCCCGGGGGAAGCAAGCCAGTAATGAACATCCCTCCATGGCTCTGCATCAGCTCCTGCTTCCTGACCTGCTTGAGTTCCAGTCCTGACTTCCTTTGGTGATGAACAGCAGTATGGAGTGTAAGCTAAATAAACCCTTTCCTCCCCAACTACTTCTTGGTCATGATGTTTGTGCAGGAATAGAAACCCTGACTAAGACAGCATGCATCACCACATCCAGTTCTCAAATTTGTTTCCATAAACACTATAAACTAAGCAGGCATGTTAAGACTGGGATGCAGTTTTTAATCTCCATATAGTCACTGTATGATATGTGATTTCTTCCCACACCGGATAAAAGAGCCTATCAAGATAGGATGTCTCAAAGCATCTAGAAACAGTCATAGAATACAAGCAGAGGAGAAAATCTGACAGAAACTGAAGCTCTCGAGATGAAATGAAGATGAGTAGATAGGAAGTAACTGAAGAAGTAGTTTAATAAAGGATGTCATTGTACTCAGGGATTCTTAAACACTATCCTAGGGATAAACTTTATATTAAGAGGTATTATAACCAGGGTAATCACAATCTATGTTTTCTTAGGATTGACCTGATTCTAGCATTAAATGTCCTTAGTCTAGGGAAATCTTTAGGTCTCAGGCATCTGAGTCCACTCGGTCACCTTAGTCATACTTCATCTTCATGGACAGTTAATGGATATAAGAAAGTCTATGAGTTAGGACTCCATTGAACTCTTGAATTAAGACAACTGAGTGGGCTGACAACCACATGCTGGCGATCCCAGAAAGAAACAGGAGGAGCCGGGCGTGGTGGCTCATGCTTTTAATCCCAGCACTCGGGAGACAGAGGCAGGTGGATTTCTGAGTTCGAGGCCAGCCTGGTCTACAAAGTGAGTTCCAGGATAGCCAGGGCTATACAGAGAAACCCTGTCTCAAAAAAAACCAAAAAAAAAAGAAAGAAAGAAAGAAAGAAAGAAACAGAAGAAACAGAAAGGCCAGAAGCTCAGATCATCCTTAGCTATCCAGTGAGTTTGAGGCCATTACAGAACACATGAGAACCTGTCAAACAAACAGCCCTAGATACCCTCCCTCCCTTTGCCAGAACTAGTGTTCATAGCACTTAAGGCAGTGGAAGTGACACTCACTGTCATCATAGTCCTGCTATATTTGTCCTGTTTGTCAGAAGCAGCATAGTCACTGGCCAATCAGAGAACACCAGGATAACACTGGTGGCACATACCTATAACCGCATCCAGGAGGCTGAGGCTTGGTTTAAAACCAAGGTGAGCTCCATAACACCATTTCGTTTCCATTAGCAGATGTCTCTCAGCACCCTGCCTGCCACATCCACCCCTGCCCATACCCTCTCCCCCTCCCCCACACCCCCCACACCCCTCCCCAACATCTCACAGCAACAGAGCATTGCTCTGCATTGACATTCTGTTCAATGAACTTACTACAGAATGCTGAGTGTGGGTAAGGAAGGTGAGGTGGGAAGGTCATGAGGGAATGGCCCTCGCACCTTTTTAAAATGAGAGAAAGAATTAGATTATAGGATTGTGTTTTTGCTGTTGTTTTTGTCTCAGTAGACAAGGCAGCCCTGCCCTGGGCCTGCTCCTTGGGGGTGCTCTCCTCTGTAACTGTGTGTGGTTCTAGCTCTTTTGTTTGAATTCTCAGGTCTGCTTCCTCCAGTCCTCACATCTGGATTTCTGTGATCCTCACTGGGCCAGCCTAACAGGGCGCCGTGTATACAGGCTGCTTTTGGTTTTCACATCTGTTAATCTGTTCAGCAACCACATAGAGCCCTGCCCAAGGTTTGCAGGTGCATGCCCTAGGGATTGGGTGGGACCACACAAGTTAGCATCTGTGAGGAACGGCCAGTGAACATGGCCCTGCTTTCTGACACCCACTCTGAAGGTTTATGGTGAAAGAGGACATGGTAGATCTTAGGAGAAATATATCGGCATATAAGTAATAGGTGCTGTTTATGTGCCAGGTGTCTATATAAAACTTTATGTAAATGAGTATTAGCTCACTTAGTTCTCATGACTGCATTTCAACGGGAAAGTTGCTATCCTCACTTTATAGGTGGGAAAACTTAAGTCTTGGATTCTGTAACATGCTGGAGCCTTGCTGCTAGTAAAAGACAAGAACTGTGCATAAACCCAAGGTGCTCACTTCAAAGTCGACACTCTTTTCTTAGCACTGTTCCCAATTATGTCTCCATCTGAACAAAACACAAGACAAAAATCCCAAGCAGAGATTGGGCACTGTGGATCATACCTTTAATCCCACCACACAGGAGGCAAAGGCAGGAGGATTGCTGCAAGTTCGAGACCAGTCTGAGCTATGTGAGACCTATCTTAAAGAACAAAACCAAGCACACACAAAAAGACAGAACTCAGAGTTTCCAGCTTTCTTCCTAACACATGAAGATAATAGAGAGGATAACCATGAATCCGTGCACCCACCAGATATATGCAAGCTTCCAGAACCTTGCTCTTGAACTTTCTAGTCTCCAAAGTTTTCAACAACAAATGTTTGTGGGACTGGAGGTGTATCTTTGAGGTAGAGCACTGTCTAGTGGGTCCAAAGCTCCAGGTTCACCCCTGAGGGCTGCAACAGACACACACATACAGCAGATCTCATGGTTTACTACACCTGGTCAATGACATCCTTACAGCACCTTGATCTAGGATAAGAAGAAAATCAGGGGTCCAGCAGATTCCATGAGGATCTTGTAACCCAAATGGAGATGGCCAACAGAATCAGGCAACCCCCAGCCAGATCCTGACCCAGATTATGCAATGTCGCCTCTCTCCTCTCTCTTCACTCCTTTCTAGAAAGACTGTAATTCTGAGTGGCAGGAACTGGACAGATCCTAGACAGACAGCAAGCATAGGAGAAGAGGCCACAGATAAATATTAAAAACGGCTTTTATCGTCACCTCCAGATCTAAGAAAAAGGCCTAGTAGGTTTTAAGTCTTGCCAGAAGAACGGTTCACGGGGGTAAGGAAGGTGCAAGGGCTGTTTTGAGTGTGTTTACCTGAAGCTGTGGACCTCCTTAGCTGACCAACTGGAAGCTAAAGAAAGAGAATTCATCCCAGACCACCAAAAACCTCTTAGCCTCTCCAGCCCCTCAGAGAAAAAATGGACTTCAGTGTCTAAGTCTCCTTTGTGCTCTTCAGGAAACCCTCCTCTGTGTGCGCTCACACTTTTAAAGGTTTGTTACAAACCTTTAAACACTGCCTGCTGTGTCTGAGACTTTTTCTTTTTTCCCTACCTTTAAATTCTTTTTTGTTTTGTTTTGTTTTGTTTTGTTTTGTTTTTTTCGAGACAGGGTTTCTCTGTGTAGCCCTGGCTGTCCTGGAACTCACTCTGTAGATCAGGCTGGCCTCGAACTCAGAAATTCACCTGCCTCTGCCTCCCGAGTGCTGGGATTAAAGGCGTGCGCCACCATGCCTGGCTCCCTTTAAATTCTTTAATTGGTGGAGAAAATGAACCTAATCTAGACCAGTAGCTGATAACATCTGTTGAATATTCACTCTCCTACACTAAAGTATTTATTCTCTTCTTTCAGAGCATTATCCAGAATGAAGAAAAGGAATTGGATTGAAATACATTGAAATACAATGCTTGGTAGGATTTGAGTATGAAAATGTGACTTTTTACCCCCTTAGTCCAGAGAGGGGTTTGGGGTTATTTTTTTGTTTTGTTTTAATTTTTTTTAATTTATTTTTTTCTCAGTTTCCCTTCCTCTCTTCCCAGTCCCCTGTCCCATCATCTGTCTGTCTGTCCATCTACTCCTCCTCTGTTTCTCTTCAGAAAAGGGCAGGTTTTCCATGGATATCAACCAAACATGACATATCAAGTCGCAGCAAGACTAGACACCTTCCCGCATATTAAGGCTGGATGGCAAATATGACCTTTATTGATGTTGAAATATATTCAAATTCTTGTCTAACTCACAGTGGGGGAATTATTAGCATAAGTAAGTTCTGGCTGTGAGCGGACTTTATCTTTTTGCATTGGAACTTAACGAAGAGAAAACAAAGGCCTGAAGCTTGTGTACCCTTGAAGCAACAAGTGCGAGTAGAGCGAATAGCCCGGGCTGGGGCCGGGTTGTCCTCCATTCCTAAGGCTAAGATCTGTGTGTTTGCCTTCTCCTGGGCCACAGCACTGATTTCTGGATACCACCTTTGTCAACAAGAATTCACACCCTCAGGCAAAAGCAATGGGGGCAACCCAGTCTCCTCTAATCAGTACAGAGAGAAGAGACATCGCCTCCACCTCAGAACTGGCAAAGCAGACTGCAGTGAGGTAGAGCTCACACTGCCCTGACACAGAGATTACCCGCAGGCTCCTCCACTGCAGATGTGTCCGCACACAGGTTTCCTGACGTGCTCTTCACGACCTTTGCAGGCTGTGTGGCTCAGGATTCCGTAAGGAACTCAAGTCAGACCATTACTTCAGAACGAAGGCTGACGACAACAGGAAGTTTTTACCTCTTTCTAGACTGGGAAACTGTAGCTTTCTGACAAGAATGTTCTAATAAATCTACTTCGGCTTGCTTCTTTAATCCTGGCGCTCTGCCTGCAGGATCTTGTTAAACCAACCACATTTAAAAGGTCAGAACAGTGGCTCGGAGAAGCCTGTCATTAAGTAGGGCAAGAGCTAAACCTTCACAAGTTATTTTATGCCTCCTTCAATGCAACACTGAAAATTAAACTACTATAAATGCACAAAGACTTTGAAACACTCCCCTTAATAAGGCCTCAGTGTTAGATGAGCTTCTATGGATTTTCCTTCCTGTGAAAAAGAAACTGGCCTTGAATCTCCAAGCAGCTGGAAAGGAACCCAAATGGAGACACCAGCGGAGACCTCATCTCCTTCCTCCCGTAAATTCTGAATCCCGGTTCTTAGAACTTGAGTCAGAAGCAAATTTGACTTTTTTATTAATTTATTTTTATTTCATGTGTGCACTGGTGTTTTGCCTGCATGTATGTCTGTGTGAGGGTGTCAGATCCCCTGGAACTGGAATCACAGACAGAATAAGCTGCCATTTGGATGCTGGGAATTGAACCTGGATCCTTTGGAAGTGCTGCCAGTTCTCCCAACCTCTGAGCCATTTCTCCAGCTCCCAGAAGCAAATTTTAAATAGCACTAATCTACCATAAATTATAAGGAAAATAGCTTTCTTTACAATAAAAATATTCTTCAGATGCTGTAATCATAGGGACATTATTGATACATGACTATTAAAGTAAAAAAAGCATTAGAATGAGAATCTATCATCCATCCATCCATCCATCCATCCATCTATTTATTTGTGTTGGAGTCTCACTCTATGAAGCTCTATCTATAGTAGAACTCATTATGTAGACCAGGCTGGCCTTGAATTCTGCCTCCTTAGTGCTGAGATCTTTTGGGGGCCTGGAGGATGACTTGGTGGTTAAATGAACTTGCTGTCCTTGCAGAGGACTAGAATTTGGTTCCCAGCACCCACATAGGCAGTTCACCACTGCCTATAACTCCAGCACCAGGGGATCTAATGCCTTCTTCTTGCCTCTGTGGGTACCAGCATGCATGTGCTGCACATATGGACAAGCAGGCACACACAAATACACATTTAAAAGAAAAGAGAAACAACAGAACTTTTCTGGAAGTCACAAAGGGCACTTTCTTTGTCAGTAGCAAAATGAAAGGTTAGAATGAAGGTAAAGAATTATTTAAAGAATCCTGAAAGTACATTGAAAGCCTTAGCTTTTATACGAGGTCTGATTTGTTGCTGTAGATTCTTCCCAGTAGTTGGATTTGGCATTCAAATTATCTCATGTGACTCTCATAAAACTTGAAGTCTTAGCCAAGCATTGATATACACAATAAAAAATACAAAACAAAAACCTGTTTTCCTTCAGGGGCAGCTGGAAGGTTAGTAATATATGTACACATACATGGTAATTAAAGTTAAATTTTAATGACTTTTTATGGCTGGGTAATAAATTGTATGTAAATGAGACAGGGGCGGAGACTTAGTTTATATTACCTGTCAAAGAAGTACTGATTGATGTTCTGGAAAGGAGCCAGGGAGATCTGTCCTCATCCTAACTCAGCCACAATTGGTCCTTAGCCAAGTCAGTCAGCTTCGCCATCTGTAAAATATGACTGCCTGGCTTAGGCGCTGTAACTAATATTTGTGTTGTGTCGCGTCTTCAAAGTTTTCTTCTGTGTGTGATCTCACTTAATTATTCAGATTCTACAGGTCAGAAGGATAGTTACTGTTGAGCTCATTATAGAGATGGAGATAGAAAGGCTCGTGAATGTAAAATATGTAATTAGAGTTGTACAGACTGTAAATGGCAGAGGTAGGATTCAGACTTGGCTGTCTGGGCACAGTTCTGTGTAGGTAGTCACCATTTCTACCATCTAAAATGTCTGGCCTAATAAGGTTACATTTAGTCATTGCTCAGTTATGGCCAGACTTTTAAAGGTGCCTTTTAACAGTTTTCAACAGGTACAACATGTTCTTTAGCCTGTGGGACCAAATGCTTTTATGGTTCCATTTCAGGTGGAGCCAATTAAGTATTCAGTTAATAGCCACACTTTATAGCTAAGGTAATTGAAAAGCCACATCACACTGGCTGCATTTTTTTTGCCACTCCAGCTGCTTTCAAGAGCTCACATTGATTTCTGCCTCCATAGCTTCCAGAATCTCTGGGTCAATATAAAAATTCTTTCTCTCATTACCTGTTACTAATGTGTGAAGAGGCCTAACAGTAACAACAAAACCTGTAAGTAAACTCTGGAGAGCCTTTTGCCAGCGTAGGACTAGAAAAATGCCTCAGTGTGTAAAGTGCCCATCACTCAAGTGTGAGGACCAGAGTTCAATCCCCAGAGCCTACGTGAGTCAGACATGATGGTAGTGCGTCTGAAGTCCCAGCACTCTTATGAGGAGACGAGAAGCAGAGATGAGAGAATCCTTGGAAGCTGTTGGGCCAGCCAGGCGTCAAAAGCAAGAAAAGACAAAAACCAAAGAGGAAAAGATGCAGTAACACATGTAGTAGAAAGCAAGGAATGATATGTAACCTCCTCACGCACAGTGGCATGCAAATGTCTGGATTCTCTCATGATAGAGCACACATGAGCATGACAGACAGACACACAGATAAAAGGCAAACAACGGTATGCCCATGCACTTCCCACCAGAAGTCAGTTCCAAACTTTGAAATTTCCTCACAAGCCATCCTTTCTGCAGCTTTCCATTTCCATAGGAAGTGAGTAATCGCTGTGTAACAGACCAGTAACATTACAGATTTGGAAATAGACCTAAGGAGACTTTACCAAAACTCATGGACAGGCAAAGGAAGGGAAGATGCTGAGTGGGGGTTATACTGAGGTAGCTTCATTTCATCAGTAATGTTCTAAAGGTCATTTAAAAATTCGAATACACTCTTACAAGAAATTTCCACAGACATGCATACTACCAAGGTACCAATACTAGACAGTCAGCATAAGTTACCAAGAGGGATTGTAGCTGTGTGGGTCTTGATCTGATCTAATCTAGATGTTTCCAAATGTTACAGAAGCATGTGTGAGAGCATAAGAAACTCTATCTGAAGCCGGGCGTGGTGGCGCACGCCTTTAATTCCAGCACTCAGGAGGCAGAGGCAGGCAGAT
>NC_034592.1:110221206-110225870 GCF_900095145.1 Mus pahari
GGGAACATATCACCACCAAATATGGACCTGTTTACCACAAGCTCCATAGCCAACAGGTGCCATCTTTAAAGTGCGGCTTTGGGTAGCCCAGGGGAGGGGCCGTATCCTCCTACAGATAAAGTTAGGAATTACATTGGTTTAGGAAAAAGGCATGATTAAGATCTCTGCTTGGGTCTATGAGCTCTCTGGCCATGGCTAACTGGTTGGCTGGGATTACAGTACCAAAAGTGGATTTCTGCCCATTGAGTGGACCTTCAATCCAATTAGACAGTGGTGGTTACAAGATAAAAGTGACTATTGACCACTGGAGCTATCTTGCTTTTTTATGCCTATGGTTCTTGTGTTTCACAGCTGGATAGGCCTATAGATTGCTCCTCTCACTGGGCAGCTTGTTTTAGCACCTTCACTTGTGTTGGAGCTAGTCCTCTGCAGGAGGCGCCCATATCAGTTCCAGTTCAGTTTCTCCAAGTCTGTGTCTGAAGTGTATGGTGTCTTGAGCAATAAGGCCTTGCCTTCAAGTTCTGGAAGTCAACGGAGGGCAGTGGCAATGGTCCATATTGGTTTTTGTGTTTTGTGGGAGGTTGGTGGGGGTGGGGTTGGTATTCTTCTGACAATAACTCAAGGGGGATTTCCCATACCTGGTACTGAGCCTTTTGAGGGGAGCATGATCACCTTGGATATAGTAACTCCATTTAAATAAATAAATAAATGTGTTTGCTCACTCACATAGCATGCCTTTATAAAGCTGAATCAGACTTTAGTGAGCATTTATATATGCCCTGAATGTTAAATTTTGTATTTAACTACTTACGGGACACCTCAACTTTTAAAAATGTTACCTTAGGGCTGGAGAGATGGCTCAGTGATTCAGAGTACAGTGTGTTCTTCCAGAGGATCCAGGTTCAATTCCCAGTACCCACATACAGCACCACTGCATGGCATGCATAATAATATGTATTATTTATATTCAATAATAAAGTGTTTTGATAAGAGCTTATCAAGCTTGATAATGTATTGATGAAATGTTTTAAATGAGAACTATGTATCTATACATTTTAATAAAAGAATATAAATCCTGAATTGTGTTTTCTATATAACCTATGACAAGTAGGTTCAAATTATGGCTTATCACTTGACTTATTATAAATTTGAGTATATTTCTGAAAAAAATGAACACCTCACATGCATATGGCATTTGTCTTTCTGGGTCTGGATTATCTCATTCAGTATATTTTCTAGTTCCATTCATTTTCCTGTAAATCTCTCTCTCTCTCTCTTTCTCTCTCTCTCTCCCTCTCTCTCTCCCTCCCTCCCTCCCTCCCTTCCTCCCTCCCTCCTTCCCTCATTTCTTTCTTCTTTCTTGAGATGGGGCCTCTCTATGTAGCTCTCTGGCTGTCCTAGAACTCACTGTGCAGACCAGGCTGGCCTTGAACTCACAGAGATCTGCCTGCCTCAGCCTCTCAGGCACAGGCATGCAACACTACATCTGGCCCCAATTCCATTTTTACAGCTGAACAGAATTCCATAGTACACATCACATAGTACACATCACATAGTGCACATCACATAGTGTACATCACATAGTGCGCATATACCACATTGTCTTTAGGTTGTTTGCATTTCCTAGTGATTGTGAACAGAGCAGCAATAAATATGGCTGAGCTCGTATCTGTGGAGTAGGGTGGTCAGTCCTTCAGGTGCACACCGAGTAGCATAGCTGGGTCATACGGGTGATCTCCTTTCAGTGCTGTGAGAGCTCTGCACACTGACTTCCATAGTGGAGGCATCTGTTTGCAGTCTCACCAACAGTGAATGGGGGATCCCTCCCCTTGAATCTTGGTTAGAATTTGTCAGTTTTTTCTTTCTTCTTTTTCTTTCTTTTTTTAAAGATTTATTTATTTAAGTAATTATTTAAGTACACTGTAACTGTCTTCAGACACTCCAGAAGAAGGCGCCAGATCTTGTTATGGATGGTTGTGAGCCACCATGTGGTTGCTGGGATTTGAACCACGGACCTTCGGAAGAGCAGTCAGGTGCTCTTACCCACTGAGCCATCTCACCAGCCCTTCTTTTTCTTTTTTAAAGATTTATTTTATTTATATGAGTACACTGTAGTTGTCTTCAGACATACCAGAAGAGGGCATCAGATCCCATTACGTATGGTTGTGAGCCANCATGTGGTTGTTGGGAATTGAACTCAGGACCTCTGGAACAGCAGTCAGTACTCATAACCTCTGACCCATCTCTCTCTCCAGCCTATCAACTGCTTCTTGATCTTAGTCCTTCTGACTGGGCTGAGATGAAAATCTCAGAGTAGTTTTAATTTGCACTTCCCCAATTGCTGAGGAAGATGAACACTTTTTGAGACATTTCTCAGCCATTTCTTTCTTTTTATTATTTATTTATTGTATATAAGTACACTATAGCTGTCTTCAGACACACCAGAGGAGGTCATCATATCCTGTTACAGACTGTTGTAAGTCACCATGTGGTTGCTGGGAATTGAATTTAGGACTTCTGGAAGAACAGTCAGTGCTCTTAACCACTGAGCCACCTCTCCAGCCCTGTTTTTTTTCCTTTGAGTACTTCCTATACACACACACACACACACACACACACACCTTTTGTTTTTGTTTTTCTTTTTTTTTTTCCTTTTTTTTTTTTTCCCCGAGACAGGGTTTCTCTGTGTAGCCCTGGCTATCCTGGAACTCACACTGTAGACCAGGCTGGCCTCAAACTCAGAAATCCACCCGTCTCTGCCTCCCAAGTGCTGGGATTAAAGGTGTGCGCCACCGCGCCCGGCTGTTTTTGTTTTTTAAGACAGGGTTTCTTCATATCACCCTGGCTGTCCTGGAATTCTCTTTGTAGATCAAGTTGGCCTGGAACTCAAGAGATCTGCCTGCCTCAGCCTCCCTGGTACTGGGATTAAAGGTGCACATCACCACCATCTTTAAGTGGATCTTTTTTTCCCCTCTGAGCTCTTTGTCTATTCTGCATTAATCCTCGATTGGATATATTGCTGGCAAAGGCTCCCGATTTTTAGGTTTCCTTTTCACTGGTTAATTGTTTCCTGCACTGTACAGCTTTTCAGTTCCATGAGGTCCAGTTTGTCAACTGTTGACCTTAATTCTTTGCAAATGGAGTCCCACTCAGGATGTCCCTTTCTGCACCTGTATCTTGTATGGTACTGTTTGGGCTTTCTTCAGCAAATTTGGTATTTCATGTTTCACATTGAGGTTTTGATCCATTTGGAGTTGGTTTTGTGCAAGGTGATAGCTATGGTTCTAAGTTCATTCTCCTGTCTGTGGGCATCCAATGTTTCTACCCCACTGGCCAAAGGTGCTTTTCTTCCTCCAGTGTGTACTTTTGGCATCTTTGCCAAGTATGAGACAGCTGGATTTCAGGCACTCATATCTGAGCCTTCTGATTTATTCCACTGATCTTTACCTCTGCTTTTGAATCATTACCAGGCCTTTCTGCCTCTACAGCTCCATAATATGTCCTGAAGTTTGGTATGGTCACCTCTCCAGGACTATTCTTTTTGCTCAGGATCGATTTGGTTATCTGGAGTCTTGGATGCTTCCATATGACTTTTAGGATAATTTTTTTCTATTTCTGTGATGAATGCCATAGGGGTTTTGATTGGGATTGTTTTGAAGCTGTAAATGGCTCTTGCTAAGATGGTCATTTTCACAGTATTAGTTCTGCTAGTTCATGAGCACGGCAGGTCTTTTATTTACTATTATATCTTCACCAATCTCTTTCTTCAGAGATGTAAAGTCTTTATTGTCAAGGCCTTTCACTTCCTGGGTTAGGCTTGTTCCTTGATATTTGATTTGAAGCAACTGTGAATGAGAGTGTTCCCATGGTCTCTTTCTCAGCGTGCTTGTTATTGGTATGGACGAAGGCTACTAATTTTGGTAAGCTGATTTTGAATCCCACTACTTTGCACAAAGTGTTGATCATTTTTAGTTTTCTAAGTGAAGTTTTGCTTCTCTTATGTTTAATATATACAAATAGGGATTGTATTAGTCAGGGTTCTCCAGAGTCACAGAACTTATAGAATGTCTCTCTATTTAAAGTCTATGGTCTAACTAACTCACTCAACAATGCTCAGCTGTGAATGCAAAGTCCAAGGATCTAGTAGTCGCTCAGTCCCACTAGGTTAGTTGTTTCAGCTGGGCTTCTGTAGAAGTAGCCCCTACAGATGAGCTGGCGAGTAAATGTAAGCAGAAGGACAAATCTTCCTTCTTCCAATGTCCTTATATCCAGCAGAAGGTGTGGCCCAGACTAAAGATGTGTGCCACCATACCTGGATCTGGGACTTGCTTTGTTCTAGCTTGTCCTTGAACCCAGAGATCTGCTTGCCTCATTCTCCTGGGATTAAAGACGTGTACTACCTTGGCTGGGCATAAGCTTTTCATGGCCACTGTGCCTTAAGCTCTCCATGCCCAGGTCCAGGTTAGAAACATGTGTTTTCCAGCCTCAAGATCTGAATCACGCCGGGCGGTGGTGACACATGCCTTTAATCCCAGCACTTGGGAGGCAGAGGCAGGTGGATTTCTGAGTTGGAGGCCAGCCTGGTCTACAGAGTGAGTTCCAGGACAGCCAGGGCTACACAGAGATATCCTGTCTCGAAAAAAAAAAAAACAAACCTCTGCATC
>NC_034592.1:110226983-110231032 GCF_900095145.1 Mus pahari
ATTAAAGTGTGTGCCACCACGTACAGCTCTGAACTGAATTTTTTAAAGTTGTCTAGACCCCGCTTTTGCAGTACCAAGGAATCACCTTGCAGATTGGCTCCCTCTCGGTCCCTCTATTGGCTGACCACCTCCTTGTCGTTTCTAAAGCTGTTCTATGGCCACGTCCCACAGGTTTCACATTTTTGAGCCTTTTAAGCTGTTGCATC
This sequence comes from Mus pahari, assembly GCF_900095145.1. Taxonomy (NCBI): domain Eukaryota; kingdom Metazoa; phylum Chordata; class Mammalia; order Rodentia; family Muridae; genus Mus; species Mus pahari. The sequence continues at coordinate 110,227,190 of NC_034592.1, forward strand.
ATTTTCTAGCCAATTCAGTATGCTAATTAAAGCTGCGTAAGAAGTTTTAGTGCTGCTTGAAAACTGGGAGCAACAGAGGTTTGCTTTTTTTTTTTCCCTCCAGAGCTGAGGACCGAAACTAGGGCCTTACTACCACTGAGCTAAATCCCCAACCCGGAGTTTTGCTTTTTATAAAGCTTATCATATTTCTGTTTCAAATGTGTAATTTTTCTTCCTTTAAACTTTGGTCCAAACAATGACCCCGTTTTACTGGCACCACAGTACAATTTAAAAATGTTCTATTGGATAAGATAGATTAAGGGGGATAGTGAACATCACCCAGGCCAGGGTAAAGAAAGCTTCGCTTTACTTTTTGGCAGTGTAACCACGTTCCTTTTCCCCGAGTCAGAAAAGTACCAGCTTTTCCCAGCATTTTTTTTTTTTAAGGTGGAAGAAAAAAATTGGGGGATGGGGAAAGTTAAGACAGGGTTTCATATTACCCAGGTTTGCTTTGAACTTGATATGGAGCAGGCGATGCCCTTGAATTTTCTTGCTCCTTCTTCCATCCTCAAGCGTTGGGATTACAGACAACAACCGCTACACACGGCTGGAAAGTAAGTTTTCTAATTTAAACTAATGAAAGGGCCTAAAGTTAAAAAAAAAAAAACAAACAGTAAACAAAATTTTACTTAGGCATAAAATATTAAATTCTAAAGAAAATCTGTTTTAAATAATTTAAACATTAAGATTTTTTTCAATAAATTAAACTTTATCTTTGCATAACTATTCTGTCAGGCAAACTTTTTCTTTTGTTGAGTTATAGGTACAAGAACAACTTCAAGATTTAAGACAAAATTTTCACTTATCACAAAGTTTCAGAGCTAAGAGCTCCTACAACGTGTTAAATTTTAGAGTGTTAAGAACACTATAAAGAAGACGGTGGGTCATGTCTGTAATCCCAGCACTTGGAGGCTGGGACGGGGTAATGGCACGAATTCATCAACCTTTTACTTGGGAGGGTCTAGAAAATACAAGATCATGCATGCACACACATTTCACCGCTAATAGAATGATCTTCATGTCTCCAGAGAACTCCGCTCTCCTCCCGGACTCGTGCGCCCCCAGGCGGTGTCTCCCGGAACTTCATACTGCTCGTCCTGCTCCGGCGCGAATAAAGATTTCTTATTCAAAACGCCGGAAGTGACTACGGAGGCCGGGAGAGTCAGCGTGAAGTAGCCTCGTAGGGAGGCAGCGATGAGCGACATGGTGGAGAGGACGCTGACCGCACTGCCGGGGCTCTTCCTGCAGAACCAGCTGGGAGGACCTGCGGCCTCCAGAGCACCCTTCTTCTCCAGGCTGGGCGGCCTCATCCGTGGCGTCACTGCGCTCTCGTCCAAGCACGTATGCGGCGGGGTCGGCAGGGCGGGATGGGGTGGGGCGGCGGGGCCGGCGACATCGGTCGCCTGGATGGACGCAGCCCGGCGTCCGCCCCAAGCTGCCTGCACCGACCGACCTCAGGGAGGCCGGCTTTCTGATTTGGAGGCCCGAAGACCCTCCGCGTGTTTTCTCATGGGGTGCTTTGAGGATTACATGAGCTGTCAATCGAGTGAAAATAGCCAGTGCGACCTAAAGCCTGAGCTATGGGCTCCTAGGAAATTCCTCTTCCCTGTTGAGGTTTTCGTTTTGTTTTGTTTTGTTTTGTTTGTTCGAGACAGGGTTTCTCTGTGTAGCCCTGGCTGTCCTGGAACTCACTCTGTAGACCAGGCTGGTCTCGAACTCAGAAATCCACCTGTCTCTGCCTCCCAAGTGCTAGGATTAAAGGCGTGCACCGCCACCACTGCCCGTCTCCCTCTTGAGTTGTAATTTAGTTCCTTCTATTTGGAAGCATCCCGTACTCGGACAGAACCCTCACTCCCCCCCCCCCCCCCCTTCCTCCAAAAAGGCCCCCCCCTCCCCCCCCCCCGGGCTGTTAATCTTTGCAGAGCTTGAGGTTTAGTCTAGACCAACGGGTTGGGCAAAGACGCGCTTTGAAAACTAGTAGTTATTATAGAAGTTATTAAGTTCCCACGTATTGTGTATAGTACTGACTCAAAGCCTCAAGGAGTGTATGTCTTGTTTGTTTGTTTGTTTGTTTGTTTGTTTTTTCGAGACAGGGTTTCTCTGTGTAGCCCTGGCTGTCCTGGAACTCACTCTGTAGACCAGGCTGGCCTTGAACTCAGAAATCCACCTGCCTCTGCCTCCCGAGTGCTGGGATTAAAGGCGTGTGCCACCACGAGGAGTGTCTTAACGTAATATTGTGTCATACTTTCTTCAGCAAGTATTTATCAAGCGCAACTATACGTTAAGTAATGAAATAGCAAAATACTTTTCTAAGAATTGATCTTCCATTTTAGACTTAACATAAATAACTATAGAGCGCTGTAAATGCCAGCAGCGAGGAGAAGAGAAACAAGATGCCTTTAAAGGTTTAAAACGGGCTTGTGTTCTCACTGGAAGCTGGTGTGTGGAAATGCTGTATGGAACAGGGCTTGCTGCGCATCCCATAATCATTATTTGTGTACTTAACAGATCTTCATGCTTTTCTGTTGCTAATTTGTATGAGAGGGCAAGTAAGTATTTTGTGTGTACATGTATATACTGAGAGAATGTGTGTGTGCTGGTGTGTGAGGATGCACGGACCCATGGCACGTGTGTAGGCTTTTGAGAACAGCTTTGGGTCTTAGTCCTCACCTTCCACCTAGTACGTGAGATCTCTCTTGACGTTTGTTTCTGTGCTGTGTACTCGGGCAGGCTGGCCAGGGAGCTTCTGCGGTGTTCTGTCTCACCATAGCAGGGCAGGGATCACACGTACACCTCACCACACCTGACTTTGTGCTTTTTACACATTGAGCCATCTGCCTCTGCCACTGCTCTGAAAAATTTATAGGATATAGTTTTGTTTTGTTTTTGTTTTGTTTTTTTTTTGTTTTGTTTGTTTTTTTGGATTAGTTTGAAACTGCACAGCCAGCCAGATGCGGTATTACCTCTAAGTTTTGTTTTGTTTTTAGATTTGTTTCAAAGTTGGGGCGGGGGCATGTGTACATGAGTGCAGATGCCCTCAGAGTCCAGGAGAGAGAGTGCGTGACTTTTGAGCTGGACTTTTAGGCAATTGTGAGCCACCAGAGTGGGTGTGAGGAACCAAATCCTGTCCTTTGCAAGAGCAGTGTGTATTCTCCCCTGCGGCATCTCTGCAGCCCCCATTAGCAACTTGTAATTAGTGACTCGGTGTGTGATTTGAAGATAGCATTGTATTAGCCAGTGCTTGGCCAGGCCCTGAGTGCTTACTGAGGTCCAGCACAGGCAAGCGCCAGAGTTGACCACACTGGGCTGTGTGCAGTAAACATTGAGAGGGAGGATGGGATGAGGAGGTTGAGGAAGAGTAGAGGTTAGGAGGGTTGTGTCTGTCTGTCTGTCTTCTCTGTTCCATGAAGACTTTATTTTATTCCATGGATACTTTTGTTTCAGGGAAGATGTAACTTCATCTTCCTAGATCCACACTTTTCTTTCTTTCTTTCTTTCTTTCTTTCTTTCTTTCTTTCTTTCTTTCTTTCTTTCTTTCTTTCTTTCTTTTTTAAAGATTACACTGTAGCTGTCTTCAGACTCACCAGAAGAGGGTGTCAGATCTCATTGCGAGTGGTTGTGAGCCACCATGTGGGATTTGAACTCAGGACCTTTGGAAGAGCAGTCAGTGCTCTTACCCATTGAGCCATCTTGTCAGCCCCCACACTTTTCTTTTTACTCTCTTTTCACTTAAATTCTTTGTTTTTGTTTTTTGAGACAAAAGTCTTACCATGTCGCCCTTTTTTTTTTTTTTTTTTTTTTTTT